>NC_030825.1:56654811-56983480 GCF_001704415.2 Capra hircus | reverse complement strand
GGTGCTTTGTTCTTTTTTCACAGCTGAACAGTATTCCGTGCCCTGGCTGGATCCCCTCCTGTTTACCCATTCATCCACTGATGGGCATTTGGGTTGACTATATATACAGCTCCTACATGGTAGGTGGTCTATTATCTCCATTTATAAGATGAGGAAACTGAGGCACACGGTAGGTGCTTGATACATGCTTTTCTGCTCTGGCACACCAAAGGAAGTCAATAAATGTTTCCTGGGCCTGGCACACAGTGGGTGTTTGATCAAGATTTGCTGGAGGGCTTCCCTGGTGGCTCAGTGGTAAAGAATCCGCTCGCCAATGCAGGAGTCACAGGTCTGATCCTCGATTTGGGAAGATCCCATATGCCCCGAGGAAACTAAGCCTGTGCACCGCAATTACTGAGCCTGAGCTCTAGAGCCTTTGTGACGCAGCTAGTGAAGCCCCCACGCCCTACAGCCTGTGCTCGATAACAAGACAAGCCACCGCAATAGGAGGCTCGTGCACCAAGGCTAGAGAGCAGCCCCCACGCTCTCTGCAGCTAGAGGAAAGTCTAGCCACGGAGACCCAGCACCGCCAAAAATAAATAGATAAATACATAAATACATAATTAAAACAAATGTGCCCAAACCCCGCAAGTATACACCATCGGTAAAGGCCCCCCAGGCCTGACCCACAGCTGATGCTCCGTGAGTGTTTGGGTGAATGGATTCAGGCAGCCTCCACTTCAGAGGGTCTTTGCTCTAACGGCTGATAGGTATCAGCTGCTACCCGTGGCTGAGGAGAGGACAGGCATCCTTGGGGGGAGAGCTGGGCCCACTCACCGATGTACTCATCCACTTGCACGTAGCCGTCTTTGTTCCTGTCCAGATCCTCCAGGGTTTCCTGGGGAGAAAGAGGCATTGGGGCTGAGAAAATGCAGAAAGAGAGGAAAGCAGTCAGACAGGACAAAATAATACGAGTTTGGTCGTTAAGTTCCTCTTCAAGAGCTGTAGATAATATTCTGAGCCATACAGACTTCCCTGGTGGTCGAGGGGCCAAGACTCTGCACTCTCAATGCAGGGGACCTGGGTTCGATCCCTGGATGGGGAACTAGATCCCACATGCTACAACCAAGAGTTTGCATGAGGGTTTCCCTGGTGGCTCAGTGGTAAAGAATCTGCCTGTCTAGAGCCCGGGAGCTGAAACTACTGAGCCCACCCACCCATGCTCCACAACAAGAGAAGCAATGAGAAGCCTGTTCACCGCACCCAGACAGTAGGCCCTGCTCAGCGCAACTAGAGAAAAGTCTACCCAGCAACGAAAACCCAGCACAGCCAAATATAAACGTAATAAAGTAATTTTTAAAAAAGAGTTTGCATGCCATAACTAAGACCCAGCGCAGCCTAGTACATAAAAATAAATACTAAAAAATATTCTGAGCAATATCCTTTGAGATGTCTAATGTAATAAAGATACTGAAACCCCCACCAGGTGAAACAGGTGGAAGAATTTAACTCCCCCTAGCATGGGCAGGGGGACAGGGGAAATGTCTGGACTTTCCATTCAACTTTGCTATGAACCTAAAATGGCTCTAGAGATTAAAGTCTAGTGGAAAAAAGAAAAGGGAGAAGAGGAAAAAAAAAAAATCCTGTCACTCTAGAATACAGACAGTGTTGGCAATAATAATAATAATAATAATAACAGGCAAGCAGAAATGGCCTCAGAGTGGACACTCCATGTCTAGGGTTGGAATTTTCCTGGGATTCAGCCTGGACAGGGTTTCCTCTAAGGCACTTATGGAGGGGATGATCTTCTGAAGATAGCCTGGGTGCTTGGATCCCCAATGTGAGCACAGAAAGGGGGAGGCCAGGGACTTCTCTGGTGTCCCAGTGGCCAAGACTCTATGCCCCCAATGCAGGGGACATGCATTCAATCCCTGGTTGGGGGATGGGATCCCACATGCCACAACCAAGAGTTTTCAGGACACAACTAAAGATCCCACGTGCCGCAACAAAGACCCAGTGCAGCCAAATAAATATTAAAAAAAGAAAAGAAAGGGAGAGGCCAGATTAGGAGAGATTAGACACTAGGGGGTGGAGGGTGGGCACTGGGGCCCCCAAGGTAAACGCTGGGAGGCAAGTCTTGGCGTCAGAAGCCTAGGTCCCAGGAAGGGAGGTAAGAAGCTGGATTCCTCAGGCCCCACTCACAGCAATCACAATGTCCCGCATGTGAGGGAACTCCTCGGGGTGCAAGAAGGCCGTCAGCTCCTCCCGAGTGGCCATCGAGTCCCCATCCTGGTCAGCCACCCGGAAACGCCGCTCATCCCGAGCCAGCATCTTCTTGTAGGTCTCCGCATCCTCCACGTCATGAAATTCTTCACCTGGGGAAGGAGGGGTCTTGGTGGACTGGGCTTTAAGACAGAGGGATCTAACTCCGGGGAGTCACGGCAGGAAGACCTCCACCGATTAATAATAATTAACAGTAGCTACCTTGCAGTGAGAGCTGATGATGTGCTAAGCTCTTTATCTACAAAACTGCAATTCATCCTCCCAAGAAGCGAGTACAGTGAGTTATTTTGTCAGTCCTCACTTTATGAAGAAAACTGACTCTCAGAGAGAGGAAATCACTTGCCCAAGGTTATGCAGTCAGGAAGGATGGACTTTGAGTTGACACTGGCCCTCTGGGCCCTGAAGTCACACTCTGGTGCAGTTTACTGACTCAGCTTGCTGGGAACAGAGGAAGGGAAGAGCATTTTCAGCAAAGGAAATGCTATGTGCAGAGTACAGAGATTTGCAAAGCATGGTGAGTTCAGGGGAACTGCGGAAGATCCATTTAGCTGGGACAGAAAATGCAGAAAATTGAAAGTGGAAGGTTGGCTGAGGTGGGGTTGAGGTTGGGTAAGCCTGAGGACCCTGGGAAGCCATGGAGACTATGAGCAAAGGAAGGTCAGGGTCAGCTCGGAGTGTGGAACGATCCCCCTGAGGGTATGTGAAGAAGTCTGGAGTGGGGCTGGGGTGAGGGTTCAGGTGCCAGAGGATAAGAGCCCTGCTGGGGCAGAGGGCTTGGGCCTGGTGATGAGAGGCGGGAATTCAGAGTCAGAGGCAGAGGAAATGGCTTTGGGGTTCTCGGAATGAGAAGTCAGAGGTCAAAGGTCAGGCTGATAGTGCTCGGGCCATTAGATGTCCCTGGTCAAGAAACTGAGGTTCCCAGTGGATGTCAGAATGAGAAACCAGAGATCAGGGATTGGGGGTGGGCCCTAGTCAAGGGTCAGAAGTCAAAGGTTAGGGATCTGGTTAACGGAGTTTGAGGGTCTCAGGATGAAGGTGTCACAAATGTCCGGGTCACGGTGTGTGAGGGGACCAGGGGTCGGTTCTCGCCGCGTACCCGGCTCATAGTGGCCGTAGGTGGCGTTGCGCAGCTCCTCCCAACCCACACGCCCGTCGCGGTCTGTGTCGTACGTGTTCCAGGCCGCGCTCACTGAGTCCCGTATGTGCCGCTGCTGCGTGTGTGCGATCCACGAGCGGAGCTCGGCCAGCGACACCCAGCCATCCCCGTCTCCGGCGCGGTCCATGCGGTCCACGATGCGCCTGCGAGCCGGAGCGGGCGCACGTCAGTCTCGGACCCCGCCCACCCCGGCTCCCGCCTTCTTCTAGACACTGGAGACACAGCCCCATATTGGACTGAAAATGCTATCCCCGCCGACAAACCGGGGGGAGGAGTCTGTCAATCCCAGGACCACTCCCACCAGAGGGCTCCGCCCTCTCAATCCGGGCTCCGCTCCCAGAGGCGATAACCTCTCTGCCGAGATGCAGCGGGCCTGTGGCTGGCGCTCCGCTCTACAACTCGACGGCTTGGGGGAAGGACCCATGACAATCCAGGTCCAACCCTCCACTTTGGCCCCACCTCTCTACCCTGCGCGTGTTCCATCTCTCACTTGAAAGAGCTGGGAGGGGACGGAGGGCAGGGAGTCACACCGCGCCCATCGCCCGCAGACTCCCTGTCCCAACATCCACTCCGAACTCCGACTGCCGCCGCAACACGCGGTCCGGACGGCTCCCCTTCCCTGGCCCCGCCCCCTTCCCTGGCTCCGCCAATCTCCTGGCCCGCTAGCCCCGCTAGCCTCGCCCTCTTCCCCGCCCCCTCCCTGGGCGCGCGCGTCTATCTCAGGCCAATATCCCTGCAGTCCCGAGTTATGCTGCGACTCTCCCCTTGCGCCTGGTTTTTCCTAGCCGTTATCAGGCTTTGCCCTATGACTGTCACCCCCAACACGGCGGGCTCGGCCTTCACCCACTCCTCTCCGAGCTCCAGCCTGATCCTGCACACCTCCATGTCTCAGGTCAAGCCCCTTTAGGCCACCACCTCATGCCCCTTCTCTCAGGCCACGCCTGTCGGTTCCCAGGTTCCATCCCTGGTAACGTCCCGTCATTGGTCTGTGTCCTCGCCCGACCGCTAACGGAGCCCTTCTTCCGGTCTCCATCCCAAAGCCCCTCGACCCAGTTCCCAGAATCCAATTTGAGATGGCCCTGCCTAGATCGCTGACCCGTCCCTCCAGCGTTATGTTGTCTCTGCTCTGCTCCGGCTACCCTGAGGTTCGAGCTATGGTTAAGAGTTTGGACTCTAGAGCCAAACATTAAGGTTCAAATCCTGCTGCCTCTTCTTGCTGGCCGTGTGACTGTCGGCAAGTCATATAACCTCTCTGTGCCTTAGTTTCCCCCTCTGTAAAATGGGAGTAAATAATAGAACATACCTCACACTGTGGATGTTGGGATTAAATGAGTTAAGCCTGGTAAGCCCTTTGCACGGTGCTGGGCATTGTAGTAAGCGCGACCACAAATGCATTAGCCTACTTCATCCAACTCCATCCATGCACAACATTCTAGTCAGCATAGCTGACCACCACGGACATCTCCACCCTGAGTTGGGATACCCTGGTCTCTTATCTCCCACCTGGAAGACTGCAGTCCCTTCCTCAACGTGCTCTCTACTTCTTGCTCCCTATAGTCTGTTCCCTGCATGGCAACCAGAGGGATCCTGTTAAAACTGAAGTCGGCTCACCTCCTCCTTCAGAGCCATTGCATAGCTCTCATCTCACTGGGTCCCCTGCACAACCTGATCCCTCTGTTCTCTCTGCTACTACCTCCTACTTTCTCCCTCTGCTCACTGGGTTCCAGTCACATAGACCTCTCCCTTTTTCAAATACACCAGGCACATAATTCCCCCTCCTGCCTCAGGGCCTTTGCACTTACAGTTCTTTCTTCCTGAAATGCTATTCCCCCATATACCCAAGTGGCTCAAATATCACCTTCTCACTAAGGGCTCCCCTAACCTCCTCCTGAAAATTACAATCCTCCTTCCCCTCCATCTCTCCTACCCCAGACGAGCTTGACTTTCCTCTGGGGTGAGTTGGTCGAATTCCTTGGCCACTTCTCGTCCCAGAAAAGCCTCATGATCATATTGGAAGTTCCCGTGAGCGTCATCATGAGGGGCTTCGCTCAGGGGGGCCGCGTGGTGCACCCTCCCCTGGCCATGAGGGCCGGCGTCAGGAGATGGCTTCCCCTGGGCTCCACGCCTGAGCAGCAACAGCAGCAGCAGAAGTGAGGGTGGCCACATCATCAGTCCCTGAGGAGTGGCGGAGGCTAGGAGTCAGAGTCACAGAGAAAAGGACAGAGAGGGGATGGGAGGGATGGGGACGCGGGCAGGGGGGAGCCCAGGACAGGACAGAGAGCTGGTAGCTGGTTGCAAAGTTTGGGCCGCAAGAAGGGACAGGAAGAGGGAAAGGAAGGCGGGATTCTCAGAGGTTAACCAGCTGTAGGGACCGAATCCTCCGAGGAAGTCCCAGAGAAGTACCCCAAGAGGGTAGGATTCAAGCGGGAGACGTGGCGCACTTCCCACGCGTACTTCAGGGCAGGGTCGTGTCCAGAGAGAAATCTTGCAGGTTCCCGGACATCGCTTTCAGCCTGGTCCCCAATCCTCCGCCCAAGGGGACCCAAACCGTCCTCCCTGGACAGGCCACCCGCCCCCGCCTCCCTTTACCGGGTCAGATAGCTTCACTTCGCTCTCCACGTTCCACCCTGCGTTCTCCAAAGGGATGCCCAATTTGGCGGCTCTCCAGTCAGGCCCCGCCTCCTGAAGCGCAGAGGCCCCGCCCCCAGCCAATGAGCGCTCTTGAGGGCCTCATGGGGCGGGGCCAAAGAAGCAGGGCGGGCCAAGGGCGCCCCTCGCCACGTCCACAAAGGAAAGCGCGGCCCCGCGAGGCTCGGCCCCGCCCCTTCCCAGTGAAGGCGAAGTGGGCAAATCCGGAGTGACACGGCCAGGGGAACTACAACTCCCGGCAGGCGTCGGGGCGCCCTGCCCGACCACCTCCAGTTGCTCTAGCTTCAAAGCCTCACGGGAGATGTATTTTTATCTCTTTCCCTTTGTCCGCAGGTTTTAGGAAAGGGAACCTAGGAGCCAGAGGAGGCTTTCCTTTCCCTCAAGGAGGGAACATCTCTTCCGCTACACCAAGAAGTCAGATCAGACTCCAGCCAAGAATTCCTCAAAATGCCTGGCACAAACATCCAGTAAATATTTGTGAAATTTATTCATTAAAAATACATGACTTGGTATATAAAGTTGGCAAATTCCACCATGGCAACAAGTTAGCCTCAGGAGAGATTTGAAGCCCAAGGCTTACACCATTTATCCCCCCTCACAATTCCCTAAAAAAGTTGAAACGATGAGAACACAACGATTCGGGCCTAAACCCATGTTATATGTGGAGCTGGAAAAGAACCATATATATCAGGAGGGGGAACTGAGGCAGATCACAGGAGGAAAAATCCAGAGGGAGGACATCGGGCTCCTTCCGGAGGCTCAAAAATACCAGGATTCCCGGAGGTCTCACAGCATGAAAAGGACCTGAGGACATTAGCTGGTAACAGCCAGGATGGGGGATGATCGGCAGTTGCTGGGAATGCATTTTTATCCTAAGATTCACCATCCTTGGACAGGCCGGGAGTGGGCAGGAGGGCCCCTACATCCTCCCCACGGAAAGAGATCCAAGAAGCTGAGAAAAGAGGGACAGGGGAGATGATTAGAATCTTTGAAATCCTTTAGGTCTCTGACTGCCCCTCCCCACGTATGTGTATGTGTGTGTGTGGTGTGTGTTGTTTGTGTGTGTCTGTGTCTTTTTCAGTCTCTGTCCTACGTTATGGATTTCTATCCCCCTGAGTCTCTTTCTCCCCTCCAGTTTTCTTTCTCCCCATCTCTCTCTGGGTCTCTGTCCCCCTCTGTCCCTGCAGGAATGAGTCTCCCGATTTTGGAGGGGGTCTCTACCCCTCTCTCTGAGGCACCTCCCTCTTCCTGTACCATACCTGGCAGCCCCTTCCTCATCCTTCTCCACAGGAGAGTTCCTCCCGCAGCCACCGTCAGGAGCAGGAAAAAGCCGATGACGATTCCCACCACTGGCACCGAGGTCCTGGCTGGTGATTCTGCAGTCAGACAATGTTGTGAGATATTTAAGGGACCCTCCGCCACATCTGAGTCAGGACAGGGGACTTGGGGTTTGCAGTCCCTCCCAACCCCAGAGGTCCCAGCACCAGGTTGTAGAGAGTGGGTGTGGGTAAAGGGAAGGCCACTCCCAGGATGTTCTAGATCTAAAAAGCCCCCAGGTTGGATATAAGAACCAGCTGTAGCAAGAGGGGTCTCAATCACTCTGGTCAAGGGACCTGTAGCAGCGGAGTGGGCGGTGTTCCAACTTGGAGAGGAGGGATGGACACAGAGCAGTAGAACATCAGACTCATAAAGGCCTGGCAGCAGCACACAACGAATGGTCAGACTCCTGAAGACTAGCAGCAGCAGGACGGAAGGTGGTCAGACTTAGGGAGGACTTCCCATAGCGGTTAACAGTGGCCAGAATCAACGAGGCCAGCAGCAGCAGGATGGAAGGCACTCAGACTTGGGGAGGCAAGCAACGCAGGACAAGAGGCTGTCAGGCTTTGGACGAACTGGCAGCGGTGGGGCAGAAAGCAGTCAGACTCAGGAAGGGTTGCTGCAGCAGAGGGAGAAAAGACAACCGGAAGTCGGGAGCACAGTTCCCCAGCGGGACCTCACCCAGCTCCACTGTGAGGGGCTGGGCCAGCCCCACGTGCTGCACCACGCAGCGGTAGTGGTGCTCGTCGCCACTCTTGACTGTGAGTGATGACCAGGCGTAGAAGGAGCCGTCGCCGTTGGGGCCCATGTCTATCTCACCAGAGCCAATGGCCAGCCCGTTCCGCAGGAAGTGCAGCTTCAGCTCAGGTGGGTAGAAGGAGAAGGCGCTGCAGGTGAGCACAGAGAGGCCGGGACTGCTGGGTCTGGCCTTCAGGCGCATGGAGGGTGGCTCTGCAGACGAACAGGCAGACAGGCCTAAGCCCCAGGCCCAGAGACCCCCAGGACCAGGCCCAGGGTTGTGCAGAAATGGAGAGAGGCCTCCATTCCTCCCCCTCTACCCAGCAGGCCCCACCACGTGCCGCGTGCTGCTCTGTGCTCCGTCGCTCAGTCGTGTCTGGCTCTTTGCGACCCCACGGACTGTAGCCCACCAGGCTCCTCTGTCCATGGGACTCTCCAGGCAAGAATACTGGAGCGGGTTGCCATTTCCTACTCCAGGGGATCTTCTGGACCCAGGGATCGAACCTGCGTCTCTTGCATCTCCTACACTGGCAGGTGGATTCTTTACCACTGTGCCACCTGGGAAGCCCGCATACCACATCCAATCGTGCCCTATGCTGGCCTGAGCCTAGAGAACATAACGATAAAGGAGGAAAGGCCTTCTTAGGGGTACTGATATCCAACCTGCCCACCACAAGGGTATCCACCTCTTTTCCAGTCCTTCCTACAATGACACATACACGCATCTACCATGGGATGTGCAGGCACTCTTCCGGGCACTAGAGATACAGCAGTGAACAAGAGAGACAAAAGTCCCTGTCCTCGTGGAGCTTGTGTTCTAATGAGAGGAGTGTGTTAGTCGCTCAGTCGTGTCCAACTCTCTGACCCCATGGACTGTAGCCCATCAGGCTCCTCTGTCCATGGGACTCTCCAGGCAAGAACACCGGAGTAAGTAGCCACTCCCTTCCCCAGGGGATCTTCCCAACCTAGGCATAGAACCCAGGTCTCCTGCATTGCAGGCAGATTCTTTACCACCAGATTCTCTGAGCTACCAGAGAAATGAATATTTGTGTATATGTAAATGAAAGGGAGGACTTCGCTGGTGGTCCAGTGATTAAGATTTTGCCTTCCAATGCAGGAGACGTGGGTTCAATCCCTGGTCGGGGAACTGAGATCCAACATGCTGCAGGACAACTAAGCCTGAGCACTGCAACTACCCAGCCTATGCCCTACAATTAGAGAGAAGCCCACTCGCCCAAATGAAGACCCCGAGCACCACAAGGGAAGATCCTGCATGCCACAACTGAGGCCAGACACAGCCAAAAATAAATATTTTTAAAATAAATGAAAGGGAAACAGGCTATGAAAGTGTGCTGAGGGAAAATAAGACAGACCCTACAGTCATTCAATAGATAGTGAGAGGATATGAAAATTTCAAGCCAGCACACTTGAAATTTAAATGAACTTGACAAATTCCTGAGAGACACAATGTTCCCGAACAGACACAAGAAAAAAATTTTACAATTGCGTAGTGGTCCTGTAACTATTTAAAGTTTTTAATCCATAATATAAAACTTCTTGACAAATAAATTCCAGGTTCAGGGACTTTCCTAGTGGCCAGTGGTTAAGACTCTGTGCTTCCAATGCAGGAGGCACAGGTTTGATGCCTGAGTAGCACAGCCAAAAACAACAACAAAAAATTGATCCGTGTACTTTTTTTTTAGCCACACTGTGTGGCATGTGGGTCTAGTTCCCTGGCCAGGGATTGAACCCTTGCCTCCTGCATTGGGGGCTCAGAGTCTTAACCACTGAACCAGCAGGAAAGTCCCTGAGCAGTGTACTTTAGATAGGTAAGTCACACCTCAAGAAAAATAAATAAATAAATAAAAGATGCTATAATGAATGAACGGACAAAAAACAGTGGTATGAGAGACAATAATGGGGGTTGGGGGGCACCCTTTAGCCAGGGAGGGCCCTACTGAAGAGTGGACATTCAAAGTCAAACCTCTAGCATGAGAAGGACCCAGTCCTGGCCGGAGCCCAAGGAAGAGAATCAAAAGCAAAGGGAACACTGAGGACTACTCTGGTGATCCAGAGATTAAGAATCCACCTTGTAATGCAGGGGACAGGGGTTTGATCCCTGCTTGGGGAACTGAGATCCCACATGCCGTGAGGCAACTGAGTCTAGGCACCACGACTAGAAAGAAGCCTGCAGTGTTGCCACAATGAAGACTTGACACGGCCAAAAATTAATTAATTGTTTTTAAAAAAGGCAGCGGGAACAGCTGGAGCAAAGGCCCTGAGGGAGGAAAGAACCTGACAAATTGGAGGAAAGGGAGAAGTCCAGTGTCACTGGGAGCATTGTGAAATTACAGCGGTGGAAAGCAGCCAGACCATGCAGGGCTTGCAGGCCTCGGAGGAGAGTTTGGATTTTCATCCAAGATTAGCGCGAATCTGTGGTCGGGTTTTAAGCATCAGTGGGATGCGAGCTCATTTATGTTTTTAAAAAGTTCATCTGACTCCTGGGTGGAGGAGAGTCTGAACTGAGGGCCGAGACAGAAGCAGGAAACTCAATGTTGGGGAAGCTGAGGACAAAAGAGCTCTAAACTGCAGCTCTTGAATTCCCTAGACATGCCTATAATTATAGCTCAGAGTGACACGTGCTGTATGGACTGGAGGTCACATAAGGTCCTGCGGCGTCTGAAGGAGGTGAGAGAAAAACCTCAGGGCCAGAGTGGAAGCTGACACCAGTGGCCCCTGGCACCAGTGAAACTGGCAAAGGTGGAGAAATGGGAGGGCTGGGGCGAGCTCAAGGGGCTCTGGGTGGCTGTATCTGGCTGAGTGGAGCAGATGGAGACAGGCGAGGCTGAGCTGAGGGGCAGAGGCCATGCCACGTGGGATCACAATGCCAGGCCGAGGGGCCTGAGCTGTGCCCCGAGGGCAAGCTGTGTGCAGGAGAGGGGCTGGGGACCGCTGAGGGTGGAGGAAGACCCTCAGAGATAGGATTGTGGGAGAGCAGGGTGGACTGGAGTCAGGGGGGCCAACGGGGAGAGGCTGGGGAAGAGGATGAGGCCCTGGGAATGGAGGGGGCCTGCAGTGATCAGGGGGTCGCTCACCCTTCCACTCCAGGTTGCCTCGGCCCCTCTCCAGATGCCCCAGCAGCCGGTGTGGGCAGGAGTAGAGGAGGAAGGTCTTCTCCTTGTTGACCGCCTCCGGCTGCTTTGTCCACTGGATACTGACCGTCCGGGACTCAGGCCAGTCACCATCCCAGATGCCCAGCTTGGGGTCAAACATCATGAACTCCTCGCCGTTCAGGGCAAACTTGGCCACCGGCACCGAGACATTATCAGGGCCCAACTCGCAGCCCAACAGGCCCTGCAGGGTGAAGGGGCCTGGGGTGCCCACACGCGTATTAGCGGCTGGGAGCAGGGGGCCCACCGTCCCCTCCTCCCTCAGACCCGGGATCCAGGCTCCCAGCCCAGGAAGTCCCCGTCTCACCTTCGCCTAAAACTTGGAGCGCTTGGAGGAAGAGCCTCTCCTGGTTCCTCAGGTCCGTGGTCTCTCTCTCCCAATACCAGGACACCTGGCTTTCCCAGACCCACGCGCCATACGGCTCAGCCTGCGCTCGCAGGTTATTGTAGCTCAGGTACTGCTGGGGCCCTAGCCAGCCCGAAACCCAGAAAGCAGGGGTCCCCGCGGCGGGGGCCGACACGGCGGTGAAGTGGTACTGGAGCGAGCGATGGTTCTCTGCCGGCGAAGAGAGCAGATGGTGCGGGGACCCTGGATGGGACAGACACCCCGGGAGAGAAAAGACCCCACCCCAGACAGAGGGGCCAGACCCTGGCGGGGTCGGGGGTAGGGTGGTGGGGGCGGGTCCCAGGAAGAAGGGGACAGGTGTTTTCCAGACAGACCGCCAGAGGGAGAAAAGATCGTGGGAATCCAGACGAAACGCGGCCGAGAAGGAAGTCCCCCGGTTCGAGCGGGGGATCTCGGATTTCGCTCATTTCCCGGAGGCTGGCACCTCCCTCGTGCCCGGCAGCCCCTCACCTGCGCTCAGCGCCCCAGGCAGGAGGACGAGAAACAGACCGAGCCCCCAGGGCTGAGGCCGGGGAAGCCGCATCCTGAGTGGGAGACCTGGGGCGGGAGGGGGCGCGTGACTCCTCCGGACCCCCGGCCCGCCCCTCCCGCAGCTCTGGCCCGGCCCGGCCCGGCTCGGCCCGGCCCGGCTCGGCTCAGCTACCCCGCGCGCCCGCGGCTGCAGGTGGAGGAGCTCGATCCCGGGGGGAGGATGACAACAAGGCCCTCCTCCTCGGTGAACTTTCACCCACTAATTTGATCCGCGCTGGTTAATTAGTTACAGAGCCTGGATAGGCTGAGATTCCTGGCTCAGACTTCGGCCCCGCCTCCTCCTCCCTCCTCCTCCTTCCTCAGACCCGCGAGTCCCGTCCCCTCCTCCCTCGGCCCCCAAAGTCCAGATCGCCGACGCCCTAGTCCCTGAGACCGGGGAGTCCTGCGCCCGGCCCTCTCCTCCCTCGGTCTGGGGGCCCCAGCTCTGGACTCACTGGCAGCCGCGATCCCTTCCCTCTGCGGCCCCAGCTGGCTCCCGTGACTGGAGACCCCAGTTCCTCTCTCACATCCTGTCCAGAGAGGACGGCTCCTCGACTCCAGGAATATCCAACCCCGCCCCTACAGCTGTAGGGCACACCCCGGGCCCAGGGGCTGGTCTGGCTGAGTGTCCGTCTCTGCCTCTCTCGAGAAACTTTTGTCTTTTTTTCTTTCCTCTCTTGCACTGTTGCTCCCTGATTTTCTTATCTTGAGAATGTCCGCCACCCAGCAAATTCATGACAAAGTTGAGAATCAGTATTATCCGAGTGCCAAATTTCGAGGTCTGTGTGGGTCCCCTCCTTACCTCCTTGTCTGCCCCCCACCCCAGCAAGGTCACTAATGCCTGCGGTGATAAAAGTCCTCCAGCTTCCACGTTTCTTCCTTCCTCTCCCAAGGGGCCTCTTAAAGCGCCCCTGCAGTTCCTTAATATCTTCTGGTATGACCTCAGTAATGCACAGACCCAATATTCTACATCATACTTGGGGCATCATCCGGCCTCCCACTTCCAGCCCACCTTCCTGCTATAATGCTTCCATTCACTTGTTTTATTGTGGTAAAGTGCCCAAGACAAAGGAGTTACTATTAGTGACATTTGGTGCACTCACAATGTTGTGCAACCATCACCACGATCTAGTTCCAGAACTTTTTCATCATCCCAAAGGAGAGAGCCCAGACACATTAAGTGGTCCCTTCTCCCCCCTGCCCCTGGCAACCACGAATTTACTTTCTGTCTCCACGATTTGCCTATTCTGGACATTTCCAATTAATGTGGCATTTTATATCTGGCATCTTTTTCGTGTACTGTGGGGGTTTTCTTTCTTTTTTTTTCTTTTTTTTTTGCCTCCCCACAGGACTTGCAGAAGATCGCAATGAAAATCCAGAGTCTTAACCATTGGTTTGCCAGGGAATTTCCCAGCATGCTGTTTTCAAGATTTAGCCACATGGTAACATGCGGCAGGACTTCGTTCCTCTTCACGGCTGGATGATATTCCGTCGTATGGATTGACCACACTTGGCTCATTCCTTCAGCAGTTGATGGACATTTGGTTGTTTTCACTTTTTTGGCTATTGTGACTAATGCTGCTGCAAACATTTGCTTGCAAGGTTGTTGTTTTTTTTTAATTTTTTTTTCCTGCATAGCTGTATTCAATTCTTTTGGATATGTACATAGAAGTGGACTTGCTAGGTCATATGATGTATTAGTCAAGGTTTCTTGGAGGAACAGAATCAACAGGATGTGTATATATATAGAGAGAAAGAGACTTAGTATAAGAAATTGGTGCACGTGATCAAAATGTGATAGAGGTGGCCGGAAAGAATTACAGTCCAAGTCCAAAGGCAGGCTATCTGGAAAACCCAGAAGAGCTCATCTTGCAGATGAAATCTAAACGCAATCCGCTGGCAGGGTTCCCCTTTGCTTGAGGGGAGGTCAGTTTTCCACCTTCGGCTGATTGGATGAGGCCCCCCCACATTATGGTGGGGGTGGTCGGCTCTACTCAGAGTCCACTGATTTCAGTGTAATTTCACCCCCAGACACCCACACAGAAACATCCAGAATAATGTTGGACCAAACATCCGGGCACTGTGGCCCCGCCAAGTTGACACGTCTTTAACCGTGTGTGTGTGTGTGTGCGCGCTTAGTTGTGTCCGACTCTTTGCAACCCCGTGCAGTGTAGCCCATCAGCCTCCTCTGTCCATGGGCTTTTCCCAGTCAAGAATACTGGAGTGGGTTGCCATTTCCTCCTCCAGGGGATCTTCCCGACCCAGGGATCGAACCCATGACTTCTGTTGCCGTCTCCTGCATTGCTGGCGAACCAGGCAAGAAACTTTCCGCATTTCTCAGGAACTTGCTGACCTTCCCTCTTCTAAGGACCCTTGTGATGACATTGCTCCCACCTGGATAATCCAAGATTATCTCCCCATCACAAGATCCTGAATTTAATCACATCTTCAAAGTTCCCTTTATTAAACAAGGTCATGTAATCACAGGCTTTGGAGTTCTAGGGCATAGGCAGCCTTGGGGAACACTATCCAGCCCAGCATGGTCACGGCCACGGAGGGTGCCCTCCCTGGACTCTGCTGTAGTGTCCCCATTCGGGTCTTCCTTTGCTCCTGTCAGAATGACCTCGGGGTTTAGCCACGAGGCCTCTCAGAGGTCCGACCTGAACATTCCTCATAATGTTCCTCCTTCTTGCTTCAAAAGAAAAAGCTCTCAAGGTCCCTTAATACCCACCAGGAATCGCTGCTAAGTGTGCTGGAAGCTTCTGTGTCTCCAGGGACCATTTACAGCATCTCATATCTTATCCCCAGGGTCCTATGCTCTAATGATCCCTGCTCATGCATGTTTTTTTTTTTTTCTTCCCCCCCCCCCCCCCCGGGAGGGTGGTGTTTGCAGGGTGTGCCGTGCAGCTTGCAGGATCTTAGTTTCCCTGATCAGGGATTGAAGCCTGGGCCCCAGCGGTGAAAGCACCGAGTCCTGACCACTGGACCACCAGGGAAGTCCGTTTGCCTATGCCTTTTAGATTCCGTGGGGTCCTACTATCACATCGCCAGGGGCCCACAATAAAGTAATAGAAAACAGCAGGACAGTTATGAAATGTGCAGAGCCCAGGGGTAAATGAAAATATGGGCGCTTAGCTCCAACTTCAAAACGAACCAAGGTGCCTTTGGAACATCGGCACAGGGAGCTCACTCCTGATGCTGCCCTTGGTGTCTGGGGACATAGCCCCTGGCAGCTCTGAGCTGTCTTCCTGAATCACCACCTTATCTGCCCCTCCTCTCTCCCCTGCACTGTAGCGCCCCCTCCTGACCCCAAGATGCAATCACACCAGCGTTTGAAACCAAACCCCCTCTTTCCCGTGGGCTTCTCTGTGCCTCAGTTTCATCTGGGAGGTGGGATAATAATCGTGCCTCCTTCGGTAGAGAGGCTTCAGTGAATCAAAGGTTTGGCATGAGGCACATAGTAGAGCGTAGTAGTAACCTGTTCCCCACACTGCCTGCCTCCCACTCAGTGCGGTGAAAGTCCCCAGGGTTCAGGCCCTGGCTCTGTCTCGCTCACTCTTGCATCCCCAGGGGCCAGCACAGGAAGCATCAGCAGAATGAAGGAAGCCGGTAGTGAAAGACCCGGGGCTGGTTTAATAGGTCCCTAAAACTTCTAGAATGTTCTAGCAGAATCTGTATGCACCCCTGGAACAATCTGTGGGTCTCTGTTTAAATACCACAGAGCTCGGACCTACTGTAATGCGAAACTCCAGGGTTTTCCAGTGATGGAAAACTCAGGGAAGTGCTCGCATACGACAGCAAGGCTGCTCACACATCTGAAGCCGCTCCAATTCCATATTCCTAGACTCCACTTGCAGTCCTGGGGCTAGTTAAATGAATCCAGGTGCCTGCTCCACACATAAGATGCATGTGCTGGCTCTCATCTAACCCAGATACTGCGACCACCAGTTACAATGGACGTACTTGGTGGTGGTCCAGTGGGTAAGACACTGCGCTTCCAAAGCAAGGTGCGTAGGTTTCATCCCTGGTGGGGGAACTAAGATCCCACATACCATGTACTGTGACCACAGGGAAAATTAAAAAAAAAAAAAAGTTACAAGACCCTGAGGTCCCACTATAATCTATTATAGGTCGTGCTATAATACCACACGGGGCTGCAACGATGCTCGCCAGTCTGGCTATAACAGAATATTCCTGTGGCCTGTTCTGATAGATGTGAGGCTGCAAAACATTATGATATAACCAATATCTGCCCTGTTTTCATGTAACAGGCCTGACACCTGCTGTCATCATAACCTGGGAGCCTGCTTTGAAACATGCTTGGAGCTAATTTCCCTGGAAAATGACCACTGGGGACACCTATAAGAGGCATGCAACAGAATATTCCAGAAGCATGCTAAAACAGTCTCAAGATCCCATGACAAACCACCAGAATTTGCTGTAGCAGATCCAGGATTCCATAACCATTGATACTTCTAGGGCCTTCTGCCAAAGACTTTTTAGTTTTTAAATTTGTTTGGCTGCACCAGGTCTTATTTGCGGCATGCAGGATCTTTAGCTGTGGCATGTGGGATCTAGTTCCCTGACCAGGGGTCAAACCTGGGCCCCCTGCGTCGGAATCGTAGAGTCATAGCCACTGGACCACCAGGGAAGTCCCCTGCCAAAGACTTTTGTCCTCCGGCCGGCCAAAGCGACTCAGCAAGGCTTCGCCAAGGTCTCACTAGGCTTTGCTCTAACAATAGGCTCAGGAATGTGACACAATCACTTCCTTAAGAAGTATCTCTTACTAGAACTAGTTCTACCCCCGATAACACAGGTTAGTCTATTTCATGTTCCCAAAGGGGCAGGGAGGCAAGATTTTACAGGTTAGGAAACTGAAGCCCCGAGGTTCCCAGAATAACATGCCCAAGGTTATGCAGCGAATGAGGGCAGGGCTAGACTCTGCAACAGAGCCTGCAGTCTTCATACTAAACATTGGGAGGTTTCTGTGCAAGTTCACTGCTTCCGGTTACTCTGTGCCTTGAGACCCAGTGTAAGCCGATAGGTTGGGGGTCCCTGAAGAAAAAGAACCACGAGTGACTTTCTTGATGTAAGAGAAGCCATTTTGGCCTAAGCCATCTGTGATCTAAGCCTGGCCTCAGTACTTGCCCTTGAACAGGTCTCAGTCATCCGTGATCTTCAGGGAAGTAAAGTGTGAAAGTGTGAGACGCTCAGTCGTGTCCGACTCTTTGCGACAGGCTCCTCTGTCCCTGGAATTCTCCAGGCAAGAGTACTGGAGTGGGTAGCCATTCCTTTTTTCAGGGGATCTTCCCGACCCAGGAATCAAACCTTGGTCTCCTGCAGACAGATTCTTTACTGGAAGAGAGGGCATAGAGAAAAAAGGAAAAGCTGTCAAGAAACAATAAAACAGTCCTAATTCCTCCTCAAAGTATATACAGAACTATCTGATACAATCTTTGAGTTCTGCAGTAACTAAGGCCCCACCCAGGTGAAGGATCAAATGCTATTGCCCCTCCAGACTTCAATAACTACAGTTAGGGCTCGGGCGAACTTTGCCCCAGTTCTGTGCTGATTTCCCCTCTGCTCCATCACCCCCGCCCCATGAATGTGCTTGTTCCCTTAGCTTAAAACTTCCCCAATTTTGCTGCTGGCGAGACACTCCTTTGGGGAGCGTCCCTGGTGTTCCCCTTACTTGTGGCGAGTTATAGCAAAACTTCCTTTTCCTGATCTTTGGCTCAGACACCCACCAAGAGACGGATCTGGGGTAATGCTAGGGGTCAAGCCTGGCCTGCGAGAATGTGGGGATTTAACTTTTTTAAAAATTAATTCATTTGGGATTTAACCTTAAAAGGATTCATGCACTCGGGCAAACGTGTGCGGCGCACTCAGTTTGTTCCAGGTGCCAGGGTTGCAGAGATTTTTTTCCCCCCTTTTTGGAGTTTATATTCCAGCAGTTAACAGGTTAACTAATAAGTGTGCCCAGTCATACAGGATCTGTGCAACAAATATACAAATATGTCATGACCAGGCTTTCCTGGCTATGTGGGACATTCAGGCAGGGAGGGGGCACTGGGAGGGCTGGAGATTCTGCCACATGGAAAGAGGTTGGTGAAAACTAGAGGTTAAGGGGTGTAGGAAGCAGCAAGTGGAAGCCTGGGGTTGGAGGTTCTGGGCAGAGGACACAGCCAGCGCAAAGGCTCAGAGCAGGGAGCAAGTCTGGGGTGCAGGGAGGGTGGGAGGAGCAGGCAGGTAGAGGCCAAGCTCTGCGGCTGTGAGCTGTGCCCAAGAGTCATGTCTCTAGCTGCCACAGGGCTCTGAGAAGGGCAGGTAGGGACCCTCCTGGTGGTCCTGGTCTCAGGGAGGCAGCAGTGAGCAGTGGCTTGAAGCGAGATTTAATTCCCTTCCCAAGAAATGAACTGGGTAGCCTGGAATCCTGGCCACCAGACCAGCAAGGGGTAGAGGCTAGAAACTATTTTTCCCCGGCTCTTTGGCCGCAGTGAAAAATGCAGTTATCACGGAGGCAGAAACTATAAAGGCAGGTACAAAGTTTATTGTTAGAGACAGAGCACAACAACAAATGTGGGGAGCGCACACACAGAAGTGGTTTGCTCTGTTAAGACCGAAGCCAGGCAGAGACGCACACCCAGACAGAGAGGGTGTGGGCGTCCCCCGTAGTGAGGAGGAGCGCAGTGAAGGGGCGGTTAAGTCGTTTATATAGGTCAGTTCTCCCAGGTCTTTGTTTACCTTTAGCCCAATATCTGGTTCCTTTTTCCACACCTGGCCTACCCTGGGACCCTTACCCTGGGTGCACACACACCGCTCAGCCAAGATGGATCTCAAAGTGAAGGCTTCTGAGCAAGAATCATTATGGCCTGGTGTTATCCCCTGATTTTTGGCCTCCAAGGAGCCTTTTTGCGCATGTGTAGGGTCTCCCTTGTCCCAAAAGAGGGGGAGTGAAGATCCCGTAATCCTTTATTTGAACAAGGTTTTGCCCCTCTTTGTCCTTGCCCTGACTATTACCTTAAAGTGTTTACAAGAGACAAAGACTGGCTATTTACCCTGTTTCTGTTGTTACTTCCATTTTGCCAAGCAAACGGGAGGCTGACTGTAAATTCCTCAACTGGAGCTCAGTTCTCATCTCAGGAAATGCTAACAGTTGTTAAGGATCCAGCCTGAAGCCCACATCTTTGTGCTCCGTGAAATGCAACCAGGAGGCCAGCTGTAATGTCTAACCTGGAGCCCCTCTATCTCCTGTCTCCGTCCAATGGTTAAGAATCCACCTTCCAATGCAGGGGATGCGGTTTTAAGCCCTGGTCAGTGAACAAAGATCCAACATGCTGTGGGGCAACTACTGAGCCCACACACTCTATAGCCCTTGCATTGTAACTAGAGAAAAGCTGCACGCTGCCACAAAGAGCCCGTTTGCCACAAGGAAGACCCAGAGCAGCCGAAACAAACAGAACCGCGGGTAATGTCCTCCTCCAGGTCATCGGAACAGAGGATTGACAGGGCCCTGGGGACTTTCTCCTTGGATTTTGTGCACTGACCATCAGGAGGTCCCCACCAGGTCAGGGCTGCACCCGACACTAGGTAGCCTGACAATGGGGTGCCAAGGAGACGCCCAGCAACCCAGCGCTGGGAGGAAACAGAGGAGCGGGCCTGTTGTTGTTGTAAACACGGTGGCCCCACCCCGAACGGAAACACCTGCGGGTGGGGGCTCCTGGAGCGGCCCCAGGTCCCCCTCAGGGTCTCCGTTCCCCGTCCTCTCTCTCCTCCTGTCTCTCCGGATCTGCCTTTCCCTGGTCCCCATCGCTGTCCCCCGCTCTCTGCGTCCCAGTGCCCCTCCACGGGGCTCCCACCCTCCAGCACCAGGTGGGGCGGGCTCGAAGGCTGAACCTCGGGGCGTGCCCCCTTCTGACCCGTCCCTGCCCCTTCCTGCCCTCTTTGATGCGGCCCCACTTCCTCTGGCAGGAACCCCCGCCCTCACCAGGCCTGGGTAAAAAGGAGCCCCCGGGCCGGTCCAGACGCAGTCCCCAGAGGCGGCAGCAGCGGCAGCGGCCCTTCTCTTCTCATGGCCCTGTCTCCCAACCCTTGTACCAGTGTGTGTCTTGGTCCCTGGTACAGGTACGGGGAGGCAGGGACCTGGGGATCCCAGCAGCACCAGGCCTCCGGGTTGGAGTTAACGGGGTAACTCCAGCGCCTCCCCTAAACCTAAGCCTCCATCTCTGCCCCGTTGTGGCTCAGGTGAGGGTCTCTGCTGTCTCTCCTCGGCATTTGTCTGCACCTGCTGTCTCTGTACCTGCTTCTCCGTCTGACTGGTGTCCAGCAGAGGGGTGTCTCACATCTCTGACACTCAAGGTCCCTCTTCCTTTCCCCACTTCTGTAGCAGAAAGCCTTTCCTGCTAATACCAACTGTTGAGCTCTCCCCATTTCCTGAGTTTTTACCCTTGACCCTCAAGGTTGCCCTATCTGGCTGTCAGAAATCTCTTCCCCTTCATTTGCCTTGCCCTCATTTTTCCCCATCTCCAATTTCTCCTCACCCAAAGCCACCCCATCTGGTCTGTCCTGATTCAGTCCCACCTTGAGGGACTTCCTATCCATGCAGCCGCCTGTGACCCCTCACTGCTGGCTGGCCTCGCTATGCCCTCTAGGCCATTTTCCTTACTAGGATTTTTGGGCAAAGTAGTCCCCATCATCTGATGCCTGCAGCTTAGGTACTTCCTGGGACCCTAAACAGAGAACTTGCCCCCTCAGATGAGTTTGCTCATCTGCAAACAGGCATGGTGCTCACTTAGGAGGGTCGGCGGGATGTGCAGGGGAAGGTGGGTGCCTTGCTTTCCCGTCAGAAGACAATCCCACCTTGAGTTCAAGACCTTCAACTCTGCCAACAGGCAGCTTTGAACCCAAGCCCACCCAACCCACTGACGCTGACACCCAGCAAAGCCAAGAGGGCGGATATTTCTTCTTCCCCCTCCCCACAGAGACCAGAAAAGGCTCAGTGTCTAGAGAACCCAGGAACCTCCACCCTCACTCACTTCCTCCCCAGAGACTTGCGGGGGGAGCTCAACACCAGGTAGAAAGGCCTCATGTGCGCAACACCAAAAGGTAACAAAGACCAAAACATCAGAGGAGGCAGCATCTTGATACAGGTTGCTACACCCAGACGTGAGGGCAGGAGGCAGGATGTGGGCCCCATCTTTATGCCCCCAGAAGATGTAGACGAATCCCATCTTCCACACCAACCCCACTTAATTCCTGGGGACAACCCCTCCCTCTTGTAGGGGCAGACAGCCAGAGCTTTCCAGAGCCTGGGAAAATAACTTTATTGTGTTTGGGGCAGCAGGCAGAGGTCCAGTCTCAGAACTTCTGGAACTGCTTCTTGGTGCCGGCAGCCTTGGTGACCTTGAGGACATTGAAGCGCACGGTCTTGCTCAGGGGCCGGCACTCACCCACCGTGACGATGTCACCGATCTGAACGTCCCTGTGGAGGGGAGCAGGGCTGGGTTAGGGGAGGCTCTGCTCTCAGCAGACCCTAAAGGCATCTTCATGTCTCTAGGCGGAGCCTCTCAGCTTTGGCTCCTCCAAACCCCCACCAAGCTCCTATTTCCAGTTTCACCCTCCCCCAGGTAATTACTGAGCACAAACAATGTATAAGGCCCCAGGTTCCAGGCCATGCAGAGGATGGTCCGACCCTTCCAGGGACAGAACACCACCATCTGTCATGTCTTTTGCAGGGCACTGGAGGCTCACAAAGATGATGATACAGGACCCCTTTACTACCCGCCCCAACAGCTGATGACCTCCACACAGGCGGCCAGGGCGTCCTGTTACAGCCAGGTCTGGTCCCACTCACTCTTGTGCAGCCCAACCCCTCCTCCCTGCCCAGGAGGGCAGCCAACCCTGCTCACCTGAAGCAGGGAGAAAGGTGCACGGACATGTTCTTGTGGCGCTTCTCGAAGCGGTTGTACTTCCGGATGTAGTGAAGGTAGTCTCGGCGGATGACGATGGTCCTCTGCATCTTCATTTTGGTCACCACGCCTGGGGGGACGGGGGGCAGTTCCTGGTCAGGCCCCACAGGGAAGGGAGCCATAGGCAGCCTGGGGCATCCGGGAAGCAGGGGGCCGCTGAGTAGGGTTCCCAGGAAGCCCTGCTTCCAGCATCAGTTGCGCCAAGTGGCCTTCTCAGCACTGCCCAGGGTGGGCGTCTGAAGACCATCGTGAAATAGACATCATTTGCCAAAAGTGTCCCCCTGGGGTCACCAGAAGTCTGCCAACCCCTTCCCCAACCCAGGACCCTGGAGCCTCAGTGTCCTCAGCCCTTCTTTCCTCAGACCCAGGAATTTGAACCCAAGCCCCTGGAGGTCCTCACTCACCAGACAGGATCCGCCCTCGAATGGAGACGTTACCGGTAAAAGGGCATTTCTTGTCAATATAGGTGCCCTCGATGGCCTAAAGAGATGAGGAGGATTAGGGAGCCCTAAACATAGTTCCTGAAAAGAACAAGGGGCGTGGCCTCTCTAAACACACAAACTACAGTTCCTAGCAGCAGCCACTGAGATGCGGATAGGTCAACTCGGTTTGGGCACATGTGCAGGGACACAGGGGTCTCTTCCTTTCTTCTGAGGGTGCCCGTACCTCCTTTGGAGTCTTGAAGCCCAGACCAATGTTCTTGTAGTATCGAGGGAGCTTTTCTTTGCCAGTTTCTCCAAGCAGAACCCTCTTCTTATTTTGAAAGATGGTCGGTTGCTTTTGGTACGCACGTTCTGTCTATAGGGATGAGGAGGAAGCTGGTAAGACCCGAGCAGGCATCAACCTGGCCTGGAAAGCTTCACAAAATCCCAATACCATCTTGTCGAGTATTTAACTCCCTGAACTCTGGCCACCAGCGCCAAGCGCCCCAGAATTATCTTCCAAGACACTAACCCAAATATTCAGACTCAACTCTGAACCCAGGGTTACATCAGCATTTATGGTCTAAAACACCTCCTACCACCTAGAGCATTCAATCCTTAAAGCCCCAGCGATACAAAACCATGCCTCAAACACCAAAACTGTTCAGCAAAAATTATTCAAGACACAAAGACATCCAACCAGGATGCACTCCTTAACTAACATAGGCGGCTCCAGAATTAAATACCAAACTGACGGGCTCCCTGGAGTGGCCCTTAGAAGTCAGCTCTCAAAGGATTAACCCTAGAGCCTAAGGCCTCCAAAAAGCAATAAAAAGTACTCTGTAAATCTTGATTTTTACTAAACCCCAAATGCGGAGCCTCCAGCATGTAAGTCTAAATGTTAGTCGCCCAGTCGTGCCCGACTCTTTGCGACCCCATGGACTGCAGCCCACCAGGCTCTTCTGTCCATGAGATTTCCCAGGCAAGAATACTGGAGTGGGTTGCCATTTCCTTCTCCAGAGGATCTTCCTGACACAGGGATCGAACCCAGGATTCCTGCACTGCAGGCAGATTATTTACCGACCGAGCTACAAGGGAACATTTAGGAGGTGCTAATCGAGATTAACGCCAAGACAACTGCCCTCTGCCCAAATTAACCCCTGGGAAATTAACCCCCAAACTGGAGCGCGGAGTCCCGCTCTCCAGGACTCGCCGCTGAAACCCAGACCCCGGAGCGTCGCATCGGCCCGTAGCCCATACCTGAATGTCCGCCATCTTCCCGGCTGCCTGAAAAAAGGAAGGCCGCAGCGGCGTCCGGGTTTCCTTATCGACTGCACAAGGGTTAGAGAGGAAGTGACGACAAAGGGGCGGGGCGGACACGGTTTGGGGCGGTGCCTTGGCGAGGCTCTGATTGGCGAACGGTCCTACCTAAGCACGCGATTCGCAGACAGAATGAAAGCCGCCATGATGTTCAAGGCAGAGGGGCGGGAAGCGACACACTGTCTCGCGAGAGTCTTACGCCATCATTGCGCGCCTGCATGCTAGGTCACGTTGGGAAGGCGTGGCCAGCCTTAACCAGCCTATGTGATCGCGAGAGTTATCGGAAGCGGCCATGTTCCTGAGATGAGTGAGACCGCGTGGGGTTTGCGACCTCGTGTCTGTGTCCGTGCAGGGGTTGAACGGGTTGTGGTGGCGGCCATCTTTTTGCGGGGCGCGAGACCAGAAAGTGTTAGGAACATGCAGGCGCTGCGAAGCGCCATCTTTGTGAGGGACGGACACTACCCGTGAACTTCTTAAGTTTAATACAAGTCGTTTTCATTTGTGGGCCGTTTTTTCCCCAGAGAGTGGTTTCGTTGAAATTTTTAATTCAATTAAAAAAAAATGCCTTCTGCTAATTGGTGAGCAGCGCTGTCCAATAGTACTCCCCGCTATGATGCAAATACTATCTGTGCTGTCCAACACACTGGTCACTGGCACTGTAAGTGGGGTGCCTGTGACTGTGAACCTCAATTTTAAATTTTATTCGATTTAAATAGCCACATGGAGCTAGTTATCTACTGCGTTGGTCAGTGCAAGTCCAAATCCGAATATCAATTTATTATTTTACAAATTTTTGGAAAGCAAAAATCTAATAGCAATTACCATGTACACAGAATTGTGCTAACCCACTAAGATGGCTCTGATAATTGTTCCCATTTTGCAGATGTGGAAACTGAGGCATAGTTCGGAATTTGGGAATTTAACCTGAGCAATCTGTTTCCTGCCTTCTTAATCACCTACCTTTAAAGAAATTAAAAGACGCTTGCTCCTTGGAAAAAAAGTTATGACCAACCTAGACACTGAAAAGCAGAGACATTCCTTTGCTGACAAAAGTCCGTCTTGTCAAAGCTGTGGTTTTTCAAGTAGTCATGTATGGATGTGAGAGTTGGACTATAAAGAAAGCTGAGCGCCAAAGAATTGATGCTTTTGAACTGTGGTGTTGGAGAAGACTCAAGAGAGTCCCTAGGACTGCAGGGAGATCCAACCAGTCCATCCTAAGGTGTTCATTTGAAGCACTGATGTAGAAGCTGAAACTTCAATACTTTGGCCACCTTATGTGAAGAGCTGTCTCATCTGAAAAGACCCTGATGCTGGGAAAGATTGATGGCAGGAGAAGGGGACTACAGAGGATGAGATGGTTGGATGGCATCACCGAATCCATGGACATGAGTTTGAGTAACCTCCGGAAGTTGGTGATGGACGGGGAGGCCTGGCGTGCTGCAGCCCATGGGGTTGCAAAGAGTTGGACACGACTGAGCGAATGAACTTAAATGAACTTTAAAAGAAGGAACACCAGAGTCGTTTTTACATGCACTTCGCACTTTTTGCGTACTAGGCCCCCTTCTGGCCAGTGGTGGCAACAACCCTGTGTCTTGTAACACCCTAATTTGGGCCTTGGGAGAATTCAAACTCCAGACTTTGGCCTCTTTCCTTAATTAAGTCTTGGCCTGAATTTTCCCAGCGCTCTCGCTGAGACTTCACATTCACCAAAGTCCTCAAATTTAGGCTTTTGCTAGACTGTTCCAGTTCAATGTACAAAGTTGCATTGAGTTCATAATATATATAAGACTTAAATGTATGTTTTCTTCTGCTTCAAATTGCCTTTGAATGAATCATTTTAAAAGAAATCCTGGTACATTATTATATTTGTGTGGGTGTGTTAAATGCAATTTCTTTTGCAAATAAAAGTTGGTTTCTTCAATATAAATATTTAAGTAAATGTTAATTTAAGTAAAAAGTTAACTTCTTTAATGTAAATATTTAAAATATATCTTCTAGGAAGTCCAAAAATAGATCCAACTCTGAGAATTTAGCTTATGATGACAGGTGCAATGAAAATCCCTGGGGAATATATAAACTATTCAGTAATTTTGTGTTAGGACAAGTGTGAGACCACCTGCAGATAAAGTTGGATCCCTACTTCCTACTTTATGCCAACGTAAATTTCTGGTGTGTAGGGATAAAATTTAGGTAGGTTTGAGAAATGAAGCCATGAAGAAAAGAAGCTATATATTAGAAGAAAACATGAGGGTTTTTTTTTTCCCACTTACAAGTCTAGTAAAGATTTTTTAAAGCACTGCATTTAGAATATACAATCTATGCTCCTAACAAACTTCTACAGGGATCACAAAATATTCTTTTGATTTTTTTCCCAGTTAAAAAAAACAGAATTATAGTTCATTTGGAATGTTGTGTTTCAGGTGTAGAGCAAAGTGATTCAATTTTGCATATATATATATATATACACATTCTTTTTCATATTTTCCATTATGGTTTATCACAAGATATTGAATATATTTCCCTGTGCTATACAGTTGATTATCCATTCTATATATAATAGTTGGCATCTGCTAATCCCAAACTCCCAATCCATCCCTCCCTCACCCCCCACATGGCAACCACAGGTTTATTCTCTATGAAATCTATTTCTGTTTCATAGATAAGTTCACTTGTGTTCTATGTTAGAGTTCACATATAAGTGATGAATGGTTCATTTTTAATTGTCACTGTTTCAGTCCCTCTGGGATAGCATTAAGGAAGAGAGACTTTGTTTTAAAACCTGCTGTATCTTCCTCCCAGTGACCTTGTAGTTGTTTTATAATTTTTTTTTTTTGAAGAAAAAAGTTCTAGAGTTCTTGAATAACTTGGAAAGAATTTATATTTAGTTTTTAAAAAGGGGGAACCTGGCTAAACTGTGTATGAAAGTTAATGTAGAAAAAAGCCTGGAAGGAAATACATGACATTGCCCTAGTGGTTTACATCTCCAGGTGGTGAGATTAGGTATGATTTCCTGTCTGGTGTCTTAAATGCTCAATACTTTGCAAATTGCTAAGAGCAGCTGGTGAGATTTTGATGATAAGGGAAGAGCAAAGAAAAGTAATACTGTTCCACTCTGAGGGGGTGAGGGCAATTTGGAGATGTTTAGGTCCTTAGCTTCTAGGTGGTGTTGATCACAACTCAACAGTAGGAAATCCTTTTTGTATTGTGACCAAACACACTTATCTCTGTCTTACCCTCCCCTGCCTTCGTCAACTTGTCTGATTTTTAAGTCTTTAAACTCTCTCCTTTACCTTCTATAATACATTGTTTTTTTTTTTAATTTCTATTTAATTTCATCACTATTTTAAGGCTGCTTACAAACCACCACCTTGAATTTTTTGAACTGTGGTGTGAACAGCCTTGGTGCTCAGTAACAAACTTCAGCCAACTTAGTTATCACTTGAGGGCGTATTTCCCTGTCTCTGACAGATCTCAGATATTTCCTAGCATTTCACAACAGAAATGCAAACATTAGAGTACAGAAGGGCCCCCTCCTCAGTGAGCACTGAAATGCCTGTTAAGCCATTCCTCTGTGTCCGGCCCAAGGACCAGTGTGTCCAAGGTTGCTGTAGCCCAGGAGTTGAAGCTGCTCTGGGACTAGAGTGCTGTTGGAGGGTGCTTTGGGCAGTTTGGTCTTCCCTGGTGGCTCAGACAGTAAAGCATCTGTCTACAGTGCGGGAGGCCTATGTTCGATCCCTGAGTCAGGAAGATCCTCTGGAGAAGGAAATGGCAATCCACTCCAGTACTATTGCCTGGAAAATCCCATGGACAGAGGAGCTTGGTAGGCTACAGTCCATGGGGTCGCAGAGTCGGACACGACTGGGCGACTTCACTTAACTTCACTTTGGGCAGTTTGGGGAACGTTCCTTCTGCTGGCCCAGAGGTTCTGATTCCTTCTATTTCTCCCCCAGGAATGATTAAGGTTATGCCTGGAGATTTATCTTCTTTAATGGGGAATGATGAGCATCTCTTCACATGCTTATTAGCATTTGTGTCTTCTTTGGTGAAAGCCGTTTTCAAATTCTGGGCCTAAGTTTTTGTTGGTTGGCTCATTGTTACTGAATTTTAAGAATTTTTCTATGTATTTGGCATTCAAGTCCTTCAAGAGACATGATTCACCAATACCTTCTCCTAGTCTGACATGTAATCTTCCAAAGTGTTTTAACATTTGGCTTAATACTTGACTGTACTGGGTCTTAGTTCCCATTCATCGATTTTAGATCTTTAGTTGCAGCAGGTGGGATCTAGTTCCTTGACTAGGGATGGAACCCACAGGCCTTCTGCAGAGTAGTCTTAGCCACTGGACCACCACACCCAATGTTGCATGTCTTTTGAAGTGGCAAGTTTTACATTTTTAAGCCAGAATTAAGTGGTTTGGGCAACCTATTGTGCTGCTCTAACATAGTGTCATAAGATTTAAACTCTAGGATTTTCAGTTGGTTCTGGAGGTGGCTCTGCTGGAGAGCAGGAGCCCCCAGGAGCAGGGACACCACCCATTTGCAAAATGATCCTGAGAAAACTTGGGCCACTGTCTTGGACATTTTGGAGACTAAGCAGGATAGAATGGCAGTGTGGAAGTTATCACCTGCTCAGTGAACCCACACACACCAAGTACTGCCCACCAGTCTCAAAGGACAACAGGAATCTAACTTTCCTCCCAGTACAGATGGATGTACCTTGGTCAAGCCAGACCCCTCTGGGTGTCATCAGCGCTGACACCACTGACTGCACAGAACCTCCTAAGGTGGGGCAGGGGGCCCCACCTGGGTGTTGAGAGGTGACCAAGGGCTAGGTACCTTGATCCTTTCAGGGACTCATCCTGGCAGAACTAACAGGTCTAGTTTTAATCTTAAAAAAAAAAAAACAAAAAACTTCACTTCTCTAATACCTCACCTATCTCTGCATTACAGCCTGATGTGGTACAGCCTGACAAGCCCACATGCCCCAGTGAAGGACTGATTTTAGGGAAGAGTGGCCAATTCCATACTTTGCAGCTGAATTAGGGAGACAATTTTATGTAAAATGGGCAGCACCTGGCTCTACAGGCCATAAATACCCACAAACCCACAGGCATCTCAAATTCCTTGGCATGGAAAATCTCTACCAAGGTCAACTCTTCCATGAAAGGCAGTCAGTTTCTGATCCACCTGTGTAAAGAGCACAGCCAGTCTTATTCTCCAAGTCCCCCGTCAGCCGAGAGCCTTGCTCCCCTGGGCCTGCCTCTACAGCAGACACACACTGCAAAGACGCCACATTTCTTTAAAAAAATAATTTATTGGTTTTGGATCACAAAATATAGGGAAGACATAAGGGCGATGCCTGTGACCCCTTGGCTGAAACTTCTCTTCCAGAGACACTTTTTGGGCATTCTCTCACACCCTAACAGCTGCAGAGTATAGTATCCGACCACGTGGGAAGCATGAGCAGACTCCCTTAAGTCCTGCGAATCCCTTCCCCTAGTCTTCCAGCTCACTTCTGCCAATACTGCAACTGGACTGGTTGTTCCAACTGTTCGTCTTAAAAGTCTCACAAACAAAGACGCTGCAGACCAGCGATGCCTGCACAGCCCCTGGACCTGCCTACACTGACTAATGTCCCTCGGCTATACCCCGTCTGCCTGTGGCACCTGCATGGCAGCCCCTGGGGGCCCCCACATCCTAGGGTGGCAATGGAGGAAGGGCAGGCCAGGCCAAGCATGAAGAATAAACAGTCAATTTTATTTGGCTCAGACTAGGAATCCGTGAGTCTTGAGGACCTCTGTGAATTTGCCAATTTTCTTCTCGATGTTCTTTTCGGCCTGCTTCCGTAGCCTCTGTGGGGCCAAGATGACAGATAGCGGTCAGTGGCTGCTCCCGGGGACTGTCCTCATCCCAGGGACCCAGTCCCACTCCCCATGCCCACAGTGGGCCTCAGGCAGAGACTTCCAAAGGCCTAACAAACAGGTGAGAGCTGCCAGCTGCCCGGGGATGTGGCGCCCCGCCAGTACCAATCCCACCCTCACCATGAGCTGCTTCTTTTTCCGGTAGTGGATCTTGGCTTTCTCCTTTCTCTTCTCCTCCAGGGTGGCTGTCACTGCCTGGTACTTCCAGCCAACCTCATGAGCCAGACGCCCTAGGTAGGCAAACTAGAGGGGAGGGAGAAGAAACGAAGCTGTTACAAAAGGAGGCCAGGGTGACTAGAGGAGGGGCGTTAACATCCTGTCCTAGAGCCTTCCAGCTAGTCAGGGAAGCCATGCTCCCCGTTCCTCCTGGCATCAGCTGAGCCATTGGCGTTTTCGGCACTGCCCACAGTGGCATCCGCAGACCATCGTGAGAAAAACCCATCATCTGCCAGTCCTAGGGCCCTCAGCGCACCCTCCCAGGAAACCTGAGAATCCCAAGGGTATCACTCAGCAAGATCTGGAGGCTCACCTTGCGAGTAGGCTTCAGACGCACAACCTTGAGGGCAGCAGGAACCACCATTCGCTTTTTCTGTTAGAGAAGGAGAGGGGCTTAGAGACCTGGAGTGAGGGACAGACAGGGAAGAAGGCTGGCTGGGGCAGGCGTCTCAGCCGGTGCTCTTTTCACAGGGATCAAACAATGTAGGTAATTGCAGAACATCACCGACGCCAGCCACAGGGATACTGTCGAGGGCACTGCGTCCTGCTCACCTTGTCATAGGGTGGTGGGATCCCATCAAACACCTTGAGGCGCTCCAGAGCAGCCTGGCCCCGCTTGGTCTTGTGGGGCAGCATGCCTGTGGACAGAGGACAGCAGGCCTGCTCAGTGGGGCACGTGGGGGAGCCGCTGTCCCACCCAGGCAGGCAGGCAGGCAGGTGGCCTCAGATGGTAGTGCATGTGGCGTCATCTCACGGTTGGGAAACTCGAACACGAGTGGGAGGAGTCTTCATCACTGGCTACCTGCCCCCTCAGCACCTGCGGCCCCTGGGCCCAGCTCACCTCGCACTGTCCGCCAGAAGATGCGGCTGGGGGCTCGGAAGTGGTAGGGGCCACGGGAGGGGTTGGTGTTCATCCGCTTGCGGAGAAAGGCCAGGTATTTCACTGGGAAGAAGGGAGAGCATGTAAGGCCTCATAGTCCCCAGCCAGGCAGTAACTCCTTCCAACGCCAGACCTCACTTCTGAGGGCCTGCTAGGGAACTCAGACTTGCACCTCCCACCACTGAGGGGGCGGTCTGCTTTCCAAGTCTGTGAAGCCTGAGCGCCACACAGGTCCACCCTCCCCAACCCTCCTCCCAGGCCCTAACTCACATTTATTTCTGTAGAAATTGCCAGAAATGTTGATGCCCTCACAGCGCACGACCACAACCTTCCGGCCTAGAGGGAATGGAAAATGGAACAATCACGGAGGGCAAAGGTCAGGAAGCCAGGTGCCCAGTTATTGCCCAGAAAGAGACCCCAGCCCTGCCTAAAACTGGCCCCTGTGCACAAACACACCAGAAGATACCAGAATCTCCTGCCCCAAGTCACAGAGGGCTAACTGGTGGAGCTGGTCTCATGCTAAAGTTCAATTTGTTACTCCAACAAAACACGTTTTGAATTCAGAGCCCCTGACCCAGGAGGGGAGGATGCTGGCAGGTCTCAGAGCGGTGCATGGGGTTGATCTCATGGTCGTGAGACTCAAACGAAAGATGGTGATTTTTGCTCATCACTGACCTGTGAGCTCATGTCTGGTGGGAGCTCCGGGCAGCGGGCAGACTTACCCAGAAGCACCTGCTTGGCCACAATGGCCGCCAGGCGGCCCAGGAGATGGCCTCGGCCATCGAGCACCAGGACCTGTTGGAGACAGGTTGAAGAGCTCAGAAGGGCTCAGAGGCACCCACAACTTTCACTGCCCACCTCAACCAATTTCTCCTCTCCATTAGTTCACTTACCTCCCAGAATGCCTGCTAACCAGATATCAGACCCAAAACTAGAACTTAAGGCTCACTTTAGAGATGGCCAAGAAAGCAAATGACTGACTTAGAATTTCAGCGAGCGGGTAAGACACAAAATAAACCAATCCCTCACATTTCAGCTGCTTCAAGGGCAGGCATCTTTATGCTCAGATTATGTTCCATGGTCAGAGAATAAGTTACAATCTGAATCAACACTGATCACCCAGTTAGAGGAACCGGTAATCTGAACAGAATCTGATCCTGTTCTGATCTCAAAGGTAGCTTTCTAGTGTGAGAATCAAAGCAAACAGGTTCAGAGCCAGTGAGGCTAGGTACGGTAGTCAAAAACCCAAGCTTGCTCTGGTACTGACTAGCTCTGCATCCTTCGGCAAGCTTTAATGGCTCAAGTACTAATCTAATCCTTCGTTTCTTTTCAGAAGTTCCAGCTCTTACAAAGTGTATGTTATGTGAACGCAGGGACCCATGTTCAGAGAACTCTACCATTTCCCTGGCTTCAAACTTAATTTTCCCTCCTGAACCATACACTCCATCACATGTTCACCCCTTCCAGAACGACTCCCACCACTCCCTCCCTGTATCAGGAATAGGTTACACAAGGAGCCGGAGAAGAGTCAGTGGTGAGCTTCCACCTTCCTTGAGGGCCTCTAGCTGGTTAAGCAATTACGACTGTCTCAAGGATCTGGAACATTTCATTCCATCCAGTTGCCAGCACTGGCACTTTTAGACTCCATCTAACCACAAAGCACAGCAATTTGTGCCTGCCCCATATGCAAGAGATCGCCCAACCTACAGCAAAGGTTTCGTGCCAAATTACCCCCAGTTGCAGGGGAACCTTGATGCACACTTTCCACGTGGCCGAAGCAACCGGCGCCTGGGCAGGGCGGAAATACCCTCCATTTTGGCCTACCCCCGGCTTCTCACCGTCCCCAGGTAGCGTAGCCGCCTTCAGCGTGCTTCCCCATTGCTGGGGACACACCGGTTTAATTCCGCCAAGATCTAGATAAATGAGGCCTAATTTTAAAATAACTGTTGTGTAGAAAGCCCCGATGACCGCCCCTCGAGGGAAAAATGATGCCGCATTCTTAGCCAGCCCAGAGAACAAAAACTGCCTTATATTCCCGTTTTGGATTTCTCTTACCCCGAAAGCTTTCTGCTTTGCTCAGTTATCGTCCTTAAGTTCCACAGCACACTTACGACAGAAAAGAGGTCCAACCCCGGTCCGGCCTGGACCCCACCCGGCCCCACGCCGCCCCGGCCCGCGCGGAGCCTGTACCTGCCCCTCCGCCATCTTCGGCAGCCGCCTGGGAAAGAAGGAACCCTAGACGCAGGGTTTCTTATCCCTTGAAACAGGGGCGGAAGAAGTGACGCAACACGGCCGCTTTCTGTCTTCTCATTGGCCAGAGTGTCAGGCGCGTGCGCAGAAATTCCCCACTGGGAGGCGGGTCATCTTCTGACGGTCCAATCAGTATCGTTCCCATCGAGCCTAGGCGGCCATGGCTGAGCCGGGCGAGATCACGTGGGGTAGGGGCGGTGCTCTTCAGCCTCCGCTGCAGTATTCTTGAGGGGCTGGTAAGCCTCGCGTGAGTTGCCCGCTGCTTGCTGATGGGTGGGGCCAGGAATTCTGGAGGAGAGGCGGTTACCCCCTGAAGCGATGTCACGCTGCAGGGCACGTGGTGGCCTGCAGGGGGCCAGGAGGGCTGCCCCTTCAGCTCTCCGCCAAACCTTAGAGACGTAAGTTCCAGTGCCTGTCTGACTTGTGATCTGACTAAATCCCTAGCCGTGTATGGGCTTCAGTGTCCCCACCTGGTAAACAGGTGGAGATGGTCTTCCGCTTGAGAGCTGACCAATGAAAGAATGACTTCTAGATGCCCGAGTGTTCCCCAAAGGAGCTACTCACCTTCTGGATTTTCTGGATAAAGTCTTTGCCTTGAAAGTGTCCCTTGTCTGGGATGCCGTCCCCCCACCTCCGCCTCCACACCCCGTTTTCTAAAATCTGGCTTGAGTCCTTCCCTTTAGAGAACCTCCCTGATACCGCTCAGGCTGGCTCAGGTACCTCCTGGGGGATCTCACAGTGCCTACGCCACCTCCATTAGAGCGTGTGTAATCGGGTACTGGGGCTCTCTGGGGCCGACGTCTTCTCCCGTCTGGACCAGGAGTCCTGAGAGGGCGGGGCTGGTTCCGATTCACGTCTGGGTCCCAGCATTGCCCTCTTCTGGCCCTGGGCCCCAGGAGGACTCAGAAAATAGGTATTGAATGAAACACTGTATTAACTGAAAAACCAAACCCGAACCCAAACGGCCCCATAACACACACCGTGTCCCATCCACAGACAAACCTGGCCAGAGCTGGTAGAAAATGATGATTTATATACAATTTCCTGGGGACAAGGGCTTTGTACAAAGGGGGGAAGGGAGAGCCGATGGTGGGTGCTGGCGTTGCCTCCATCCCGGGGGAACAGAGGCAGTGTGGCCAAGGAAAGGACCAGATTCTAGCTGACTTCCTCCAAGTGCCGACTCTGTGTCCGCTGGCAGGTGACTGCTCTCTCTCGGCCTCAGTGTTCTCCGCTGTAAAAGGGGATGATAGATGACTCACTGGGCTGTTTGAGGTTCCGTGGACAGAGGAGGGGAAAGTAGGAAGCTCAGGGTACAAGCTCAAGAACAGACTCAATGCTCAAAAACAACTCCATTCACCGTGAGCACTCACTATGTGTTTGGGCATTGCTGTCAAAGAAAACTTCGCGCAATGATGAACACGTTTTAGATCTGTGCTTTCCAAGATAGCCCTTGAGACCAGCCCCAGTTGAAAACTGGGCATTTCTATTGTGACCAGCGAAACTGAGGAACTTAGTTTCTCATTTCATCTAATTTAAGCTTCAACTAATAGTGTGGTTATTGGGAGCGTGGGAAAACAGGGTATGAAAAGGGACAAGGATAAGAGGACAATTTCTCAATCGAAAATTGTATCTCAAAAACAAAAAGTAGTAAAAAGTACTGTCCAAAACAAATGCCGAAATGAAAAAAATCATTGAATTCAGAAACTGTTCCCTGATCCAATTATTGGAAAACTTCTGTAGGTTTCAAAGAACTTGAGTATAGGAATCTACTTACGCAACTGTAAGTTTCATGGAATCTTAATATAGATCGAGTATTTCTAATAAAAGTTTCTCATATGAATTGAGATGTGCTGTGAGCATCACATTACACATTGATTGGATTCTGAAAACTTGGTATGGAAACAAGAATGTAAAAATATCTCAATAATTTTTAAAGTATTGATTGCACGTTGAGATGACAAGATTTTGGATACACAGGGTGAAATAACATAAATTCTTTAAGGTAACCTGTTTGTTTTTAAAAGATGCACTGGCACAATGTGGTAAATCAGCTATACTTCAATTAAAAATTTAAAAAAATATGCAGCTACTAGAAAATTTAAAGTCACATGTGTGGCTTGTATTCTGTTTCCTATGGACAGTAAGTATTGCTCTAGGGGGTTTTTCGTGGTCCTTTCACTTAACCTCCTGACAACTCTAGCGTAAAAAATGATTATGAGTCTCTTGTACAGATAAGGAAACTAAGGCAGAGGAGTGAAAAGCACAGATGCTGGAATCAGAGGGCCCAGAGTCCAGTCTTGGCTGTCACTCAGGAGCTGTGTGACTTTCAGCAAATGATTTACCTCTCTGAGCCTCGGTTTCCGCCAAGGGGAAATGGGGAAGATAATAGCCACCAGTTTCTCAATTAAGTGAGTTAATTTGTAGAAAGCTTCAGCACAAGGCCGGAGGCACTGAGGCACTCAACAGGTGAGCGATTGCTGCCAAATGTTTCCTTTGGGCGCTTGGGGAACCCGCAGGCCCCTCCCTGCCTTTCTCCCTCAGGGTACCACCTACAACCCCGAAACCGGTTCCCAGGTTCGCCTCAGGGGCTTCTTGCTTCCCTGGGGTAGGAAGTCCCAGCTTCCCTTCCTTACCTTTGAGGTAAGGAAGATGTTACCTCAAACATCTTCCAGTGCCATTTTTTTTTTCACCCCACCCCTAGACTGGACAAAGTTGCTAGAGTAACCTGAGCTTTTTCATACCTGGAGGGCTTTGCAGAGCCTGCTTCTGGAGGCGGCTCTCTCCTGGCTTGCAGACTCCTATATCCAAATACCTCCCCGCCTGCTGAGCTTCACTGTCTTTCCAGAATGCCTAGCGCCGGACTGTCCCTCCTCCTCCCAGGTTCCCCACTGGGCCAGACCCAGCGTCCTCTGCCCGAGCCCCTCCCCTTCCCTGCTCGCCCCCGGCCCCCCCCCCCCCCGACCCCACCAAGTCTGTCACTCTCCAGCCCCGTCCCTCCTGACCCCTGACTCTGCCTGTCCCCTCCTCTCCACCCCGTGGTCCTGTCCCGGTCCCTGCTCAGACCTTGTCCTCTCTCCCTGGACCCTCACCCAGCCTCCAGTCTGTCTTCTCAGTCTGTCCCCTTCCATGGTCCCAGAGGGGTTTCCTTACATCCAGAGCTAACCCACCGCTTCCCTGCTCCCACTCTGTCACCCCCCACCCCCATGGCCCCCACATCAACACCAAGTCCAGGGTCCTCCAGTAGCCGCAGGAGCAGAGGATCCTGGGGATGGGAGGGGCAGGGTACCATGTCGCCCATGGAATCCGCCACCTCCGGTCAGCCCCTGGACCCTCTCCACCAGCTCTGCGCACCCCACTGGCTCACCCTCTCCCCAGGGTAGCGTGTCCTCCGTCTCCTCCTCCACCGGCACAGGCACCAGGCAGCGGCCAGCAGCAGGAGGGCCACCGGCAGCAGCAGCAGCAGCAAGAGGAGCAGAAGAGGGGACTGAGGGGCCGGCAGGGACGTGGCTCCCAAGGCCCCAGGACTCCTTGGGGGCAGCAGAGTGGAGGAGTCTGCCAGGAGAGAGGTCAGGTGACTGAGAAGTAGGGCCAGGCCAGGGAAGGGAAAAAAAGGCCTGCCTGGTGCTGGCTGTGTGACCTGGGGGAGGGGGTGGGGGTAGGCTGTGCACTTCTCTGGGCCTCAGTCGCCTCATCCATAAAGTGGGTATAATTATTATACCAACTTCATAAGGTTGTCACAAAGATTAAATGAGGGAATATACAGAAAGTGCTTAGAACAGTGCCTAGCACGTAGTAAGGTTGCATTTTATTGATTTTTTTTTTAAGTCACTAATAGGACTTCCCTGGTGGTCCAGTGGTTAAGAATCCACCTGCCAATGCAGGGGACATGGGTTTCATCCCTGGCTTGGGAAGATTCCACATGCCACAGGGCAACTAAGCCCCTGGGCACAACTGCTTGACCCATGCGATAAAGCCCATGGTCCAAAACAAGAGAAATCACTGCAATGAGAAGCCTGCACACCAAAACTAGAGTACCCCACAACGAGGGCAGCAACGAAAACCCAGCGCAGCCAAAAATATATTTTAAAAATAGTCACTAATAACTTTTTAAAATTGGTATGCTTGTTTACTTGTTTAACCAGACCCTATAAATTTTAAAAATATATATTTAAATTTATTATTTAGTTTTATTTATTTGTTTATTGACTGGGTGGCATTTGGGATGTTACTTCTCCAGCCAGGGATCAAACTTGTGCTGCTTGCATTGGAAGCTTGGAGTCTTAACCACTGGACTGCCAGCGAAGTCCCAATAATTCTTTATTTCAAATATATCATTTTACTTGTTTTGGCCTTGAAGGCATGAAGGATATTAATTCCCTGACCAGACCAGGGATTGAAACTAGGCCCCCAGCAGTGGAGGGGCAGAGTCCTAATCACTGGACCACCTGGAAATTTCCTGCATTTTATAATTGGACAAACATGTGTCTAGTGCTTACCTACTGATTTATATATTCATTTTCTTCCCCTAGTAGTCTGTGAGCTCCAGGAGGGTGACAGGAGACACTGCCAGAACCTAGTACTTCTTATTGTTGTTGTTTAGTCACTAAGTCATGTCCGAGTCTTTGCGACCCCAAGGACTGCAGCCCACCAGGCGCCTCTATCCATGGGGTTTCCCAAGCAAGAATACCGGAGTGGGTTGCCATTTCCTTCTCCAGGCACCAGGGATCAAACCCCAAATCTCCTGCATCGGCAGGCAGATTCTTTAAGGCTGAGCCATCAGGGAAGCCTAAGTAGTTTAATTTACATAAGTTAAATATCTGAGTGATCGGACAGATAATAGAACAATGAAAGATACACTGTATAAAGCCATGATGGCTCACAAGGCCCCACTTGAGCTGGCCCCCTTTATTCCCTCTGTACCCTCACTCCACACCTTTTCCCCTTTGCTTACTTGGCCTCAGCCACTCGGGCTCCCTCTTGATTCCTTAAACAGGGAGGCAGGTTTCTGCCTCAGGACCTTTGCACTACCTGTTCCCCTGTTTGCAACTTTTGGTGACTTTCCAGCCGACCACTTCAAGCCATGATTCCACCACCCCGTTTTAACGTGCCTGCATAGGACTCATTACACTCAGACACTTTCCTGTTTATTTATATGTTTACATGTTTATCATGTCTCCCTGATCAGCAGGTTAGTGCCCCATGGACACAAACTTGGTCTTGTTCTGTGCTGTGTCTCCAATGCCAAGCATCAGGGAAATGGTTAGTAAAACTTAGTTGAAAAAGAAAAAAAAAACTTAGTTGAATGGATGATTAGTGATGCATGTAAATATGAACAGCAAACAGTGGGTAAGTGGTTAAGAATTCACCTTAACATGCAGAGGATGCTGGTTCCATCCCTGGTCAGGGAACTAAGATCTCACACGTCAAGGGACAACTAAGCCTGCAACCGAAAGCCCATGTATACTGCGATGAAGACCCAGTGCAGCCACACACACACACACACACACACACACACAACTTTTTTTTAAAAAGGAGTACTTCCCTGGTGGTGCGATAGATAAGAATCTGTCCGCTAATGCAGGTTCAGTATATGCTGCAGGGCAACCAAGTCTGTGTGCCAAGACTACTGAAGCCCTCCGGCCTAGAGTCTGTGCTCCCCAACAAGAGAAGCCACCACAATGAGACGCTCACACACCGCAAGGAAGAGGAGCTCCCGCTTGCAGCAACCAGAGGAAGCCTGCGCACAGCAACAAAGACCCAGAGCAGCCAAAAGTAAATAAATAAAATTATTTTTTAAAGGGCTCTTTGTGATTGAAATAATTATCTTAAAAATTATGAAACTATGAGAATTAAATTCAATAGCATTACTGGTTGCCAGGGGATAGAGGTGGGAGTTTTGGGATGGGGATCAAGTTACACAAACTCAGGGATTTCCCTGGCAGTCCGGTCCAGTGGTTCAGATTCCTGGCCCCTATTGTAGGAGGCACGGGTCCCATCCCTGGGTGAGGAACTAAGATCCTACAAGCCGTGTGGTACAGCCGAGAAAAAAAAAAATTTTTTTTCATACGATGCAATCCTAATCCCTAGTACCTCAGAATGTGACCTTATTTGGAGATCAGGTCTTCAAAGATGTGATCAAGTTAAAATGAGATGGTTAGTGGTGGCCCTAATCCAATATGACTGGTGTCCTTATAAGAAGGAGAGATCTAGACACAGAGATACGCATGGGGGAGAGCACCACGAGCATGAAATTGGCCCTCGACAAGCCAAGGGAGACAACCGAAACAGATCCTTCCCTCACAGCCCTCAGAAGGAGCCAGTCCTGCTGACTCCTCAGTTATAAGAGGATGCACTTCTGCACTTTAAATCGCCTGGTTGGTGGTACCTTGTTACAGCAGCTAATACACACTACTTACTACACACACATGCGTGCCTGCAGTTATGCATACGTAACTGATAAACTCTGAATAAACTCTGTGGATTGCACTCATGTCAATTTCTTGTGCTGTAATTAACATTACCAAGCAAAATGTACCACTGGGGAGGCTGGGTAAAGAGTGTCCAGGACTTTCCTGTACGTTTCCTTGCCCCTTTCTGTGAATCTGTAATTATTCCAATGTAAAAAAGTTTTAAAAATAAACCCACCTATAACATACTAAAAAATAACAAACATTAAGAATCCTGAAAAATAAGTTAATTTACCTTTTTTTCTTTTTACCTTTTAAAACAGGTCTATAAGAAATTTTACACTCAAACATGTGACTCTCATTCTGTCTCTATGGGATAGAGTTGCCTCAGAGAAACAGGCAAGGCTAGTTATTCCCTTCTCAGAGACAAGTAAACTGAGGCCCAGAGAGGGATGAGCTTGGGGAAACAGGCCCAAAATCACACAGCCTATGGGAACCCTGAGTGGAATGGGTGAGGGACTGTAAAGTGGGAGAGGAGTGGGTGGGGCGGTGGGCTTGGGGGCAGTGGGAGGCTTTACCCGGCTGACACTGCAGTTCCAGGCACCGGGAGAAATTCCGGTGGGTGATCCAGGGCTTCAAGGCCTCCAGCTGCTGGGAAGTGTCCTGCAGGAGGTGGGAGATGTTGGCCTGGACGAAGCGAAGACAGCTGGGAAGGGGCTGAGGGCAGGGGAGGGAGACGTCACCACGGCATCACCCCCAGCGTCACCTCAGGTCAAGGGTGAGGCCTGGGTCTCATGGAGAGTCTGGACCCTTGCTCCCCCTGGTTGCTAGCAACCGGGCCCAGTCAGACCTGGATCAGGAGGGTCCCCTGATTTAGGGCCCCCTCCTTCTCCCTGTTGCTAGGGGTAAGAACCCTTTAGCAACATCCTTCAACAGGGCCTGAGAAATGAGTAGAATTGATGCCTTTGGCCCTTACCCCTAGGTATCCTCCAGTACTTAGAGAAGTGTCACTTCCCACATTGGGCCCCAGCAGGTCTGAGGTTCCAGCTCCACCTCCCTCAGGATGCTCCCAGTCAAGGGGAAACCTCCAGTAAGGCCTAGCAGACCTTTGCTGCCAATCCCTAGGAAAGCATCAGGCTCTCTGCACTTGTCCCCCAAGTTCAGGGCTGACCTGGAAGGCACACGAGGTGACAAAGTGTATCTCGGTGTTGACATCCTCCAGCAGTTTCTCCATCTCCGACCCAGCCACGGTCTTGAGCCGTCCCATCCAGCGCTGGGCCAGGACCAGACGCCAGAACGCCCCGCAGAGCTTGTCCTGGGGGGAGACCACCCAGGCTCTGGGTCCCGCGGGTGGGCGGAGGGGGCTGGGGGCCAGGATTCCTGGGTCCCGAGGGAGGGGGTGGCCTGGTGGGCACACTAGCCTGGCCCCTAAGGGGGCGGTGAATCTTGAATCTCTCCTTCCCACCTCCATCCTGGGCCCCTCCCGGCTGTGACTCACGTCCTGCAGGTTGGAGGCAACAGTGACGGGGTAATCTTGAAGCAGGTACTTGGACTGCGGGAGAAAACGGGGTCAGGCCAGCGCAGACAGGAAGAAACAAACTATGGGGACCCAGAGGGAGGGGGCGGGGACCCAGAGAGAAGGGGACAGGGACCTAGTGAGAAGGGGCGGGGACCTAGAGTGAGGGGGCGGAGACCCAGAGAGAAGGGGCGGGGACCTAGAATGAGGGGGCGGGGATCCAGAGAGAAGGGGCGGGGACCTAGAGCGAGGGGGTGGAGACTCAGAGAGAGAGGGCGGGGACCCAGATTGAGAGGGTGGAGACCCAGAGAGAGAGGGTGGGGACCCAGAGTGAGGGGGTGGAGACCCAGAGAGAGAGGGTGGGGACCTAGAGTGAGGGGGCGGGGACCCAAAGAGAGGAAGAGGGGACCTAGAGGGGGCGGGGACCCAGAAAGAGGAGGCAGAGACCCAGAGAGAGGGGGCGGGGACCCAGAGAAGGGGGGCGGGGACCCAGAGAAGGGGGGCGGGGACCCAGAGTGAGGGGGCGGGGACCCAGAGAGAGGGGGCGGGGACCTAGAGTGAGGGGGCGGGGACCCAGGGTGAGGGGGCGGGGACCCAGAGAGAAGGGGGCGGGGACCCAGAGAGAAGGGGGCGGGGACCCAGAGAGAGGGGGCGGGGACCCAGAGTGAGGGGGCGGGAACCCAGAGAAGGGGGGCGGAGACCCAGAGAGAGCGGGCGGGGACCCAGAGAGAAGGGGGCGGGGACCCAGAGAAGGGGGGCGGAGACCCAGAGAGAGGGGGCGGGGACCCAGAGTGAGGGGGCGGGGACCCAGAGAGAAGGGGGCCGGGACCCAGGGTGGGGAGATGGGGACCCAGAGAAAGGGGGACAGAGACCCATAGCGAAGAGGGCAAGGATGGGGGGACGGACGACGGAAGGGAACCCAGAGGGAGGAGGCAGGGGGGCCACAGAAATTCTTGACAGGGGGAAGTCAGACCCAGAGACAGCACCTCGGGCTCGGATTGGGAACAGGGACGCTCACCAGCTTGCCGATCTTGATGGCAAAGGTGGAGGAGATGGGGCTGTGGCGGAAGGAGCAGTCGGGGGTCCCTTGAAGGCCAGGGCTGAGCAGTAACAGCAGCAGCAGAAGGGAGGTCTGCGGGCGGGGTAGGGCGGGGGCTCCATGGACTCCACACACGCCCCCCTCCCTCGTGGAGGCTGCCCCCAGCAGCCCCCTGTTCTCTCTTCCCTCTTTCCCCTTTCCAGCTTTCCCACTTCTCAGCTCCTCCGCTTGGCTCCTGTGTGCCCACCTCCGACCATCTTTCCCTGTATCTCTCTGCCTCTGGACACGTGCTAACCAGTTTTCGCCCTCCTCTGCCCGCTCTGTCTCACCTCCCATCTCCGCACCTCAGCCCATCTCTCTCCACTTCTGCTCACCTCTGCCCAGGATTTTCTCATCTTTCCCCATTCCTGTCTTTTCATGCTCATCTCTCCTGTTTTTCCCTAGATCTGAGCCCTATCTTCCCCATTTGCTCCCACCTCCCTGTTTCTTTCCCCAACCCCTGTCCATCTCGCTTACCTCTGTCCACGTCCCCCCACCTGTGTCAGTTTCCCCTACTCATGTCCATCTCCTCATCTCCCCACCCCTGTCCATCTCCCCACCATGTCCATCTCCCCACCATGTCCATCTCCCCACCCTGTCCATCTCCCCACCCCTGTCCATCTCCCCACCCCCGTCCATCTCCCCACCCCTGTCCATCTCCCCCACCCTGTCCATCTCCCCACCATGTCCATCTCCCCCACCCTGTCCATCTCCCCCACCCCTGTCCATCTCCCCACCTCTGTCCACCTCCCCACCTCTGTCCGTCTCCCCCCCACCTCTGTCCATCTCCCCCACCCCTGTCCGTCTCCCCCACCCTGTCCGTCTCCACCACCCCTGTCCGTCTCCCTCACCCCTGTCCGTCTCCCCCACCCTGTCTGTCTCCACCACCCCTGTCCGTCTCCCCCACCCTGTCCGTCTCCCCCACCTCTGTCCGTCTCCCCCACCCTGTCCGTCTCCCCACCCTGTCCATCTCCCCACCCCTGTCCATTTCCCCTACCCCTGTCAATCTCTCTCACCTCTGTCCATCTGCTCACTTCTGACCACCCCAACTCAGTCCATCTCCCTCCGAATTCTGTCCATCTCCTCCCACCTCTGTTCATCTCCCCACTCGTGTCTACCCCAACTCTGTCCACCTCCCCTCTCAGCTCTGCCCATCTTGACACTGCCATTCCCCCACCTTAACCCCTAGGGATACGCACAGTTGGGCTCCAGGCTGGCGCCAGCACTATCATTTCTGCCGGGGGCCCTTCATGCCTGTGGCCGGATCTTGGAAGGGACAGAAGAGCGAGTCTCGGACCCCCACACCCCAGCCCCTTCCTTGCCCGCCCCTTCACCTCCCCGCCCCTCCCTCGGTCCTTTGATGTGGCTAAGTTTCCGCCTCCTACTCTATAGGGCTTCCTGCGTGAAGCACAGTTACAGTGAAAACTCCTCATCTCCCCTTCTAAGAACCCCGACGTCCGGTGCCCGCAACTCTGCGCAGGCCAGGGACCCAGGAACCCGACCCCCCGCCGTCTGCGCTCAGCCCCAGGAGGGGGACCCCGGCCCCGCCCTTCGGGGACCCGGAGTCCATTTCTCCTCACGCACCAGGCTTGCCCCAGCTGGGTGTGGAAGGGGCCACGCCGGGTGACAGCCAGAGATCGAAAGTGAAAGGAAATTTTGGGGGGAGAGTGAGCTGGGGTGGATCGGGCTGGTGCACGGGGCGCCACCTGGTGGTGACAGGTGGCAGATGTCGCCGCAGTGGGCGCTTTAGCGGGACTTAGGCTCAAGGGGTCTGACCTTGGGTTGGTAGCCCGAGTGGGACACAGTGAATGTGGCTCGGGGGCTCCAACGGGGATCTGTCTCTGGCTAGAATTAACGCAGCTCGGGCAAGGAGGAGGTCACCCTGAGCCCTTCACCTTTGCCTTGAAACCCCACCCCCACTCTCCAACCCCCATCTCCTTCCACAGGGAGTGACAGCTCCATCCTTCCAGGTGTTCGGGCCCAAAGGCTTGGAGGAGACCTGAGTCTCCGTCTGCCTCTCACTGCCCACGGACAGTCCAGTCCATCAGCAAGTTTGTTGGCTGATCATCAAAGTGTGTTCAGAATCCCACCCATCTCACCCCTGCCACTGCCACCACCACCCACCTGGAAATCATGGTTTCTACTCACCCTACCAGCCTCCCTGCTTCAGTCTTCACTTGCCAGTCTGTTCTCCATGTGCAGCCTGAGGGAGCCTGTGAAGACCCAAGTCCCCTCACCTCCCTCCTCTGCTCCACGCTTCCCCCTTACCCGCGCACCTGCCACACAAGTCCAAGTCCTCACTGTGGCCTAGACAGACCTGGCCTCTCCTCCTGCCTCTCTCCACTCTGGCCACACAGGCCTGAGGCAGGCACATTTCTGCCCCAGGGCCTTTGCACTGGCTGTTCCCTCAGTCGGGAATGCCCTCCCCCCAGATACCCACATGGCTCAACCTGATCTCATTCAGGTCTTTGCTCAAATACACAAGGCAAAGGCGAGCTGCAACTACTGAACCCGCCTGCCTCAACTGCTGAAGCCTGTGTGCCAGGAGCTCATGCTCTGCAACAAGAGAAGCCACCGCAATGAGAAGCCCGCGCACGGCAATGAAAAGGAACCCCCGTTCGCCTCAAGTAGAGAAAGCCAGAGCATGGCAGTGAAGACCCAGGGCAACTCCCCAAAAATTTTTTAAAAAATACACAAGGCAAAAAAAAAAAAAACAAAACAAAAAACACAAGGTGAAGCCTTCCCCAACCAACCTTTTTCAAGTTGCAACCACTTCCCAGCACTCCCACTCATCTGAGCTTTGTTTTTTCCCTTGTCACTTATCACCTTCTGACACACCACTGCAGTTTATCTTCTTTATTGTCAGTTGTCCCCATTAGGAGTGCAACTCCAGGAGGGCCACAGTATCTGTTTATCCTGCTGGATCTCCAGCACCTAGAACCATGACTGGCTCACAGAAGGTGCTCCATCAATATTTGTTAAATGAATGAACAAATATGCGTTGTTGTCATATACTGGATAGGGCACCTGCTCTTGGGCTCTGTTTCTTGGGTGACAACCTCTAACTCCCTGAAACTTCCAGATAGGCGTGTCTTTGTTATTAAGACGGGCTCCCTGACCACATCTCAGTTTACCCTAATGAGGTGACTCAGGATGGGGGCTGGGCAGCACCAGAAAGACCAGTCACATGACTAGAGGGCTGGAACTTCTCATTTCCAATCTCTAACCTCTCACCTTCAACTTCCAGGGAAGGAGGCAAGAAATTGAGTTCAACTTCTGTCTCCAACTTCACATGGCTTTTCACTCTTCTCCCTGTCCTCTCCTCTTTTGTTGCTCTTTTTAAATTGTATATTTCTGGTTGCACTGGGTGTTCACTGCTGCACGGGCGTTTCTCTAGCTGCAGAGAGCGGAGGCTACTCTCTAGTTGCCGTGTGTGGGCTGCTCACTGTGGTGGCTTCTCGTTGCGGAGCTCAGGCTCTAGGGCACTTGGGCTTCAGTATTGTGGCACCTGGACTCAGCAGTTGTGGCTTCCGGGCTCCAGAGCACAGCCTCAATAGTTGCGGCGCAAGGGATTTGTTACTCCATGGCACGTAAGACCTTCCTGGACCAGGGATCGAACCTGTGTCCCCTTGGCAGGCGGATTCTTTACCATTGAGCCACCAGGGAAGTCCTCCTCTTTTGTCTCTTATAAAAAAAAAACAAAACCTTGTATTTAGATGCAGGGTCTACTTGGATAACTCAGGATATCTTATCTTGAGATCCTTAACTTATTTCCATCTTCAAGGATTATTTTCCAAGTAAGATCACATTCAACTCCAGGAGTTGGTGATGGACAGGAAGGCCCGGCATGCTGCGATTCATGGGGTCGCAGAGTCGGACACGACGGAGCGACTGAACTGAACTAAACTGAAGATCACATTCATAGGTTCCATGGATGAGGAAGTATTTTGGTGGGGCCACCACTGAAGCCACTAGTTCCCTCAAAGCTATTTCTCACCTCTGGGCCTTTGCGTATGCTGTTTCCTCTGCCAGGGATGCTCCCGGCCTGCCCCCCACCACACACACACCTTTTCTAATTAGATGCTTATTGCCCTTCAAGGCTCAGTGCAATCACTATTCATTAGGGAAATACAAATTAGAGCCACAGTGAGATTACCACCTCATATTACGTTAGGTTGGCTAACAGGTTATGACAGAGAGGGGGAGGTCCTTGGTGGGTCTAGTGGTTAGCATTTGGTGCTTTCACTGCTGTGGCCCAGGTTCAATCCCTGGTCAGGGAACTGAGATCCCACAAGCCAGGCAGCACAGCCAAAATAAATAAATGATTGTCGGAGAGGAGGTTGTGGAGCTTGGTAACTTGGTACAGCCACTATGGAAAAACGTGTGAAGGTCCTTCAAAACATAACAAACAGGGACTTCCCTGATGGTCCAGTGAGTGTGGGTTCAATCCCTGATCAGGGAACTAAGATCCGATATGCCAGGCAGTGTGGCCAAAAAAAAAAAAAAAAAAAAAGATTGGATTATATACTGAGAAGTAGCTGAGAGTGGATCTTTTGTCCTCACCACAAATAGATGACAGATGTGTTAATTGACTGTGATAATCATTTCACAGTTCATAAAAAAATCACATTGAAGAATTGAACTACTGATATATACAATGTTGAATTGTCAATCATAGTTCCATAAAGCTGGGGAGAAAACTCAATGAGGATGGCAGTTGCCTTGTGGAGATTCCTGCCATCTCTCATCTTCACTTCATATACAGACACACACACACTTAAGTTGGGAAAGCTGTCTCCTTTGGGCTCCCAGAGTGCCCCGAGCTGCATATACAGCCATAGTACTTTACCTGTCACCCTATGTCACGTCTGTATGTCTTTTAACTGGAGCTGAGCCTACCTCTCCTCTGTTCACAAACTATGGCTCCGAAGTGCCCTTGAGACAAATGCCCAGCCCCTGCTGACATCTTGATTTTATTTTAAATAATTTTTTTTTATTTGATTGCACCACATCCGAGTTGCAGCATGTGGGATCTAGTTCCCTGACCAGGGATTGAACCCAGTCACCTGGTACCAGGAGCTTGGAGTCTTAGCCACTGGAGCACAGGGGAAGTCCTGACATCTTGCGTGGTTTTGGCTCAGTGAGACCCACTGCAGCCTTCTGCTCTCTGGAGCTGTAAGATAATACGTTTGCATTGTTTCATTTAAGCCGCTCTCTTGTGGTCACCGCTACAGCACTGACAGGAAGTGACTGTGCCTCTCATCCACTACACGAGCTCACGAGGCTAAGCAAGCTCTGTCCTGTTCATGGCCGTCCCCAGCACCCCACTCACAGCAGGCGCTCAACTGACTTTTGCTGACTGACTAGATGGCTATCTTAACCAGGAGCTCTTGCCTCTTGACCAGAGATGATTGGACCACTAGTGGACACCTGCCCCAGGCTGGCCAATCAGATTTCTTCTCCTTGCGGCTGTGGCATTCATTGTCCTCTGCAGTCTTTGTTGGGGTTATGGAGACCTGCTGTAGTTGGCCTTGACTGATTCAAGCCTCAGGACTAATCGGAAGGTCACTGGGGCAACCCATAGAATCTGGGAGGAAGCTGTTATCAAACCTCAGAGGAACTGCAGCCTTCCAGGGACTTTCCTCCAAGATGTTCCTTGTGTCTTTCCTGTCTAAACATCCAGATTCTGGGAGAGGTGATTTATTCTGCCCAGCTTTAGCCAACTACTGATAGGAGGTTGTCCGTTTTCATTTGCTCCAGGACAAAATCAACCCCTAACAGCATGCGTGCGTACCCATCACAGAATCGACCCAGGGAGTCTGGAACTATTAGCCCCAGTTTACAGATGAGGAAACCAAGGCTCAGAGTGGTTAAGAAGCTTTCCTAAAGTCACATGGGTAGAAGGATTTAGAATAAGTAGACTGACAGATACGAGACCCAAGAGATCACGTGACCCAGAGACTAGACCTGAATACACTTCCTGCTTGCATTCAGGTTCATAGGACCTAGGTACCCATCTGTGTGTTTTGCCCTATTTTCCATACCTCTGTAGCCTTCCAAAAAAATGCCCTTTTATCCTAAGTTAGTGTGAGTGGGTTCCTTGTGTCAAAAAGAATCCTCAAAGAGGACTTCTTCCCTGGTGGTACAGCGGACAGGAATCTGCCTGCCAACGCATGGGTTCAATCCCTGGTCCAGGAAGAGTCCACATGCCCCGGAACAACTAAAACCGGTGCGCCAAACTACTGAGCCCATGAGCCACAGCTGAAGCTCATTTGTGTGCTTAGAGCCTGTGCTCCGCAACAAGAGAAGCCACCGCAGTGAGAAGCCTGTGCACTACAACAGAGAATAGCCTTTACTCACTGCAACCAAAGACCGCCTGCATGTAGAAACTGAAGACCCAGCACAGCCAAAAATAAATACATAATTTTAAAAATTAAAAAAAAAAACACTGTATGAAAACATAAGAGAATATTAACAAAAAAAAAAAGGAATTCTCAAAACAGCAGTATGCTGGAGCGGCTCATAGGAGCTGACTGTTAAAAATTCAGGAACTGTCAGCCGGCGGTTCAATCATCTGGAACTTAAGACTGACACAGTAGGAGATTTCACACCATGGACATTGGCCAACGTTACTTACCAGGGATTTTATTTTATTCCAGAAAGCCACTGTATTTTATTTTTTATTTTTTGGAGTAGAATTGTTTTTGTGTGTGTGTTTGCAGTTTGCTTTACACCAGCACATCTCAGATTTTGAGGCAAGGCATACTCAGAGAAAGCCAGGGAGCAGGAGCCACTGGATGGAAAAGACGAGAAGAGACAAGAGTCCCTAAAGCCCCGTCCAAAGCTTCTGCGTCCCCTTTATCTGTTTCACAAGCACTGCGTTGTCCTGGAGCCAGCCCACAGGGCTGCTGAGTCTCTGAATGAAATGGCCTCAATAGGCCAGAAGTTGCTATTTCCTCCCATCCTCCCCTCAGAAGCACAGCCAAGATTGGTCAGAGTTTATTGGAGGGCACGGGAAGCATACTAAGGCAAGTTCCAGATGTCTGGTGTCAGTTGGGGTCCATGTCTTCCCTGTCCGAGATGGAGTGGGAGTGCTGGGCAATCAGTCCCCCATGGGCAGCCACAGGGCCTTGGTCCGTGCTGCCCGCAGCCCCAGCTCCGGGCCTGCCCCCTCAGCCTGCTGATCCCAGGCGCGCGGGCAGCCTCTGTTCACCCACACCGGCTTGAGGTTTCCTGCTGAGGCCCACTCCACAAACTGGGAGCCCTGGTGTGGGGAGAGGCAGAGACGCATGGTCAGCATATCTATTGGCTTGGTTGCTAAGCACATGCTTCCTTGGCAACAAGGCCTATTACTGAAGACAGGCTTGACCCTTGACCTAGGCTCTGTGGCTAGAAAGTTCAGCTCCCAGCAAGCAAACCTTCCAGATGCTGAGAGAAACAAGGCTGACCTTTATGGTTGTGGAACTTTCTCTCCTTAACAGCCCACACTCAAAGGGATGGGGCCAGCGGTAACTGTTGACGAGGAGTTTCCATCTGTTACTGTCAGGAGACCAAGAGGGTGGACTGTAGGCTTCTGACTCTGTTGCTAGGGTGTGGTTCTTAGCAATGGGTTGTCCATTGAGAGTAGGTCTTTGGGTTGGGCATCAGGCCCTTGTTGCTAAGGAGATCCTCTTCCTTAGAATCAGGGGCTCTAAAGGGGCAGGACCTCAGAAGCTAGCTGCCCAGAAGTTTCTCCCCTTTAGCAATAGGAATTCTAGGAGAGGTACAGCCAGGATCCCAGAAAAGGTAGAGTTTGTTGGTGAAGTTTAAGACACTGGAGATGGCAAAACAAAAAGTACCTGGGCAGATCCGAAATACCACAGGGCCTGGATGTCCTGGTGCAAGGCGAGGCAGCGGGTCAGGTGGTCCCGGTCTCCTGTTACCACATTCACCAGGCCTGCTGGCAATAAGGCGGCCATCTCCTAGCGGATGGGAGAGAGGGCCATCCAGGGTTGGGAGGAAGGGGGTCAGAGACGCTCAGGGCAGTCGGGAGGGTGAGGAATGAGCATCGAGGGAATGGCCATGGGGGTCCTGGCAGGAATGACTGGGGTCAGGACAGGGGTCATGACCGATAAAGGCTCACAGTCTGGAGAGAACCATCACTGGGACTACAAGGACTGAAGGCTCAGGTACCAGGATGCGGGTTACCATGGTTACCAAGGGGGGTGCTGAGAGCTAAGCTGCTGCAAGCCATGGGGCATCTTTCATCCCCTCTGCTGCTCCCCAGGCTGCTGGGAGTGCGGCAGGCAGGCGGGCAACTGTACCTGGCAGACCTCCAAGGCAGGGATGGGACTGGCCCCGCTGGGCACCAAGACCACAGTGTTGCCGTGGGCCAGGGCGGGGGCCAGTAGAGACACGAAGGCAAGCAGGGGCCACTCGTCCGGGCACACAATCGCTAGCACGCCCAGCGGCTCCCGCAGCCGAAGCACGGGGCCTCTCAGCTCTGCGACCTGCAGGGACAGGAAGGAGGTCAAGGGCAGAGCAGGGGAGCTGACTACCCTCCTCCAACCTTCTCTATCACCTGCCCTTTTTCTCCTGTCATCCCCAGTTTGCTTCTCCATAACAACTCCAATCATCGTAATGTAGACACTCTCATCAGCTGTGTGACTTTGGGTGAATTATTTAACCTCTCTATGCCTCAGTCACTCACCTTTAAAATGAGTATAATAATAGTGCCTACCTCAGAGATTTGCTGTTAGGATAGAATGATTTTAACATGTGTACAGATCTCAAAACCTGGCCTATGGGCTTGTTGGCATGTGTGCGTGTATGTGTTCTAAGGTTTTCCTGACTATATTAATAATTGACTATCACTAAACTGCACACACTTTATTTCTCTGGCTCCGCCACCTCGAGGCATGTGGGATCTGAGTTCCTCAACCAGGGATCAAACCCGCACCCTCTGCACTGGAAGCAGGAAGCCTTAACTGTTGGACCACCAGGGAATTCACCTAAACTGCACACACTTTAAAGAGTACATTTGATGAGTTCTGATATATGTATACACCCACGAAACCAACAACCACAATCAAGATAATGAACATCACCCCCCCAAATTTCCTTGTACCCCTGGATAATCCTTCCTTCCTGCCTCTACTTGAACCCTCTGTCTCTGTCCTCAGACAACCAGCGATCTGCTTTCTCTTTATAAATTAGTGTGTGTTTCCTAGGATTTTCTAGATATAGAATCATACAGTCTATACTCTTTGATCTGGCTACTTTCATTCAGCGTAACCATTTCAAGCTTCACACAGGCTGTAATTTGTTCCTTCCCGAGTGTGAGTAGGACCCCATAATATGGAAGCCTTAAAAGAAAAAAAATTTTTTTTTTAAGTCTTTTAATTGCATCACATGGCATGTGGGATCTTAATTCCCTGAAAGGGATCAAACATGCACCTCCTGCGTTGGAAGCCCAGGGTCTTTACCACTGGACCACTAGGGAAGTCCTTATGGTATGGATGGACCATAATTTGTTTATCTATTAATCTACTGGGGACATTTGGATTCCTCTTTTGATTTACTATGAATAATGCTGCTAGACACATTTGTGCATAAGTCTTTGTATGGATACATGTGTTTATTTTTCTTGGGATAAAACCTAGAAATTGCATTTATTTAGATAAATACCTAGGAATCATGTTTAAAGTATATTTAACTTTTTAAGAAAGTGCCAAACTGTTTCCCAAAAGAGTTGTCCCATGGATGGTCCCAGCAGCAGGCTCCAGAGAGCCACTGGACCCCCAGTCTGCTCTTTCCGGACCCCTTGCTCTGACCCCACTCCAGACTGCCTGCTCTGTCTGCCGGCCCACAGACCCCTCTCACCTGCAGGGCGCAGCCTTGGGCCTGGACCCGGGCCCCCCAGGCCCGAAGCCGCTTCACGCTCAGCTCCACCTCCGCCTTGGCGACCTTGAGCTCCACGCCGTGCCTCTCCAGCCTCGAGACCAGGTTGGGCTCTCGGCGTTGCAGCGCAGCCGCCAGGGCCCACAGCAGAGCCGCTCTGGCTGCTGGGGACTGGCTCATCCAGCTGTGGGTGGACGTAGCCGTGCACACTGGGGGTTGGCTTCCTCAGCCTGGCTCTTCCCGGTGCCCCACCTCTGTTCACAGGCCCTAGCCTGGTGGTCCAGGCCCCACTGCCCGTCTGCCCAGGGAGGAAAGTGAGGGGCTGGAAACGTCCTGTCAGCTCTGAGAGCTCAGATTCCGCAGCCTGGAGTCCAGCCCTGGGGTTTCAGACCCTGTCCTCTAACACCCCATGACCCCTGGCCTATCTCAAGCGATGCACCCGGCCTCCCCCTTCCAACTTACCCGGGGGCGGCCTGGTGAGCTGCCTCCACGGCACCGCGGATATCCTTGGCTCCGCCCTCAGCCACGTAGCCGAGGAGACTGCCCTGTGAATCCCGGATGGGCCTGGAACTCCTGGCTCCAGGAGCCTGGAAACGGCCCCCCACAAAGAGCCCATAGGGGGGTGCTGGACTGCAAGAGGATGAGGGGTGGGGATGGGTCAGGGCCGCCCCGGCCCAGAACCCACCCTCACCCCTCCCTGGCTGGACCACTCCGCCTCCCACGAGCCTCTGCAGGACCCCGCACTCCTGGCCCCGTCAATCTCTGGGGGAGCACAGAACTTCATCGAGCGGAACTGAGACTCTTGTCAGGCCTGGCAGCTGGGGGTGAGGCCGTTAAGACTCAGAAAGCAATTCTCAGCAGGACTCAGGGATCCCCCTCCTCCATGGCTCTAAAGACCCTCCTTTCAGTCTGGGGAGGATCCCCTCTTCCCCTCCACCCTCCAGGAATTCTGGGAGTTGGAGTCCCTAAACTAGCTCACCCTGCTTCAGGTCCAGCTGGTAGGGTTGAAGGAAGAGCAACGCCAAAGGAGTCATAGTCGAGAGTCTTGGACAGGTAGGGAATCCAGGCAGGGGTCCCCGAAGGCCGCAGATACTCATACAGACCCTGGGAGAGGCGCAGTGTCAAGAGACCGTGAGATGGGCACAAGTTGGATGAAGGGGTGGTGCCATGCAGGGAGGGGGGTACTCACATCTTGCCCCCCATGCCAGGAGGACCCGCTCTCCTTGCAGCCACCTGTGGGCACTGCAGGGTCCCTGAGGCCATGGGCATTGATCCAGACTGTGCCCACCTGGAGCCTGTGGGGAGCAGGAGACATCAGAGAGAAACGTAGAAAGTTGGCGGGGGGGTGAGTCGGAGAAGCGAGAATGGGATGGTAGGAGAGACCCACAGAGCGGGGAGACACGGAGACGGAAGCTGGGGCCTCCCAGCAGGACCCGTGTCCCCCAGCGGGCGTCCACTGACCCGTAGGCGAGCTCCAGGGCCTGCCCCAGTCTTTCGCTCCACACGCTGGCACTTCCTCCGCGGGGCGTCCCGTTGGCCACAGCCAGGGCCTCCTTAGCTGTGCGGAACGGGGAGGCCACCACCAGAGGCCATGGCACCTGGAGGGGGTGACAGAGGGGCTCAGAGGGCCTGGCTGGTCCCTCCCTCCAACACCCCATGACACCCTATGACACCCTAGGGGTCCACAGCTAGCAGCCCCCAGACCCAGTCCAAATGGCCACCCCAGGGACCTGTGTGTGCTGCTGCTGCTCATGCCCAGCAGAGGATGGGTGGACGGAGCAGGGCCTCTGGGACCTAAAGGGCTCACCTCTGCCTGGGTACATGGGGAGGCTGGAGGCAGATCAGAGACCAAAGTCGGGGGGAAGAATGGGCTGTCTGAGGGCATACTGCCAGCCTGGAAGACCTGGGAGAAGAGGAAAAGACCTGCGAGTCCCTTCTGGTCCTTCCTCCCCAAGGAACCAGGATCCAGACCCCCAGCCCCTCCTCCCTCAGACCCAGGGGTCCAGCCCCCGCCCTTCCTCCCCCAGGCCCAGGAGTGAGATCTCAGGCCCCTCCTCCCCCGGAACTCCAGAGTCTGTACCCCGGCTCACCTGTGCACCTTGGCTCTGGGCCTCGCGCACGTAGCGCTGTGCCAGGTCATGGGCGGCATCCCCCCGAGCCCCCATGTCCACGGCCCCGTCTAGCCCACGGCCGCAGCGCAGCCGCCCCATCCGTTCCTGGAGCCGCCTCATCGTCTCATCCCACACAGCCTCCTGGATGAGGAGCCTGAGGCCCCCCTGTTAGCAAAAGGGAGGGGTCAGAGTGGACAAACTCAGGGCACACGTGGATGGGCCACAGACCCACAGAGGGCCAAGATAGGGGGACATACGTGTAAAGATCAGAGGAGGGTCTGGGCAAAGAGGCCGAGGACCCTGGAGACTCCCTGAGGCTCCAAACCCCAGGCGGGATGTGGAGTTACAGAAAGCTGGTGACGCAGAGTGAACAGAGAGGTTAGGAATCAAGGACATGGACACCTAGAAAAAGGAAGAGTCCTAATGAACAATAGGGGCTTCCCAGGTAGCTCAGTGGTAAAGAACCCATCTGCCAGTGCAGGAGACACAAGAGACATGGGTTCGATTCCTGGGCTGGGAAGATCCCCTCGAGGAAGAGATGCAACCTACTCCAACATTTTTGCCTGGGAATTCTCATGGACAGAAGAGCCTGACGGGCTACAGTCCACGGTATCACAAAGATTTGGACACAACTCAGCGACTAAAGTAACTGAACGATAGACACAGAGCCCCCTCATCTGCAGGACTGGGAGAGGTGGGAACGTGGAGACTCAGAAACTTGAGGGGCGATGGTGTAAAGATAAAAGGGTTTGGAGCCATAAAGAACTGAAAATTAAAATGAAAGAAGACAGGAGGCCCAAGCTCTGGTGACGGACATGCCCAGCCCCCAGGACGGGGGAACCACGAGCACAGGAGTCTCACCCGGCTGCGGTCAGACCAGGCTGCATCCACGATACCCTCCACGGCCGAGTCCACATCCGCCACCTCCGTCAGCAGCAGCAGCGACTCAGCGCCCAGTGCCAGGCCCAGCTCAGGACCCCAGCCTGCCAGGGTCCGCCGCAGGGCGCGTCCTTCCTAGGGGAGTCGCACAGCATTCAGAAGGGGGCAGAGCATGCTGGCCCCGCCCCAGCCGTGACCCCGCCCCACGCCTCCAAGATACCTCGATGGCTCCACAGAAGGCCATCTTCTGGACTCCAGGCTGGGCAGCCAGGACAGGCCCCAGGGAGGCAGGGCCGCTGATCACATTGAGGATTCCTGGGAATAGGCCTAGCTCCCCTGCCAGCTGGGCCAGGAGGAGGGGCGTCGGGGAGGCTGGGGGCGCCAGGACCACCACAGTACAGCCTGGGGGAAGTAGGCAGCTCAAGACGGAGGAGTCCAGACTCCCAGCTCCTCCTCCCTCAGACCCAGGGGTCCAGACCCCGCTGACCACTTACCCACAGCCAGTGCAGGGCAAATCCTCCACATCATGTCCAGGAAGGGGAAGGTGGGGGACAGGATGAGACCAATCACTCCTGCAGGAACAAAGGAGACTGGGCACAGGCCCCGGGGGCAGGGCGAGGGGGGTGAGGGCTAGGGGCTGGGACTCCTGCGGCTCACCCATGGGCTCCCAGCCTGCCAGCGCCTCCTCCTGGGTGTGCGCCTGGACCGCGTGGTACTGGAGCAGCTGCTGGGCCAGGGGCACATCCCTGTCTCGAACTTCTCGAACGGCCCGTCCGGTAACCAGGGACTCCAGGGTCCACAGCAGCCGCTGGTGCTTTTGGATTGCCTTGGCCAGCCTGTGGAGCAGGCAGCGGGGGATGCCCATTTCCTACCACCCCTTGGCCAGGTAGAGTCCTGGAACACAGGCTGTGTCCCTGAACTATAGTTCCCAGGAGCCCTTGGGGCATCCCCACACTATTTACCAGGGGTGGAGGGCACCAAAGGTTGATGAGAAATGTAACCTGGGAAATACTCAAAACCTCAGGTTGCTGTGTAAAGATCTTGGCCACCTCCCTCAAAGGTGCCAGGAAATGAAAGCTTAACCTGTAATCTCAGTTGTTCTTTGGGAAATGGCATCTTTGTCTCTAACTTCCCCGAGAGTGTTTTGGGGTGGGAATTCTCTGGTGGTCCAGTGGTTAAGGCTCCGCGCTCCCAGTGCAGGGGGCCCAGATTCAATCCCTGATTAGGGAACCAGGTCCCATATGCAGCAACTAAGAGTTTGCATGCCACAACTAAAGATCCCAAATGCCCTGGTAGCTCTGTGGTAAAGAATCAGTTTGCAATGCAGGAGCTGCAGGAGACGTGGGTTCAATCCCTGGGTGGGGAAGATCCCCTGGAAGAGGGCATGGCAACCCACTCCAGTATTCTTGCCTGGGAGAATCCCATTGGCCGGAGGAGCCTGATGGGCAACAGTCCATAGGGTCACAAAGAGCTGGACACGACCGAAACGACTTAGCACACACTCATCATGCTACAGCTAAAACCCGACACAGCCAAATAAATAAATGTTTAAAAAACCCAAAAAACGGTTTTGGGGGCTTCACCAGCCCCAAGGAGCTGTTGAGAAATGGTGCCCTGAAAAGTCCCAAGGATATTGAGGGAATCAGGCTTTGTCATTACAAATCTCAGGAAACAGTGGGAAATGGATGTTTCAGCTGCTCAAAGGCAAGTTGGGAACACGAGCCTGAGCTGCCAATGAATTCAGTGTTGTTAGGAAAGAGTCTTTGTTCTCAAATCCGTCTCCATCCCCTGGGGTCCACACCTTGAGTGCATCACCTGGTCAGATGTTGGGCCCGAAACGCTCCAGGTTGCGTGCTCCAGTTCTCCAACGAGGCTCTGGCAGCCTCCACAGCTGCCGCCACATCCTCACTCTGTGCCTGCAGGCAACTGGCCAAGTTCTCTCCTGGGGAGATGAATGGGGGGACCCAGTTGGAAGGTGAGGGGAGCCTTTGTCAGAAATGGAGGGGGCTGACATTTCTGGAGTCCAGGAGTACCCAAAGGCAGTAAAGCTGGTCCCCTGCCCCACTCTGGGTCTCAGTTTTATCATCTGACAAATGGGGATAAATCTATATAGGTCTTTGCTCTGACTGCTGCCCACAGGCAAGGATGAGATTTTATGAGACAGCAACTTCAAAAGTATCCATAGGGGCTTAGGACCATAGCTAAGAGGACTGTTATCAAAAGGAGCCAGAAATCTCAGCCTTCTTCTCCCATCAGCTGCTCCCTGCCTTCCGGTCAGTGAGCAAAGGGACTGGTGTGTTGTTGGTGGGGATGCCTGGGGCCACAGATGCCTCTCCCTCCCACGTCTGGGGGACATCATATACCTGTGATGGGATCCTGGCAAGGCACTGAACTCCTGTGTTCCGGTTTTAACCACTGTCCATTAACATAGTGACCCAAGTGCCGGTCCTGGGTGTCCAACCAGGCCTGGGGGAGGTGGAGACAGTTAGGAAAGGGGTCTGAGAGCTGGCTGGGGGAGCTGGACCCCTACCCAGAGTCCTCTGGGAGAGGAATATCTGCCCCTTTTGCCTCATCAGTTATTTTCCTGTGTAGGAAGAAAATACATATAAACATATGTGTGTGATAAGTCACTCAGTCTTTGTGACCACATGGACCATAGCTTGCCAGGCTCCTCTGTCCATGGGATTCCCTAGGCAAGAATACTGGAATGGGTTGCCGTGACCTTCTCCAGGGGATCCTCCCAAGCCGGGGATGGAACCTGCATCTCTTATAGCTCCTGCATTGGCAGGCAGGTTCCTTACCATTTTAAAACATTAAATTCACCATTTTTAAATTCTGGTTTTTAAGTTGTTATGTTGTATTTTCACTTTTATTCAGCTCAAGAATTTTTTTTTTTTTTTTGGATATGATATTCCATTGTCTGGAGTGATGGCATTTGGTTTATCTCTTCATCAGTTGATGGCCATTTGGGTTATATTCTGCCTTTTGGCTATTGTGAATAGTACTGCTGTGAACATTCATGTACAAGTCTTTGTTTGAATACCTATCTACTTCTTCTGGGTACATGTACCCCAGAGCTGCTGGATCACATAGCAATGTTCAGAGTAACTTATGCAGGAAACATCGAACTGTTTACCATAGCAACCATTCTACATTTCCCACCAGCAGTGTGTGAAGGATGTCCTATTGACTTTTACACATGGAGAATGTGAACAAAGGGTTAATAAAACTTTTTCTTCTCCATGGAGAAATGACCTTCTTGAATAGAAATGACTAGAACTTCCCTGGTGGTCCAGTGGTTAAGCATCTGCATTTCTAATGTGGGTTTGCTCCCTAGTCAGGGAACTAAGATCCCGATGCAGCTAAAAAGAAAAGAAATGATTTCCCTGGAAATCTGATAAAATTAGTTATATGCCTAGACAACATTGACCCTTGACTGATCCACTACACCTGGACTGGGAAAACTGGGAATAGACTATAAAAATCCAGTGGGAGACATCACTTTGCCAACAAAAGTCCGTACAGTCAAAGCTATACACAAGTCAAAGTCAAAGCTTTCCAGTAGTCACGTGTGGATGAGAGTGGGACCATAAAGAAGACTGGGTGCTGAAGAATTGATGCTTTCTAACTGTGGCTGGGGAAGACTCTTGAGAGTTCCTAGAAGACCAAGAAGATCACTCCTTGCAAACCAGTCGAAAGCAACCCAGAAGAATTGATGCTGAAGTTCCAATACTTTGGCCACCTCATGTGAAAAGCCAGCTCACTGGAAAAGATCCTGATGCCGGGAAAGACTGAGGACAACAGAAGAAGGGGGCAGCGGAGGATGAGATGATCAGATAGCATCACCAACTCAATGGACATGAATTTGAGCAAACTCTGGGAGATAGTGGAGGACAGAGGGGCCTGGCGTGCTGCAGTCCATGGGGTCACAAAGAGTCAGACACAACTTAGCAACGGGACAACAAGGATAACAACAACAATCCAGCAGTATCAGAGCCCTGAGTGTTCCTGGAGTGCTCCACATTCTTAGGCTGGACATGTCCCTTGCCAGGACCCTGGAAGCAATGTCCACAGACTGTACCACTGCTACAGGGTCTCTTTGGGAGGTGGGACTTTTAAGCCAGGTGGCTTCCACATCCTCCTGTGTGAGGGCACTGTTAGCCTGGATCTTATAATACTCTGGCCTTGGCTAGCCCATCTGGAAGATGGGGATAATCACAATCCCTCCCTATGTCACAGGTCAGTGGTGAGAATTAAATGGATCACTACGTGTCATATGCTCAGAAGGGCACCTACTTAAGACTTTCTATTAATTTTACTGCATTTCACCATCTCTGCTTCCTGTTTCTTTCTCTCCCTGGTCCTGTCTTCCCCGAATCCTTGTTAAATCTAAGATACCCTTCCTACTCTCTTGTTTCTGCAGACTGTTTCCTCTTCGCATCCCCAAGGCCTCAGTCTCCTGATTTTTCTCTTACTCTACCAGGTAGGCTTTCCCATTTTGTTTACTTTTTTTATAATTAATAAGATTAAAAAATTATTGATTTACTTGGCTGCGCTGGGCCTCAGCTGTGGAATGTGGGATCTTCGACATTTATTGTGGCATGCAGGATCTTTAGTTGTAGCATGTGGGGTCTAGTTCCCTGACCAAGGATTGAACCCACACCCCCTGCATTGGAAGCACAGAGGCTTAGCCACTGGACCACCAGGAAAGTCCTCGTTTTTCTCTTTAAAAAAAAAAAAAAATTCTTCTTATTTATTTTTGGTCATCCCAGGCAGCATGCCGGGCTTAGTTCCCCGACCAGGGATGGCACCCACAGCCCCTGTGGTAGAAACGCAAAGTCTTAACCATGGGACCACCAGGGAAATGCCCTAGTTTCTCTTTCAACAATTTTTAAGTAAAGTAAAAATTCAGAAGTTCCGAATTCAAAGGCCCCCATGGGAAGTCACATTTTGGAACAAGTTGGGATGTGTGAACATGAGTTGGACGCTAGACAGTATTAAAGAATGACTGTTCTTGTTGCTAATGTGAAAAGGGCCTGGTGGTCATGTTGCAAAATGAGCCCTTATCGGTTAGAAATGAAGATTCAAATATTTATGAGAAGTTAACAGGCCATCGGGTTTTAAATCACTCCAGGAAAAAAAAGAGAAAACAAAGAGCTGCAGCACTGGATGACTGCTGACATTGAGTGATGAGTGAATTAGAGTTCATAATTTAAGTACTCTGTGAAAGTTTGCAAAACTCCCCCCCTCAAAGAAAAACAAAACCTGGAAAGAATGTTCCACAAGGTCCTGGCAGGCCATGCTGGGGTGAGAAGAGGCCACTGGTAGAGACCAAGAACTCAGGACTTGTCCAAAAAGACAGTTAGCTATTGGATCCAGATGATATTTGTCAGGGAATGTGAGCCAAAGGTTGCCAAACTTTGGAATTTTATTTTCAAGAGAAGCTGGAATCCCGGATGTTTACTTGAAATTAGTTGTCCACTAACGCACATTTTTAAAAATAAAGTTCAGGCCAAAGAAAACATGTTAGCTGGTTGAATCTGGTCCACAGACTGTAAGGTTGAGCTGAGGGGCGGCAGGGGGGTGGTGGTGAGAGTTGTGGGGGCCCATGGGCTCTGGAATCCAGGGTTCAGGTTCAAATCTCAGTTTGACATTTAAGCTGTGTTGACCATCAGGCTTCCCTGGTGGCTCAGAGGTTAAAGCGTCTGCCTTTGATGAGGGAGACCCGGGTTCGATCCCTGGGTCGGGAAGATCCCCTGGAAAAGGAAATGGCAATCCACTCCAATATTCTTGCCTGGAGAATCCCATGGACAGAGAAGCCTAGTAAGTTACAGTCCACGGGGTCCTCACCTTGACCATCAGCCAATTACTTACCTCTTTAAGCCTGTGTGCTATCACTAAATGACAATAATCCCCTTTCAAAACTGTTTTGGGGATTAAATGATATCATCCTGCGCACAGGGGTTTCCCTGGTGTCAGTAAAGAATCCACCTGCAATGTGGGAGACCTGGGTTCGATCCCTGGGTTGGGAAGACCCCCTAGAGGAGGCATGGCAACCCACTCCAGTATTCTTGCCTAGAGAATCCCCATGGACAGAGGAGCCTGGTGGGCTGTAGTCCATGGGGTCACAGATTGAACACAACTGACTGACTAAGCACTTCCTAAGCACAGAGGCTGGCACATAGAAAGCACTCAACAAATAGAAGCGATTTATTGAGTATTATGCCTTTATTACTATTTCAGGATAGTCCATTTCTAACCAACCTCCAAGTGTGGGAATTCTCTGTATTCCATCCCAGATCCACTGATGTGAGTCTACACTGTGCTCAGTCGCTTCAGTTGTGTCCAACTCTGCAACTCTATGCACTGTAGCCCACCAGGCTCCTCTGTCCATGGGATTTTCCAGGCAAGAATACTGGAGTGTGTTGCCATTTCCTCCTTCAGAGATCTTCCTGACCCAGGGATCAAACCCACGTCTCTTGCATTGCATGCAGATTCTTAATCGCTGAGCCACCGGGGAAGCCCTACACTACGTTTCTAAATAATCTTATCATTCCCACTATTCAATTCTCTTTCTTCTGTGAGCTCCCTGTCTCCAGACCCGAGGCCCAGGCAGAGGCAGTATCTGACTCCTGCACATGACCCAAGGCTGTCCCCAGGTCCCTCTCATCACAGCTATGTGACAAGCCCAACCTTTCTGCAACCCTACTCTTCCTGGGTGAGGTGGGAGGACAAGGACAGGGCCAGACACGAGGCATTGTCCTTGCCCTCTCAGTATCTCAAACCCTGTTCCTCCTGCATCTCTACAGCCCACACCAGGCTCTGGTCTTATCTTCTTCCACGTATGTGAACCACTGTTCTAACCTCTTCCTCCTTCCCTCCAGAGAAACCCAAGCTTCTTACACGTGGGTGCCAGAGGGCCCTGTGAGATCAGGATGGCTCCATGGGGGATTCTGAGAGACCTGCATAGAAAATTTGAGGCACTCTACTTATACAGAAGGGATAGGCTACCCACTCCAGTATTCTTGGGCTTCTGTTGTGGCTCAGCTGCTAAAGAATCCGCCTGCAATGCGGGAAAGAGACCTGGGTTCGATCTTTGGGCTGGCAAGAATCCCCTGGAGAAGGGATTCTGGCCTGGAGAATTCCATGGGCTGTATAGTCCATGGGGTCGCAAAGAGTCGGACATGACTGAGCGACTTTCACTACTTATACAGGGAACCCCAAGAGCGTTCTGGGGGACTCTTGAGGGATCACTGGAGCCCCACGAGGTTATTCTGCGGGGTCGAAGGTAATTACAGGAAGTTCTGATATATCCTGGGGTTCTGAGAGTTCCTGAGACTATAGGAACTTCACAAGTATTGAAGTGATGGCTGAGGGATCCCGGGGGCTCCTTGGAGGTCTCCAGATGGTCAAAGGAGACCTCCTCCTGGAATTCTAGGACCCCGGGAGCCATAGGGTGTTCTGAGGAATCACGGGAACTCTACGCAGGCTCTGAGCGCCCTCAGAATTCTGAGCGTCACAGGAATTCTGAGTCCGCAGGGATCACAGGAGGTTCTGAGGGGACCCTGAAGAACCACAGGACCCACTGGATGGATTCTGAAGAGTAGGAGAAACGGTACACTGAGTCTTGGGGCGTGGAACAGAACAGGCACGAAGACTCGCGAGAACAGACAAAACGGCAAAGAGACAGCAACCGTGAAGGGCCAAGGGAACGCCCTCCAGCCTGGATCCGACGGAGCGGCGGGAGCCGAGGGGGCGGAGCTGCTGAGCTGCCGCGGTGGATCACGGGAGTCCGCGAGCAAAACTGGGCCCTGAAGACCGCGAAGGGGGATAGGCAGCGCGGATCCAGGCAAGCCCTCACCAGTGCGCATGCGTGGCTCTCCGGTGCCGGTCCGTATTCCAGCGTCGTGAAGATCTCGCAGGCCCGCGATGCTGTGCGCGTCGCAGCCATCACTCTCTCAGACCGTTTTCCACGGACTGCAGGGCTCTCTGCCCGAAAGAACCTGGAGGTCCGAAGGGCAGCACCGCCCCCTGTAGCCCAAAGGGCGGAGCTACAGGAGATAGGCAGTAACTCCGCCTTAGCACCCGGTTACTCCGCTTATAGGTCTGTGCGTGGGAAGTACAGTTTGGAGCATGCGCAGTCCTCAAAGGCGGGGGAATGAAAATGTGTGTGCTAAGTCATTTCAGTCGTGTCCGACTCTTTGCGATCACATGGACTAGCCCGCCAGGCTCCTCTATGCATGGGGTTCTCCTGGCAAGAATACCAGAGTGGGTTGCCATGCCTTCCTCTAGGGGATCTTTCCAACCCAGGGATCGAACCCCTATCTCCTGCGGCTCCTGCATTGCAGACTGATTCTTTACCGCTGAGCCAGCGGGAAAGCCCAGAAAGAAAATATGGGTGCCTTCAAATAGTTCCGAGGCCTTCAGATTTAGAAGAGTGGCCGAATTGGTGTGTTCCCATCACCCTGTTCATATTGGAGATCGAAAGTGTGATTTTTAGTCCGAAATACCTTTACTTGAGAATCGAATCTACCTCTTGAGGACGAGGTGATTGAGATCAGACAGGAGTCTTTTAGGATGGACACCGAGGTAAAGGGGCTTCCCTGGTGGCTCAGACGGTAAAGAATCCACCTGCAATGCAGGAGACACAGGTTCGATCCCTGGGTCAGGAAGATCCCCTGGAGAAGTGAATGGCAACCCACTCCTGTGTTCTTGCCTGGAGAATTCCATGGACAGAAGAGCCTGGCGGGTTACAGTCCATGGGATCACAAAGAGTCGGCCACGACTGAGCGACTTTCACTTCATTGAGGTTAAGGCTTTAAAAGTGTGCTAGGTTTGCCCAGTTATCTGGCCAGATGTGGCTGCGGGAAGGGGCGGAAGTGTAGCTTCTGTGGCTGGCGGGAAGGGGCGGAAGTGTGGCTTTAAACCACACAGGAAGTGTGTCAAATAGTGACTACCAAGATTTAGTCTTGATTGGTTGAGATAGTGGCGTGGCTTCAGACTTAGACTGGATTGGTCTGTGATTAGGAATGTGGTTGTAGGATTGGTGAATAAGCTTTGCGTAGTAAGAAGTGTGGCCTATCCGAGTTCCTGGTTACGCAGAGACCGGAAGAGTGGTTGTTATTTACATATTTGGCACTTAGTCTAGAGATACTGGCTCCCGAGAGATTTGACGCAGTATCTGGTCTGAGTGAAATTATAGTCTCAGGCCAGGTCCGCAGATTTTCGTACAGAATTGTGGGTGTTGGGAGTCGGTTGAGGACCGGGAAGCAGGCCTCAGAATTCGATTCCCGCTGAAGGTCCCCCCACGTTGAGGTTGCTGAGGACGCCTAGGTCTGTTGCAGGGCCATGGCCGACTCGAAGCTGCTGGTGCCGGAGCTGAACGATGCAGAGACGATGGGCGCTGAGACGTCGCGTTTCCAGGAGCTGCTGCTGCAGGTGCAGACTGAATGGACTCCAGGGTCCCAGGGGATTCGGGGGATTTTTTTTTTTTTTTTTTTTTTGGTGGGGTGTGGTTTGTGAACGTGTGCGCGCTCAGAAAGGGGACGACAGATCCCAGCATGCACTGGGAAGGCAACAGGGCCTATGGGAGTTGTAGTTGTTTAAATTTGCTACTCTTTGGATGAAATGGGAGTAAGCTTGGGGTTGTTCTTCAGGTTCCTCAAAGTAGGAAGGGGACATAGTATGTCTTATGCCCTGCCTGGCTCATATAGGTAAACAGTGTTACTCAGTGAACCCTTGAGGAACAAATGAGGGAGTTCTGAGAGCACAAATGCTAAGCCTGGAAATTGTTTTTCTTCACGCAGGCCTCCAAGGAGCTCCAGCAAGCCCAAACAAGCAGACCGGAATCCACACAGATACAGCCTCAACCTGGTGAGAAAGACAGAAACCCAAGGAGAGAGGGATTGAGTCCCAGAGAGAGGTGGACACAGCCTGGGGACAGGGAGCATAAGGAGAGGAGAGGGGAAGGAGACACAGTAGCAGGGTATAGAGGCCTTGGGTGGTGAGAGTGAACAGAGACTCAGAGGAAGCAGGGAGGTTACTGAGATCCAAAGAGGGGGAGGGGTAAATTAGGAGATTGAGATGGACATATATCTATATATTACTATATGGTGGCTCAGCCGGTAAAGAATCCGCCTGCAATGCAGGAGACCTGGATTTGATCCCTGGGTTGGGAAGATCCCCTGGAGAAGGGAATGGCAACCCACTCCAGTATTCTTGCCTGGAGAGTTCCTTGGACAGAGAAGCCAGGCAGGCTACAGTCCATGGGGTTGGAAAGAGTCAGACAGGACTGAGTGACTAACACACACATATATAAAATAGATAACTAGGGGCTTCCCTGGCGGTCCAGTGGTTAAGATTCCAAGCTTCCACTGCAGAGGGCTCAGGTTCAATGCCTGGTTAGGGAACCAAGACCCCACATGCTACTAAGAGTGGCCAAAAAGTTAAAAAAAAAACAAAAACACCAAAACCTAATAGGGACCTACTGTGTAACACAAGGAACTCTACTCAGTACTCTAATGACCTGTATGGGAAGAGAATCTAAAAAAGCGTGAATATGTATATACGTAGAACTGACTTGCTTTGCTGTGTAACAGAAAGTAACACAACTATACTCCAATAAAAATTTTAAAAAGAGATAGAGGGAATGGGTGACTCGGGGGCCAGAGATTCAGAGAGAATCAGAAATCCCAAGGAAGAGACCCAGAAAGTGGAGGACTAATACTCAAGGAGGGGGGACAGATCGAAAGAAGGATGGACACCGAGACCCATGCAGAGACAGGTGGTCAAGGACAAACCCATTCCCACCAGGTTTCTGCATCAAGACCAACTCAGCTGAAGGGAAGGTTTTCATCAACATCTGTCACTCTCCCTCCATCCCTCCGCCGGCTGACTTGACCGAGGATGAGCTGCTTCAAATGCTGGAGGAAGACCAGGCTGGGTTTCGCATCCCCATGAGTCTGGGAGAGCCACATGCGGAACTGGATGCAAGTCAGTGCCTTGAGAAGACCCAGGAATCTACCCCCCACCCCCACCCCCATGATCCTTTCTTCCCTAGGACCAAAGATTCCAGGACCCAGGACCACCCTCCCTCAGAACCTGGAAACTTGTTCCCCTGTGCCCCCAACCCTCTATCTGATCCTTTTCTCCAAGGCATATCTCTAACCTCCTGGGTATCCACAGTCTCACTGGGCAGTCCTGGTTCTACTCACTCGACCAGGCTGGCACTTCTCCATGCCTCACCCCAGGAGAGAGTGGGGCTGGGCAGGTGCTCATTAGCTGATCTGACTCTAGTCCTTGGCCAGCTCTCACTCACCCCTGTTTTCTCCTGCACCCTTCTCCCCTGTCTCTATGTCTCTGCCTTGTCTCATCTCTGTTGAGTTTCTGTCTCTCTATCCTTGTTTTTTCAATTCACATATGTCCCCTGAAGCCTCTTGGGATGATTCCTTGGCCAGTGCCTTGGGAAGTAGGCACTTATCAAAACCCAGAACCTGCCCTTGAGAAACTCTCAGTCTTGGATGAGGGCAAAGGAGGCAGATGCAATTTCAATATGGTGTGATTCTATGCTGGGCTGGAGGGGGTTCTTCTCTCCCACTAAAGGATCAGGGAAGGCTTCCTAGAGGAGGACACATTGGATATAAGATTGGAAGGAATCAGAGCAGTTCATCAGACCAAAATAGAGAAGAGGGTCTTAGGCAGAGAGGAGAAGAGGGGTCCAGAGGCTGGAGAAATGATTCAGTTGGTCAGTGATCAGTAGTGATGGGAGGAAATTTACAGGGACGAAGAGCGGGAGAAGTGAAATTCTCTGCAGCTGGAAGGGAGCTAACCATGCAGGGCCTCCAGCGCCAGGCTGAAGAACTCAGCCTTACCCCAGTGGCGCTGGGGAGCCCTGGGAGGACTGTGAACTGGGGAGGGTGAACAGGGTGAGCTCTGGGACTTGGTGGGAAAGGGCCAGAGGCGAAGAGACTGGAGACTAGGCGGTGGGTATGAGTCCAGACTGGCAAGTTTGGTGTCTTTGACTTCCTAATTGTCTCTGGGTTTCTCTGGGTCTGTGGCTGCTGTCCTTGATTGTGTTGTCCTTGACTGTGTCTGGGCCTTGGGGTTCCCACCGAGGGCTGGGGGTCTCACCCCCTTTCTCTCCCCGCAGAAGGCCAGGGTTGTACCGCCTACGACGTAGCTGTCAACAGCGACTTCTTCCGGAGGATGCAGGTTGGGGGCGGGGCTGCGGGGGAGGCCTGGGCCGGGGCCTCTCCCTCCACCCCTTCAGCGCTCCCACATCTCCTCTCTCTGCATCCCTAGAACAGCGATTTCTTGCGAGAGCTCGTGATCACCATCGCCAGGGAGGGCCTTGAGGACAAATATGGCCTGCAGCTGAATCCAGGTGAGGGGGTGGGGCCAGGGCTACTGGGAGGAGCCAGCCCCGGTGCAGTTCGGGGTCAGCTCCTGCGAGAAGTAGGACTAGTGTGGGCAGAGATTATACTAGCCTCTGGGCTGTAGGGGGCTTCCCCGGTGGCTCAGAGGTAAAGAATCCACCTACACTGCAGGAGACGCAGGAGCCCATCCTGGGCTCAGGGAAATCCCCTGGAGGAGGGCATGGCATCCCGCCGCCGTATTCTTACCTGGAAAATTCCATGGACAGAGGAGCCTGGCACATTACAGCCCACGGGGTCGCAGAGAGTTGGGCATGACTGAAGAGGCTGGGCACACTCTAGGCTGTAGAGTTCAGGAAGAGGGCTCTGGGAGGAGAGGGAAAGAGGCCCAGGATTTCAGAGAAGGGACGGGGTCTGGAGAGCCCGAAGGGGCGGGGCTAACGCAGACAGGCTTTCTAAAGTCTAGTGCGGGTGTGGTCAGACCCCTGGCCTCTTAGGCAGAGGGTGGAGCCAGGACTCTGGCTCTCCTAGCACAGGACCCTCTTTCCCCTGCGGAGAAAGAACAGAAGGAAACCTGGGCTCATGTGACTTCTGACCCTGTGCTCCTTCCCCTCAGAGTGGCGCATACTGAAGAACAGACCTTTCCTGGGCTCCATCTCCCAGCAAAATATCCGCTCCCAGCAGCGTCCTCGGATCCAGGAGCTGGGGAACCTATACACGCCCAGCTCCCCGAGACCTGAGGCAGGGTGGGCATTCGACGAGGCCCCTATCTCCTGTCTCCCCGACATTCTTTGTAATATCTCGCTCCATACTTCGGGATGGGGTCCTGGGGCTCTGAGAACACAGAAGGAAGCGAAGTGGAATTTCACCTGGGAAGGTGTCCTGAGGCCCCAGGGCTGGGAGGGAGCAAGAGGAAATAGTCCTGGCCAAGCCCTGGCGGCTCTCCTGAATTCTGGGTCTTGTTCTTCCCCAGCCCTGAGAAGCCTCACCTGAGCCTTTGGCTGGAGGCCCCTGACCTCCTCTTGGCTGAAATCGACCTCCCCAAACTGGTGAGTGCATCCCCGTGAGGTCTGGGGTCTTGGACAGGGAGTGATGGGAGAGATTCCAACGAATGTTGCTAGACCAGTGTGAGCCTGGCTAGTGCTGCCCTGTGACCCCAGCTGCCTTCTCTGTTCCCTGGGGTCCTTAGGCCCACTTCTGGTGCCGTCCTTACAGTGCTCAGACCTGTATTACTGTGTCCCACCTTTTTCCAGGGCATCCCTGGTGGCTCGGGTGGTAGACAGCCTGCCTGCAATGCAGGAGACCAGGTTAAATCCCAGGGTTGGGAAGATCTGGAGAAGGAAATGGCAAGCCGCTCCAGTATCCTTGCCTGGAAAATTCCGTGGACCGAGGAGCCTGGTGGGCTACAGTCCATGGGGTCTCAAAGAGTGGGGCACGACAGTGACTAACACTTTGAGTTTCACCTTTTTCCTGGGCAATTAGACTCTTTAAATATGGTACCCCAACACGTGAGGCTTCTCTCTCTGGTCTGTGTTCTGATCATCCTGCTGCTGGGAAGGGAAGAGTGGGCTGATTCTCCCACACCTCCAGGATGGTGCTCTGGGGCTGTCGCTGGAAGTTGGGGAGAATCGCCTGGTGATGGGGGGCCCCCAGCAGCTGTACCATCTGGATACCTACATCCCCCTGCGGATCAACTGTGATGAGAGCAAGGCAGCCTTCCATCAGAAGAGAAAGGTACCTGGGGGGCTGGGGGTTTGGGGAAGCTAGGATCCCTGGAAGGCCTAAACTCTTGGATCTGAGGGAAGAGGGGGCAGGGGGCTGGACCCCTGGGCTCTGAATCCTCTCTCCGCTTTCTCTCCTCAGCAATTGATGGTGGCGATGCCTCTTCTCTCAGTGCCTTCTTGACCGGATGTCTTCCTGTGCTTCTGTTGAGGGGAGAGGCTGGTGGCTTCTCTAAAACTGAAATAAAAGATATTTGCCTTTGTCTTGTGTCTGGCTAGGAGTACATGGAGAATGGGAGGGAAGATGGACATTGGGCTGGAGTCCCGTAGAGGTCACTGCCCCAGCTCAGGCCTCGTCCTCTTCCCAGGATGTTCTCCCTGGCATCCTGACCTCTTGTCCCACCTCTTGTTTGTCCCCAACAAGGTCTCAGGGCTGACCTTGCCCAGCTCCTGTTCACGGCCCCTCCTTGGCTCTCCAGCACCCCTGGGAGAAGGTCCAAGCCCCTCCGCCGAGCACTCGAGGCTCTGTGCTATCCAGTCCCCTTCACACTCCATTTTGTCTCTTCCAGTCACTGAGGCTAATCACGATGAACCACACTGGTTTTTTGTGCCTTTCTGTAGTTCCCCTTCGTTGGATCCTTTTCTCCAGTACACCTACCCAGTTCTACTGCAGTCCTCGTTGTTTGCCCTCACAGGGCTCATCTGACTTTCCACCAACACCTTGCCCCCACCATCCCAATTTTCCTTCTTAGTGAGCTTTCCCTGGAAAGCCTTTCAATTCTTCAGGTTTTCTCTGATTTTCCCTGGTTTCCTCCTCTGTGGTCCCCAATACTCAGTGTTACTCTCATTAGTGCGATGCACCCTACGGTGTGACAATGCCTGACCCCCGCTTGTTCACTCGCTAAGTCTGTCCAACTGTTTTTGACCCCATGGGCTGCCAGGCTCTTCTTGTCTTCCACTATCTCCTGGAGTTTGCTCATATTCATGTCCTTTGAGTCGGTGATGCTATCTAACCATCTCATCCTTTGCTGCTCCCTTCTCATTTTGCCTCAATCTTTCCCAGCATCAGGGTCTTTTCCAATGAGTCGGATGGTCACAACAAGTAGCTAAAACATTGGAGCTTCAGCTTCAGCATTAGTAGGAACTATTTGTTCGGTTAATGAATGATTGCCAACATTCTCTTCTTCCATAGTGAATCCTAGGAAGATAGATAAATGCAGGGGCTTCAGTCGTAAATGTTGAAAGAATAGCCAGGTGGCCAGTGTGGCTGGAAATGAATGAACTGGATGGTGAGAAAGGAAAAAGATTTGGGGATGACATTGAGTAGGATCCCTTGGTCCTCAGGAGTGAATTTGGGCTCCGTGTCCAACAGAGGGCGCAACGCAACTTCAGTCCACTGTCTCAGAGAACTACAACTCCCAGCAGCCCTCTGAGTATGCAGTCATTCAGAAGAAAACGGTAAAGTCCAGCGGCCGCTGGGACTTGTAGTTTGCACAGGAACCCTCCGTGGGAGGCTGAAGAACTCATTCCCGGGTCCCGAAAATGTGGGGCTGGGTCCTTTCTGCCTTCCGCGGTCTCCATGGTGATGGTTCCGGCGAAGGCTCGGGATCTGGCAGCCGCGGGGCTCCCCTCCCACTCCCTCCTCTTCACCATCTGCTCCACCTTCACACCTGGCTCGGAGCCGCGGCCGCCGCCTCCACACCCAGACCGGGGATTCTGCCGCCGCAGGGTGGCGCGTGCGGACGGCTCCGCGGGCTTCTCCCCCAGACTCTGGAGTCCGAGCTCCCGGCTCCCTTCTCCCTCGAACCCAGGAGTCCCAGCCCCCAGCCTCTCCTCCCTAAGAATTCGAGGTTTTCTCAAACACAGGCAAAACTGTGACACCAAAAGACCCAGCGAGGCAAAGCTAGAGGCGAGAGGCTGCGCCCCGTCCTTGGCGCCCGCCCGCCGTTCTGGCTGCTCCCTCCCACTCCCTCGCGGACCTGTGCCGCATCATGAAATTTTAATCCCAAGTGCATTTTTGGCCCAACGCCGGGAGGCGATGGGGAAAGGAGCACCCTCCTGGGGGCTGGATCTGGAGGTGGACTCGGCGTCGGGGAAACGGGCTGGCGGCGAAAGGAGCGGAGCAGGACCTGCCTTCGGGCAGGAGATGGCCGAGGACAGTCGAAGTTCAACCCCAGAGGGGCAGGGCTGGAATTCAGGGGTGCAATAAGAGTTCAGAGGGCGGGGACAGATCCCAGGGGGCGGAGACAGATCCCAGAGGGAGGGAAGAGAACTCACGGGCGGGGAAAGTACTCAAGGATGTATACCTGGATCGGGTTTCAGAGGGTGTGGGCAAAAATCAAAGCAGGGATAGATCCCAGGAGAGGGGACAGAACTCAGGGGTAAAGAAATATCCAAGGGGACACACTCAAGGGGTGGGGACAGAACTCAGGATGAGAGAAATAAAAGGGCAGGGATCGATCCGAGGCTAGCGAGGGAATAATGACCAGCAATGAGGGTAGCGGGAGTGTAACTCTGAAGAGATGAACCCAGAGGGAAGGAAATCGGAAATGAAGGAACTGGAAGGGGTGGTGGGCCAAGAGGGGAAATAGAACTGGAGGGGCATGGAATCCAAAAGGGGAAAGATGGAAACAGGTGGATGGGGAAGAACGAGAGGGGACAATGGGTGGGTCGAAATGGGGGTTGGAATCCATGAAAGGGGAAGGAATTCCCTGAATGAGAAAAGAACTTTCTGAATGAGAAAGTTGAAACTGAGGATGTGGCGGGTTGGGGATGGCGTGCCCGGGCAGGATGAGGAACTGGGGGACCCAGAAATTCGGCGAGGTAGGACTGGGAGGACAAAACGCTGGAGGATATTTAGAGGAAGATGAAAATGAGAGCACGAAATTAGGGGAAACAATCGGCGGGAGCAAGTCTCAGGAAAGAACTCTGGAGGAGAGAGAATCTGGGATAGGAGCTGGTGGGGAATGAGTGAGGGAGAAGTACCTCCGGGAAGGGACTGATCTGGGAGCGATGCAACCCAGACAAGTGGGTTCAAAACCCATAGGCTTGGTCTTGGGTGAGGCGAGAACCTGGATGAATGGCAGTGGAAGGTGGGCGGGACTAGAATACAAGGGGCGGGGTATAGCAGGGTGGGCGGGGCCTCGTCCCGCCCCACCCCGCCCCCGACGCTGAGTCCGGTGACAGCCCCCAGAAAGCCCGCACTCGCAGCCTCCTTCCCCCCGAGCGGAGCTGCGGGGCCGGCCGGGCCGGGGCGGACCCCGGGTACCCGGACGCGGCCGCCCGGGCCCGCGGGCGGGGGGATCGGCGGGGGGGGTCCGGCAGCAGGGGCGGCCACCATGGAGTTCCGCCAGGAGGAGTTTCGGAAGCTAGCGGGTCGCGCCCTCGGGAAGCTACACCGGTGAGCGTGGTGGGGGTCCTGGGCGTGGAAGAACGCGAGGGTCTGAGGAGGACGCTCATTCCCACCTGGGCGCAGATGGACAGCTGGACAGGCGGTACCCATGCGTTGAGGGGGGGCGGGGGGCGCTCCCATCTGTCCAGTTTTCTCCCTCGGTCTCCGACGGTCCGGTCTCATCCATCATTTTTCTGCGCCCCACCCCATCCCTAGGCTCTCTCCCCTTTTCTCTGGGATTATAAATATATATCCCCCTCTTCTGGATCTCTGTTTCCCTCGCCGGCTTCTGGGTCTCCCTTCACCTATATTCTCTCTGCCTCCTCTCTCCAGATCTCTGTCCACTCTCTCTGAGTCTCTATTTCCTTTTATCTCTGAGTCCCTGTCCCTCTCTCGCTCTCACTAGATCTCTACAACTCTGTCTCTGGGTCTTTGTCTCTTTCTCTGAGTCTCTGTCCCCCAACTCCCTGCCCTAGGGTTTCTGACACTCTCCTTTAGGAACTCGGGCACTCTTTCTGGTGTTTTTTACTAGCTCATCCCAGATCTCTCCATCTCTGTGTGTTTGTCAGTTACCATCTCTCAGAGAGTTTAATCTGAAGCTAAATCGGATTGAGGCCCATTGGTCCATGTCCTTGAGGAGAGCTAAGCTGGGAGGAAGAAGCCAGGGTATCCTGGATCTCTGATGGAGAAGGGAGTTGCAGGCCAAACATTAGGCTTCTGGAGTAGGATAGACTTTCCAAAGGGTATAGACTAGGGCTGAGAGGGACTTCCTCCCAGTCAAGGAGATGACCCCGATAACCTGGGTGTCCCCAGAGCAGTCTGCTACACCTCTCCTGAGTCGCTCACCCCCAACCCCAGCCCTGGCTCCAAGTCAGAGAAATTACTCAGCTGCGGAGAAGCCTAAAAATATCTGGCCACAGTGCGGGGAGGAGTTGGGGCCTCATCAGCACCATGCCCTGCTGCCATTCCCTCAGACCCTGGGGTCCCCATGACCCATAGTCCTGACCCTATCTTTGGTTACTCTTCAGTGCAGCTTACTATACCATGCAAGTTCTCCTCTAAGTCTAACACTCGTCCTGCTTGCCGCAGATTACCTCCGCACTCCAAACTTACCCCACCCTTTAGTAACCTGAGAGATAGGAATAAACCTGGACAGAAGGGAGGGGGCAGGAGGATGGCGCAGTGTTGGGGAGGGGGTGGAGAAGCTGAGATAACCTCACCCTTTCTTTTTCCCAATCTTCCAGCCCCTCCCCACCCTTTTTCTCACCTCCTTTCACGAGTTTCTCAAAATACATCAGCGTGAAGTCAGGAGGGGGAGAGAGACGTGCTGGTGGAGGGGGTTGGGAAGGGGGATGGAGGCAGGAGGAATGTGTTTCTCAGGCTCTCTTTCTTCCTCAGTCTCCGCTTCTCCTGTGTCTGGGTTTCTCTCTGTCTGACTCTGCCTGATCGTCACCTCTTTCAGCTGCCTTGGGAGCCCCTAGAGACCCCAGAGTTCAGGGTTCCCACCAGGACAGTCACTAAGGAGTTTGAGCCCAGAACAATCGCATCTGAATCCTGGGGTCTGCTTTGGTGATTGCTGAGAGGGGGAAATGCCCACACCGGACTCCTTTTAATCCTCTAGACGAAGCTGGGGAAACTGAGGCACCATTGGGAAAAGGGGGAAGTCCGTGGCTGAGTACACATGGCATCTTTTGAACCCAGGTCAGTCTCCCACCCAAGTCTTGGGTGGGGGCTGAAGATTTCCTCGAGATGAGTGCTGCTGGAGTGGGTGGAAAACTCCCTCAGATCAGGAAACACATAGCAACCCAGGGTGACTTGGGACAAGGACAAGGGGGGAAAGGGAATACAGCAAGAGACAGGAGCCAATATGCCTCCTTTTTGAGAGCCAGGCCTGGGGCAGGGTGATGCGGAGGGCCAGGAAGTGATCAGGTCCCACTGCTGCTTGTGTGTGACCTTGGACATGCTGCTTCTGTTTCCTGAGCCTCAGTCTTCTCAGTTGTACAATGGGAGGGTAAGGGAGAACCAAAGGGACATGAGGACAGAGACTGGGGAGGTGGGAGGAGGGGAGTGGACTGAGAATCTCCGAGAAGCAGAGGCAGAGACCCACAGATGGAGGCTGAGACACTCTTTATTTTGGGTGAAAGAAAGTGGAAGGGGGCAGTCCGACTCTGCAACCTGATGGGTTGTAGCCTGTCAGGCTCCTCTGTCCATGGAATTCTCCAGGCAAGAAAACTGGAATGGGTAGCCCTTCCCTTCCCCAGGGGATCTTCCTGACCCAGGGATCTAACCCAGGTCTCCCACATTACAGGCAGATTCTTTACTGTCTGAACCATCAGGAAAGTGCCCTACCTGCTCCCTAATCACGGCCTTTCATCATCACCAAGTTCCTAATCCTGAGTTCCAGGCATCCTGAGAGGGCAAAGCGATGTGTTCTTACCCTCCATGAAGCATTGGAGCCACCTTCACCTCTGCATCTCTAGTTCTCCTGAAATGATAATGTCACCTTGAAGTGACATTATCTTTGTAACCTCACATTCTACTCATGCCCCCATTTCACAGATACAGAATACTGAGACTGCGTTCCTTTGTTTAGAAAACCTTGATCCGAGATCTATGTCCTCATATTAACAATGAATATCAAATTTCAGGGGCTGCAATCCCGTCTTGAGTTTCAGGGTCAAACCGCATGCCAGGGCAACCTGGGTCAAAGTTTAATTTCATTGGCCGACCTGTTCTGGTGGGAGGGGCCAGTGCCTACCACCGTGCACTATTCATTCTAGGGGGCTTCTGTTCCCCACTCTGGCTCATTGTCCCCTACCCAGGGTCTTATTCCTCGTCCCCCTAGTTTCTATCCGTTCCCCCAGTCTCCCCACTTTCTTAACGCCCTCCCCCACTTCCTTAAGTTCCAGGATGGGGAGGGTTGCTGTGTTCCCATCTCTTCCACCCGCCTCCTCCCAGGCCGTCTGGCTGTTCTTTCCTCCCCCGTCCCAGTCTCCCTCGCCTCCATCTGTTCTAGCCCCTTCCTGGGATCCAGCCGGATCCCCTGGCTGCCTACCGGCCTCGGAGAGGAGCCACGCCTCACACATCATGTCCCCAGCCTGTCTCTCCTCAGGCTCCTTGTCTTTCCGTCTTTCTCTCAGCGTTCTGGGTCTCTGTCTCTGCGTTCTCTCTCCTGGGTTTCTGTCCCCACTTGTCTTTGGGTCCCTCACTGGGTTTCAGTCCCTTTCCTTCTCAGGGTCTCTGTCCTGCCCCTCTCCCCCATCTTTTTTCAGGGTCTCTGCCCCGGTCTCTTTCAGACTGGTTGTCTGTTTCTCCCTCTCTGGGAGTCTGTTTCCTTCTCTCTGAGTCTCTCTCCCTCCTGTGTCTCTGATCCTTTTTCTCTCATTCTCTGTTCTCTCCACCCTCCGACTCCATTTCTGACATCCTTTTGAATTTTTCCACGTCTATCTCAGGGCACCTCTTTCTCCCTGCAGCCTCTCTCTGGAATGGAGGTGGCCCTCCAAGTACCCTATCCGTCGTCACAGATTCAATCCTGGATCCAGAACAGGCGGGGGCGAGAGTCACGCTGGGGACTGAGCCAACCCCCCTACCAGGGCCATCTGTCCCTTGCCAGGACACCACCCGCCACTCCTCCCCACCCCCCAGACTGACAGCCTGAACTCAAGTTTCCCCAGATATATCCAGCTGGGCTGCTGGATCCCAGTGCCCTGGACCTCTCCCACCCCTCCCCCTCCCCCTCTCAATCCCTGGGAGTGGGCTTCCAGTGGCTGAATGGAGTCAGCTGGATGTCAGCCCCACACCTGGGCCTGGAAGCCCAGCAGGGCATGCCCCGGGGCAGGGGAGGGGTGCGGTATATGTAGCAGATGTGGCTGAGAAGCATCTGTTCCTTTGACACCTTTGCTGAGGCATCTCCTTAGCGCCTTTTGCTTCCTCAAATAGACTCATATCTGGAAGACGGGGCTGGAGAGAGTCTCTGGGCCTTGGGGATGGGGGCTGGGGGCACAGGGTTTTGGATCACAAAGGATAGCCTAAAACAACTGAGTTGAGAGGTGACAAGGCTAGCGGAGAAGGGAACTGGGGAGTTCCATTCTCTAGTCTTGAGGAAGGAAGGGGCTGGGGGCGCGTGGGAATTACTCGTCTGAGGGAGATGGAGACCAGGGGTCCAGATTCCTGGAGGGAGAAGGAAGTTAGAGGCTGAACTCTTGGGGAAAGAGGGGTTGCGGGTTTAGAATCCCTGGTCTTGAAAAACAAGAAGTTTTGCCCTGACTCGTGTCATGGGGAGGAGGGGGCTAGGGGCCCGGACGTCCGAGTCTGATCCTTGCTGCCTCGCCGCAGTCTTCTGGAGAAGCGGCAAGAAGGTGCCGAGACGCTGGAGCTGAGTGCAGATGGGCGCCCGGTCACGACGCAGACCCGGGACCCGCCGGTCGTGGATTGCACCTGCTTTGGCCTCCCTCGCCGCTACATTATCGCCATCATGAGCGGTCTGGGCTTCTGCATTAGCTTTGGCATCCGCTGCAACCTGGGTGTGGCCATCGTCTCCATGGTCAACAACAGCACGACCCACCGCGGGGGCCACGTGGTGATGCAGGTAGCTCGGGGGCGGGAGCTGCCTGAGGCTGGGGGAAACCCTGCCCAGGCCCTCTGATGACGTCACACTCGCCTACGCGAGGCCCAGACCACGCCCCTTCCACGCCCCGGCCTGAGTAGACCCGCCTTTTTGCGCTGCCGGACCATGGGCCCTAACCAGGTGGCGCTAGTGGTAGGAGACATGAGATGTGGGTTCAATCCCTGGGTGGGAAAGTTCCCCTGGAGACGGGCATGGCAACCCAATCCGGTATACTTGCCTATATGGACAGAATCTCATGGACAGAGGAGCCTGCTGGGCTACAGTCCACGGGGTCACAAAGAGTTGGACCCTTGGCACACAACCTCAGCTCCACCTCACCTCAGGGCTCTCCTTTCCTAAGTCCTGCCCTTATCTAAATGAAGCCCCTTTCCTATTTGTTTCACCTCTCTGCTTTCCAAGTGTAGACTCTTCCAAGCGTTTGGTTCCCTATGATATGGCTGCTCCTGTTTCATTTTGGGCATCCTAGCAACTTTGCTCCACCTGCATCTCCTGCACCTGTTCCAGTGTTGAATGTTACTCCCAGGCCAACTCAGGCTCCGTGAATTTTTTGTTGTTGTTGCCGTACCTTGCGGCTTGCGGAACTTTCTCAAGCAGGGATCTAACCAGCACCCCCTTGCAGTGGAAGCAGGGAATCCTACACACTTGACCACCAGGGAAGTCCCTCCACTGTGAATTTTTTTTTTAAGATTTTTTTTTTTTGATGTGGAACATTTTAAAAGTCTTTATTGAATTTATTACAACATTGCTTCTGTTTTGTTTTTTTGGCCATAAGGCATGTGGGATCTTAGCTCCCCTACCAGGGATCAAACCCTGTATTGGAAGGGAGAGTCTTAACCACTGGACCGCCAGGGAAGGCCCCACCGTAAATTTTGATTCTGGCTTTTTGGAAGTTCCACCGCTGCTTATATCCCTTCTACCTCTGCTCTGGCCATTAACCTAAAGCCCCGCTTCGTCTCAGATTTTCTGTTTTAATTTCCATATAGGCCATGCCCCTGCCTCCAAAAAAAAATCCTGATTTGGGCTGTGGCCTACCTGCCCCTGTTCTTTTCCAATCATGCCCAACCCTTTGGCTACTTCTTGTCTCTTCCTAGAACCCATCCAATCTGCAGTTTGTACATTGGTTAGAAGTGGAGGAAGAAACGTACCCCATATATGGGCTCCTACGCATTCAGAGAAGGGACCCTGAGGCAGGCAAGCAGACAGAGCTAGGCCTCTAGGCAGCAGCAGGCTCTGTTGCTAAGGTAGTGCGGCCCTAGCAACATGGAGGAGCAAAGTTGGGGTAGATGGCCCGAGCTCTGATTGGCAGGTGTTTTGAAGGCGAGAGGGGATCCTTGTTGCTGATTGGCTGAGGGACTGTCTGCGGGTGCTGGTTGGTGGAGAAGCAGAGCGTCTGGAGCAGGGGCGATGGTTTGATGTGCCTTTTGGCCCACAGAAAGCACAGTTCAACTGGGATCCAGAGACTGTTGGCCTCATACACGGCTCCTTTTTCTGGGGCTACATTGTCACCCAGATTCCTGGAGGATTTATCTGCCAAAAATTCGCAGCCAACAGGTATTCAGGGGGCGGGGTGGATGTCTCAAAGTGGGCAGAAACTACAACTGTGTGGGTGGAGTTAGAGGCTGTGGCCTTGCATTTGGGGGCTGACTCCGGGAAAACCGGAGGAGCCTGGGTTCGGGCCGAGGCCCTAGGGAAAGGTGGGGTTTGTATTGTGGAAGTGGGGAGTCTCATAGAAGGTGGGACCGGGGGTTCTGGGGGCGCGGGGCCTGGCCTGCCGAAGGAGGAAAGGGCAGAGTCCTAGGTCTGGCAGGATAGCTGGACTCTTCTCGGAACACAACTTTTCCTATCAGGGTTTTCGGCTTTGCTATTGTGGCTACCTCCACTCTAAACATGCTGATCCCCTCGGCTGCCCGTGTCCACTATGGCTGTGTCATCTTCGTGAGGATCCTGCAGGGGTTGGTAGAGGTAAAGCTCCGCCCCCTATGACCCCATTGCCGTTCCGACCCCACCTTTTCTCGTTGACTTTGGTTTTCTCTTCCCTAGGGGGTCACGTACCCTGCCTGCCATGGGATCTGGAGCAAATGGGCCCCGCCCTTAGAGCGGAGTCGCCTGGCGACGACAGCCTTTTGCGGTGAGAGGAAGGGGCTGGGATCCGGACTCGTGGGTCTGGGGCTGATGGGGGTGGGGGTGCTGGAGTCTAGACTCTTCGATGGAGGGAGGAGGGGGTTGCGGGCTTGAACTCCCGGATCTGAGAGAGGAGGGGGCTGGTGACCCAGACCGACGTGTCTAAGGGAGGAGGGGCAGTGGCCGGTACTTCTGTGTCCCAGGAAGGTAGGGGCTGGGAATCCGCACTACTGCGTTTGAAGAAAGATGCGCTCTTCTCCTTTCTGCACCCTCCCCGTTAGGTTCCTATGCTGGGGCGGTGGTCGCGATGCCTCTCGCCGGAGTCCTGGTGCAGTACTCAGGATGGAGCTCTGTATTCTACGTCTATGGTGAGGGGCCCGGACGCCTGGGTCCGGGTGGTGCCGGGGCAGAGCGAGGCCGGTCGTCACCTCGCTTCCATCCTCCTCCTGACCCCCTCCACCCACCAGGCAGCTTCGGGATCTTCTGGTATCTGTTCTGGCTGCTCGTCTCCTACGAGTCCCCGGCGCTGCACCCTAGCATTTCGGAGGAGGAGCGAAAGTACATCGAGGACGCCATCGGCGAGAGCGCCAAGCTCATGAACCCCGTCACGGTCCGGGCCCAAGCCTGGGGAGGCTGGGGCGCGGTGGGGAGAGGAGAGTTATCAAGGCAGGGAGACCAGAGGAAGAGGGGCTTTGAATCCTCGCTGCGTGTGGATCTTGGTAGATCTACATAGACATTTCCATAGACGTTTAGAAGAGACGATGGGATCGCCAGCTGGATGGAGCTAGAACGTAGGAGGCGTGATCAAAGCCCAGGGAGGACGGGGTTAGCAGGTGCGGAGAGCAGGGCTAGGTAGTGAGGTGGGCGGAACCACTGATGGGCGTGGTTAAACCGGCAGAGGCGGATTAGAATGTGGGGTTTTGCTCAGACCTCAGGGTGGGTGAGGCTCGAATTAGGGGGCATAATTGGGTGGAAGGAGACTCTTGGGTCCACATTTATGACTCTCTGAAGGTCATCGTGGGGTCTGGACACCCACCAGCCTGAGGACCACTGAGGCTAGGATGTCAGCCTTCCCATGGGGACGCGGTCAGGCTGGCGACCCTGCCTCCTCGACGGCTTTAGTGAGACACGGAAATCTGGGTCTCTGCGGGACTGTCGTGGGATCCCTGAAGGGACTTGGAGAGCGCCCAGGCCTGTTGTCTGTCTTAGCAGCCCTTCCCTCCTCTCCCCCACCACAGAAGTTTAACACACCCTGGAGGCGCTTCTTCACGTCCATGCCAGTCTACGCCATTATCGTGGCCAACTTCTGTCGTAGCTGGACTTTCTACCTGCTTCTTATCTCCCAGCCTGCCTACTTCGAAGAAGTGTTCGGTTTCGAGATCAGCAAGGTTGGGCCCGGAATGGGAGAGCTGCGGGCGCGGCGGGAGGGTGAGCGCGGGAAGGAGAGGAACCTGGATCCCAAGGGGTTGGAAAGGGGGCAGGGAGGAAGCCCATGGTACCTGAGCCGTGGTGAGACCCCCAGGCAGGTGGCCGCTGAACCGCGACGCCTTGTACGCCCGCCGGCGCAGGTGGGCCTGGTGTCAGCGTTGCCTCACCTGGTGATGACCATCATCGTGCCCATTGGAGGCCAGATCGCCGACTTCCTGAGGAGCCGCCGCATCATGTCCACCACCAACGTGCGCAAGTTGATGAACTGTGGGGGTGAGTGGGGCGGGGCCTGGCTCTGGTCTGGGACCTGGCTGGAATGGGCGGAGCATGGCTGGGCGGATCTAGGGGGCTGGACCATGGCGGATGGGGCGGGGTCAGAGGGCGAGTCCATGGGGCGTGTCCAAAAGGCAGAGCCTGAGTGAGACCAGGTCTGGCAGGAATGAATCTTAGGTGGCAGCCTCCGGGGCAGTGTCTGTAGAAGGACAAGGTGGGTGTGGCTGCCCAGGTGAAGCAAAGGCGAGACCACGTTGGGTCTGGAAGGACGGGGCCTATACGAGGCTGGCCAGAGTAGGATGGGAACTGGGTGATGAAGAGGGGCACCCGGAGAGACAAAGGTGTGAGTGTAATGAATGGGGACTGAGAGGGAAGCCGTGAAGGTGCCGGGGTGGGGCCTAGACCCGCTGTCTTCAGGGCGTGGTCTAGTCAGGGGGTGGGGCCATTGAGGTCCCAGCTTGGGTAGCGAAGCCTGTGCACGTGGTCAAGGGCCAGGCACTGGAGAATTGAGGGCTTGGTTAGGGCGGGCGCGGGCAGAATGGAGGACAAAGCCAGGGACAGGCGTGGAAGTGGCAGGACTGGGTCAAACTGGGGGAGGCTGGGAGCCAGGAGTGGGTCTGGAGAGGCGGTGCGGGGCGGCCTGTGCTCATAGGGGGCGGCCCTCCGTAGGCTTTGGCATGGAAGCTACGCTGCTGTTGGTGGTCGGCTACTCGCACTCCAAGGGCGTGGCCATCTCCTTCCTAGTCCTCGCCGTGGGCTTCAGCGGCTTCGCCATCTCCGGTGAGAACCGGCGATCTGCAGCTTGAGGGTGGGGGGGACTCTGCTCAGCTCAGTGGGGAACTTCCTGACTCATGTAGAGCACCTCCCAGCCTGGCGAAAGGCAGACTGGAAAAAGCGGCCGGGAAGTCGGGGAGGCTAGGCTGGGGGAGGAGTCACTGGCGTGGGAATCGGTTGTGACGCCTCTCGGCTCGCCTCGCCAGGGTTCAACGTGAACCACCTGGACATCGCCCCGCGCTATGCCAGCATCCTCATGGGCATCTCCAACGGCGTGGGCACGTTGTCCGGCATGGTGTGCCCCATCATCGTGGGTGCCATGACTAAGCACAAGGTCTGTGCCTGGGCCCTGACCCACTTGCCCTCCAAATGTGTACAGCACCTTCCTGACATACGTCGCCTCTCTGGATCTCTGGCTCCTTTTCCAGAGAAAAGGCCCGCCCCTTCCCTAGCCCCGCCCCTTTCCACTAGCCCCGCCCCTTCCCTCTCCTGTCTCTCTGTCCTCTGACTTCACTTCCCCGTTGTCCCCGCTACAGACTCGGGAGGAGTGGCAGTATGTGTTCCTCATTGCCTCCCTGGTGCACTATGGGGGCGTCATCTTCTACGGGGTCTTCGCTTCGGGAGAGAAGCAGCCGTGGGCGGAGCCTGAGGAGATGAGCGAAGAGAAATGTGGCTTCGTTGGCCACGACCAGCTAGCTGGCAGCGACGAAAGCGAAATGGAAGATGAGGCTGAGCCCCCCGGGGCACCCCCTGCTCCCCCTCCATCCTATGGGGCTACACACAGCACAGTTCAACCCCCAAGACCCCCACCCCCTGTCCGGGACTACTGACCACGTGCCTCCCACTGGATGGCAGTTTCCAGGACCTCCATTCCTCACATCTCTGGCCTGAGTGACAGTGTCAAGGAACCCCAGCCCTCTCTGTCCTGCCTCAGGCCTAAGAAGCACTCTCCCTTGTTCCCAGTGCTGTCAGATCCTCTTCCCATCCTATTTGCCTCTCAGGGGTAGTGAAGCTGCAGACTGGCAGTTTCAAGGATACCCAAATTCCCCTAAAGCTTCCCTTCTCCACTCTTTTCTGCCTCAGTGGTTTCAAATCTCTCCTTTCAGGGCTTTATTTGAATGGACAATTCAGACTCTTCCTCTCTCTTGTGGTTTTGGGCACCTTCCCCTTTCCTTGAACCCCTGGGACTCTCAGGCGAACCCCTGAGATTACTCAACACACCTTCCCTTTCAAAAAAATTCAAGGTCTTCCTCTAGAAGTTTCAAATCTCTCCCAACTGTATTCTGCTTTTTCCAAGTTGGTTTAACTAATCACCCATCCCTGCCATTCTAGGGATTGATTCTCACCAGCGTTTCTGAGGGGAAATGGCAGTTTCAAGCACCCCACCCCCTACACCCTCTTCATCCCTCCCCCACCAGCAGACTCTGCTGCAGCACCAAATTTCCCCAAAACCTTCTCCCAGCTTAGCACATTGCCTAGGGAAACAGCCAAAATGGCAGTTTTAATATGCCTCTCTTCACCCCCATGCACTTTTTCTGACACGATTTTCAGGTCTAAGAAGAGCGGCTGCTCAAGTCCATCAACTCGACGGTTTGAAGCCACCGCCATTGAACTTCCCCATGGTGGTTTCAAGACGCTCCCCTTTCCCCCAATTCCTTGCACTTTATTCTCCTGGGTGGTTTTGAACTACCCTCATTTTCTCAGTGGCCATTTATTGCGTCCCTCAGGGGCTAAATGACTCCAAATCTGGGATCCTTCCCCTCTCAGACTCCCCTATTTCGGCTTAGAATTTGGGGGAACATATGTAAAGGAGAAGTCACAGAATCCCAGGAAAGGGAATGGGGCTGGGGAAAAGGGGTGTTTTTCCCCGGGGCAGGGTTGTGTCTTTGTGTCTCTGTCTCTGTGATTGTAAATCCTGCCCTGCCCCTCTCCCAATAAAATGCTTTGGTGTACACACCCAGTCGTCCCTGGCCTTGGGAATCTCCAACCTTCTTCTCCCTCGGACCGAGGAGCCCAAGCCCCCAGTCACCTTGACCCCAGCCACCCTCCTCTCCCAGGACTTAGGCCAGAGGCGTTGTCCAGCTGTGGGTACACGCAATTTATTCGGTCTCAGACTGTGTTCTCCGCTGACATCTAAAGCATTTCTGGGTGTCCTCTATTCTAGAGGACCACTAGGTAGCAAAGCTGACCCCGAGGACGGGACCCCTGGGTGCTTCCTCCGTCCGGGGCTGGCGCAGGTCTGGAGAGGCTCACAGGAAGTTGTTTGGAAGTGTGGCAGGGGAGAGCGGTTCTAGGCGCTGGGGGCGGCCCCCGCGGGGCGGCGGAGGCAGCTTGGGGGGCAGTGGCGGGGTGGGCGGTGGCTGCTTGGTAGCGATGTGTGAAGGGACCCAGGCGTCCGGCGCGTAAAAGTAGAGGTCGTAGGGTTCCTTCGGGGCGTCCAAATGTATAACTATGGAGACAAAGGAGCGAATTCGTCCCCGGAGCTGACCGGGGGCCTGTCCCCTCTACTGAGCCGCTGGCCGATGAGGAGACGGGGGCGAGGACTCCAAGCTTCCACTGGAATCGGGTTTTCGGATAATCTTAAGAGGCCTTAAATACCAAGGGGGCGTGGCGTCCCCGCAGCAGGGGCGGGGCATGCCGCGCGCCAGGAGGGGGAAGGGGCGGGGCTTGTAGGGACCTGCCCTTCCCCCACCTGGGGCAACTCCACGCTGCCCTGGGGGCTCAACTTCACAGGTGTTTGTGAAATTTCCAGAGAATTGGGGGTCAGGGCTTCTACTGACCTTGGATGGGGACCTGTACTTTTAGGTTGGACGCCCTTAAGTGCCAGGCGAAACCAGGTTAAGGACACGTGCAAGCACTTAAGGAGCGGGACGCTGCAGGTAGTGGCTTACCCGGTTCATCTCCGTCGTTCGGGAGCCGGTGGTGTGCGAAGGGCCGGTGTCGAGCCGCCCGGCGGTAGAGACACCACAGCAACAGGAAAATGCCAATAAGCAGCCCGATCCCGGCGAGGAAAAGGCAGAGGGCCCCGCCTGCCACGCCCCGGGGACGGCCCACCAGGGTCACGCCTGGAGGAATAAGGCCCAGGGACTGAGCAATCTAACCTCCGAGCCCCCTCCACTCTCAGACCCAGGAGTCCAGATCCCGCCCTCGCCCGCCCTCGGATCCGGGAGTCCAGACCCCCAGCCCCTCCTCCCTCAGAGCCAGGGGTCCGGACGCCCAGCCTCTCCTCCCCCAGACCCGGGTGTCCAGCCCCCAGCCCCTCCTCCCTCAGACCCGGGGGTCCAGGCCTCTAGCCCCTCCTCCCCCAGACCCAGGATCCAGACCCCTAGCCCCTCCTCCCTCAGACCCCGGGGTCCAGCCCCCAGCCCCTCCTCCTCAGATCCAGGATCCAGACCCCCAGCTCCTCCTCCCTCAGACTCGGGGATACAGCCCCCAGCCCCTCCTCCCCTAGACCCAGGATCCAGACCCCCAGCCCCTCCTCCCCCAGACCCAGGATCCAGAGCCCCAGCCCCTTCTCCCTCAAACCCGGGGGGTCCAGGCCCCCAGCCCATCCTCCTGCAGACCCAGGGGTCCGGATCCCCATCCCCTCCTCCCTCAGACCCGGGATTCCAGCCCCCAGCCCCTCCTCCCCCAGACCCAGGATCCAGACCCCCAGCCCCTCCTCCCTCAGACCTGGGGGTCCAGCCCCCAGCGCCTCCTCCCCCAGACCCAGGATCCAGACCCCCAGCCCCTCCTCCCTCAGACCCGGGGGTCCAGCCCCCAGCCCCTCCTCCCCAGACCCAGGATCCAGACCCCCAGCTCCTCCTCCCTCAGACTCAGGGATACAGCCCCCAGTCCCTCCCCCAGACCCAGGATCCAGTTCCCCAGCCCCTTCTCCCTCAAACCCAGGGATCCAGGCCTCCAGCCCCTCCTCCCTCAGACTGGGGGGTCCAGGCCCCAGCCCCACTCCCTCAAACCCGGGGATCCAGGCCCCCAGCCCCTCACCGGTCTCCTGCACTCTCTCCAACACGATGATAGTGTTGACTCTCTCACCTCGGCTGCGCCGCTGAGGGGCCCGTGGAGTGGCTGGGGCCGGATGACTGGGGGGCCCTGGAGGAGCAGGGGGCCCTGCAATCCTGGCTGAGGGAGGAGGGGCTTCGGGCCCTTTAGGGCTAGAGTTCTGGGGGGCTTTCAGATCAACTGTCCCAGGAGAAACTGAGGTGGGCAATTTAAGGGCGGTGGGCTGGTTGGCTGCAAGTGCTTCTGGTTTGGGATTCAGGGATTGCTCATTAAGAGCAGTAATTTCTTCTTTGAAGAGTGCAGGAGTTTCTGGGGCAAGGCTAGTGGAGATTTCAGGGTCAGAGACCGTGGGGATCTCTGTTGAGTCTTGGTAGAAGGTTGTAGGGAATTTTGTTTGAAGAATCTCAGTGGGGTTGGGCTTGTGGCCTATATGAGATGCCAGATGGGGTGTTTCAGTAGGGTCAGGATGGAGGGTCTGGAGGAATTTAGAGCTTGGTGTGTCAGAGTCATGGGTTTCCAGAGATTTGAGGTCAAAGATTTTGGTGGGGTCAGAATTTGGGGTCTCAGGGGTTTCTGCAAGTGATATCTCAGGGGAGCTAAGTTTGGGAATCTCTGGGAATTCTTGATGTAGAGTTTGGGTAGGATCAGGGTTTGGGGTCCCAGAAAATCCTAGGTGTGAAGTTTTAGAGGGATTAGAGTTGAGATTCTCATGGGATTCTGTGTGTGAGATTTCTGTGGACTTAACCTTGGAAATCCCTGGGGATTCTTGGTGTGGAGTTTGGGTAGGGTCAGGGTTTGGGGTCTCAGAAAATGCTGGGTGTGCGGTTTTAGAGGAATTAGGTGTAGAGGCCTCAGGGGATTCTGTGTGTGGAAGTTCAGTCAGGTCAGCTTTGGGGGTCTCAGATGGTTCTGGATATATCATTTTTGAGGGGTTAATTTGGAGGGTGTCCAGGGACTCTGGTGTTGAGGTGTTGAATGAGTTAGGTTTGGGGGTCTTAGGAGGCTCCTGCTGGGGGGTTTCTTGGAAGTCAGTACTGGGGGTCTCAGTGAAGGCAAGGGGGGAGGGCTCAGGGGAAACCGCGTGAGGTGTCTTGGAGGGCTCAGGATAAGCAGCCCCTGGGGATTCTGGGTTAGGTCCATAGAGACTGGAATTTTCAGAAGCCGGAGGGAAGGGCTGGGAGGGGTGGTCTATCCCCAATAAATCGGAGCCCGCAGGCAGTGAGACCGTAGGGGCGGCCTTGGAGCCCAGCCAGGTGAAGAGGAAGCCGAGAAGGAAGAGGATTGGTCTGAAGGATTTCATAGCTTTGGGTGATACCTGTAGAAGCAGTGGAGCGGGAAGGAAGGGGTTAAGGTCAGAGCCGCCTGGGAGGAGCCTCTGACCACTCCAGAGGCCACGCCCAGTGGTCCCCAGATAGACCACATTAGCACCGCCCAGGTCAGAGCCAGAAAAAGGAGATGCTACCTGCAACTCCCCAGTAGGTTGTAGGGTGGAAGCCATGGTAGCTAAGCGGGACTGAGGCACAGGGCTTCTTGGGAGTCGTAGTAAATTTCCTTATCTGTTTCCCCAAAGGGGGTCCCAGGAAAATTGGGAAAGACAGATACATTTCCGAGCCCCTAGATCTTTGACTTTGGCTTCGAAGTGCGTAGACCTCTGAGGGGGCATGGGATCAATCCCTCTTCAAGGGCCCTGGGGACATCTTGACTCAACAGTTGTTTACATTAGAGGAGGCTCAGAAGGAACGACTAGGGGGCCTGACCGCCTAGATTTGAGAGATGAGGGGGCCTAAATGCCTGTAACCTGAGGAGGCAGAAGACTCCTGGATCCTGGTCAAGAAGCCTGCTGGGGGTTCAGACTCCTTTTTCCCAGAGGGTGGAGGGCAATGTGGGTCTAAATTCCTAATTCTCTAGAAAGGAGAGGCCTGAAGGTTCAGATGCCTAGAATTTTGAGGGAGCAGAGCTTGGGGGGTGGGTAAGTTGTGGATTACGGGAGAGAAAGGAAGTGGGTGTCTGGAACTCTTGGGTCCTGAGTTAGAAGGAGATTGAAACTCTTGAGTCTCCTATCCTCCAGAAATAGGTGTATAAGGGGTCTGGCTTCCTCAGGCTTCAAGGGGAGACAGCTTGGGGCAGGACTCGTGTCTCTATGGAGGATGGAAACTGGGATCCCAGGGTCTCAGGTTGGTCTTGGGCAGAGATAGTTCTCGGGTTAGGTGGAGGTGGGGTGGGCATACACCCAAATGGGATGGGGCCTCTTGGGGTCTGGGGTCTCTTACCTGCTCAGTGGGGTCCAAGATAACAACAGGTGAACAGAGCTGAATGCAGAGATCTGTGAATGCTGCCGAATGGCTCTGGGTGGGGTGGCAGGAGGTAGGGTCCCAGGGGCACAGGTGATGCAACTGATCCCCACCCTTGGGATCCTGGGAGCCTAGCGACAGCTTGAGCTCTTAAAGGGCCAGAGATAAAGGATAGTGTCTCTGGAGTGGGGGAGGGAGGTAGGGACTGGATCCTTTGGTTGAGTGGTGTGACCCAACCCAGCTCTCCTCCCTGCAAACCCAGGGGTCCCAGCCCTCTGCCCTCTCCTACACCCACACCAAGCATCCAGGTCTCTGGTAGCCTTCCACTTCAATGTCCAGGAGTTGGGAGCCCCCCCCCCCGGCCCCGCCACCAAAGACCTCTCCCCTCAGATCCAGGAATCCAGGTTCCCAGACCCAGGCCTTGTTCCCCTCCTCTGGGGAACTAGGAGTCTCGGTTCCCATCTCCTGTCAATCAGAGACCCGGATTGCTGCTGCCTTTTGGGACTTCCCAATGTTTGCCTACCATCCCATCGTGAAGAGCTCACCCTGTTAAGAGCCAGTACTGGGGGGGGGGCTTATCGTCACAGCACCCCCAAATTCCTCCCCGGGAAGGGCTCCGACGCTTCAGGGTAGTCAGGGTCCTTGTCTGTCTTTTCCCCTTCTGTGCAGTGTCGCTAAGACTTTGCTGATTTTGCCTGTCACTATACTTGCCTTCGCATCCCACCATCACACATTCCCTTTGCCTTCTCTTTCCTACCCCTGTCTCCCACCTCTCAGTCTTTCTGGTCTCTGCCTGCCTGGACTTGTCTCTGGATCTCTCTGCCCAGGCTGGCTGGCTGTCCTTCATCTCCTTCTGTCTTTCCGAGTGCCATTCCCTTGATCCTCCATCTCATAGCTGCTCTCTTGGTCCCTTTCCCCTCTCTTTTCTCTCTTCCTTCCCTTTTCCTTACTTCCTCTGTTGCTCCCATTCTCCCTCTCTTTCCTCTTCTCTGTCAGTCTTTGTCTTTCCCTCTCATGGTTGCTTCATCTCTTTGTGTCTCTGCATCTCCCCATCGGTCCCTCCTCTGTTCCTTCCCCTGTCTCTCTTTCTCTGTGTCTCTGGCTTCTGCTCTGATGGTCCTTCCGCCTGTCTCTATTTTTATCCCTCTGACACACCCCCTGTGTCCACTTCTCTGTCTGTCTGTCTCTCCCCCTCCCGATTCTCCTCAGGTCCCAGCTCTTGGTCCCAATTAGTGGGTGGCCGACAAGGCAGCCGCTGGCCCCCCACCCCCGGCTCCTCATTACCGCTGGCAGCTCCTAATGAGCCTGGGGTGGGGGTGACCCGGTGCCCCCGGCCCCCTGGTCTGCGTCACTGGCCGCTGCGGGGGCTGTGGAGGCGATATAAGGGGGCTGCCAGCCTCGCTGCCGGGAGCCCACTGCGCGGTAGGGCACCCTGCAAATTGGCTTCGGGGGTGGGTGGGTGGATGATGGGGTCTGGTTTCTGGTCCCAGACGAGGGCATCACTGAGCTCTTCTTGTCTCCCCGCAGGTGATGGAGGCCTGCCAGGTACCCAGGAGCCCCCGGGTGCGGCTGCTGCTGCTGCTCCTGCTTCTCGTGTCCTGGGGCCACCGCACGGCCTCAGGAGTCGCCCTACCTCCCGCGGGGGTCTTCAGGTGAGTTGGACATCCAAGTCTCCCAGGGAAGGGTGGGGACTCGGATAGGTGGAAAGAGACCCAAAGAGAATGGGGAACAAAGACTCAGAAAGGGGAAATAGAGACCTAGAGAGGAGGACAGAGGTGGGAGGTTAACAGGTGGGTAATCTGCAAAACAAAGAGATACAAAAGAATTCTGAGAAAGGCTTTGAGAGACTTGAAAGGAGTCGAAGCAGGAACGAGTTTGTTCCTTGAGCAACCTTTATTGGGTCTGCGGTGTGTGCCACGCGTGCGCCGAGCGCTGGGGCCGGACAGGGGCATCAGACTCGGTCTCTGTACTCAGGAGGCTCGGAACCTGGTGAAAACTGAGCCGAAGACCCACACAGAGCAAGAGACGGGGACAGAGACCGAGTCCCTTCGCAGCTGGTGCAGTCACAGGGCTTCGAGTTAGACCGCGGGGAGAACAGGCGGCGGGCCGCGGGCTGGGACCCACGGTAACCGCCTCTTTCCATCTCCCGGCAGACTCCGCACCCCCGGCGGGGCTCGGGCGGGTCCGGCCACCCCCCAGTCGCGGCGGAGCCTGGCGCTGGCGGACGACGCGGCCTTCCGGGAGCGCGCGCGGCTGCTGGCCGCCCTCGAGCGCCGCCACTGGCTGAACTCGTACATGCACAAGCTGCTGGTGCTGGACGCGCCCTGAGCGCCTGCCCGCCCCACCTCAATAAAGACCCTGCTGTGCCTCCCGACTGCGCCTCCTTCCTGCGCCTCGTGTGCGTGTGGTGGTGGTGGGGTGTGTGTGTGTGTGTACACGTGCAGGGGGCGGGCCCTGCGTCCGCTACACTGACCTCTACCCCTCCGTCCCCTCTGTTCTTATCTTTCCCTCCACTCTTTCTCCCCTCCGCCCCACCTCCTCTACACTACTGCCCCAGCTCTGCCCCTTGCTCCCACTCTGTGCCTTTGTCCCTCTCCACTCGCATACCTGCTCCCAACCCACCCTGAGTCTCCATCCTCCCCCCTTCTCTCGCTCTCTTGTAACCTCCCTGGTCTCTGTCCCCCTCTGGGTCACTGGCCCTTCTCTGGATCTCTATAGCTCACTGGGTATCTGTCCTCCTCTCTCGGAGTCTCTATAATTCTCTTCCTCCTGGCTTCCCGGCCCTCTGGGGATTCTTCGTCTTCTTTATTCTTCTTTATGCCTAAAACTCTTCCTTTTTCTGAAAAATAGGGAATGCTTGGCAAATTTGTGTCATCCTTGCGCACGGGCCATGATAATCTTCTCTGTATCATTTCAATTTTAGTATATGTGCTGCTGAAGTGAACACCTTCCTTCAATTCTTAATCACTTGTTCTCTGCCTGACTCATTCGTGTTCTTCCCACCCCTCCCCCCTTTCTTCCTATTGGTCTCATTCTCTTTCTCCCAGCTCTCATTTTCCCTGAATTTCTTTTTTCTCACTCTCTCATCACTTCCCGACTTCTACTTCGGGCACAGTGGAAAGATCAGAGGCGGTGGGATGGGGTGGGGGCCCTGGAGATGTACTTGCTATTCAAAACCAGGCTCCCCGAAACCCAGTTGTGTGGTATTGGGAAGGGCCTCTAACCTTTCAGCTCCCTTTTCCTCATCTATTATGAGACTTAAACCAGATATACAATTAGAAGACGTACGTGTAGTGCCCTTCTGGAAGCAAAATGTATTATCATAAAAGGGTTTCTGAGGATTCCCTGGTGATACAGTGTTAGGACTCGACGCTTTCACTGCTGGGGTGCGTTCAGTCCCTGGTCGGGAACAAACATCCTGCAAGCAACACTGAGCGCAACCCCACCCCCCTCAAAAAAATAGAAAAGTCCTCTTGCAGCAGCCTGCAGCAGTTTCTGCAGGGTGGTGTTCTAACTGCGCGACTCCCAGATCCGGGTGCCAGTCGGGACGGGAGGAGAGAAGAGAGGAGAAAGGAGACAGGTGACAGGCTCCAGGAGGCATGGGACGGAGGCGGGGAAACATCTGGCCCACCCGTGAAGGAAGCGAGGAAGCAGCTAATCAGAATCTGCCCCTCGCTTTTTTTGTCTGTCTCTGGAAGCTCCGCTGGCCCTTGTCTTGCCCCTCACTGGTGACCATGGCAACCCACTCCCCTAACCGGACGTTGAGAGTTCTGAGTCGTGCTCCCGGGGCAATTCGCGCGGACCGCGCTCTGATTGGTCTTCAGAAAAAGAGGAGCTGGGCACGTCATCGTGGGAGAAGGGGGCGGGGCTGGCACTTTGTGATTGGCAAGTTCTCCGGTAATTTGCATTCCGAGAGGCGGATCGCGCCCTAATTGGCCGTTAGGCTGTGGGGTGGGGCCTATTTCCCTGTTACTCAGAAATACTAAGCAATGAATAACTGTATTCCTGGTGGCTCAATGGTAAAGAATCCGCCTGCCGATGCAGTAAACGCAGGAGACCTGGGAGACGCGGGGTCGATCCCTGGGTCGGGAAGATCCCCTGGAGTAGGAAATGACAACCCACTCCAGCATTCTCACCTGGAATATTCCATGGACAGACGAGCCTGGCTTGCTACAGTCTATGGGGTCGCAAAGAGTCAGACATGACTGAGCATGCACAGGTCACAAATACAAGGAGTTGGCCAAATTTTACAAAGACTCTGGCAGACTGAGGTCATTTCCCCAGGTTGTCAGCGCTAGGAAAGGACAGGAGAATAACTGGAACCCAAATATGTGCAACTTCAGAAGTCTGATCATTCCTCTACTTTCATGGAGAAATAGAATTAAAATGTCATGAGGAGGCTTATCTTCTATTTGCTGAAGGGCTTGGTAATCGTGTCTTGTTGGATCCTGGCCTATGCTCTTCCTGTACTTTCTCCTCCCCAGATCTCTTTCCTAGCATTTGAGGCTTTTCAGAGAATGGTGCCTGGAACCTCTTCCCCTCTCACACTACTCCCCTCTCCTCAGGAAATTTCAGCAGTCTCCACACTTCAATCACCATCATAGCTAGTAATACCCAGACTGCATTTCCAGACTAAGAGCTCAAGGTTCAGGGCTCCAGCCTTCTTGGAACACTCCACCCCACATGAGCTGTGTCCCCCGAAACCCACTCCTTCGCATGGGGTCCCCACGTTGGCAATGGCTCCACTGTCCACCAGTCACTGGGTCACATGCCAGCCCTTGCGTTCCCCCTTCACTGCCTGTCAGGCCTGGCGCGGTCCTTCCTGCTCTACCACTCTCTGCCCTGCGCTTCTTTCCATCCACTTACCCACCCCAGCTCAGGCCTCATGCCCTCCTACCTTTTCCCTGCTTCCTGCCTGCAGCTTCCTCCATTACCCACCCCCTGCACAGGCTCAGGCGGTGCCTTTCCCACCTGGAGTTGATTCTGCCTCTTCTCTGATCAGAGCCCTTTCTCAGGCAAGCGGCAGCACCGCTCAAGCTGGTGCTCACCATGCCTAATGGATTCCTGTCTACCTGCTTTACTTCTCGCAACTCTAAAGCATCGAATCCATCTCTGGCTTCATTTTTCTTTTTTAATTCAAGCAACATAGTGCTGTCTCTATGGCTTTCTGCACACAGACAAGTTTTCCATCCACCTGGTCATTACACATTCATTTTTTCCTCTGCCTGGGATACCCTTCGCTGCCTCTGCTCACTATAACCAACCTTATCCATCTTTAAAGACTAAATGCAAAATTTGTCCCGTATTTGGAAAGAAATCTCTAACTTTCCAGGGGGGGTTAGGTGCTTTTTCTGAGCTCTCACAGAGCCTGAAGCCACCTCTACCATGGTCCCTCCCTTGCTCAAAGCTCTCCTGAAGAAGTCTCTGTGGTGCTGAAACTGCTTTCTATCCTGACCTGGGTTTTGCTTTCACGGGTGTTTACATGTACAATAATGTAGCCAGCTGATATTTGGGATTTGTCCATTTATAACTGTATGTCAGTTACAGCTTAATTACAAAGTAAATAACCAAAAACAAGTAACAAAACATCCCCAAACCCCTGTCATCCTCAGGAGAAAAATCAACACTCTTCAGCCTGGCATTGGAGGGTCTGGTTTTCTGTCTTCTAAGATCTAGCCATGGCAAATAGATGGTCACTAAGAATGAGCTGAATGAACAAATGGCACATCCTTTCTTGCTGGCTGTTGGTGACATCTGTGTGTCTGCGCGTGGTAGCCTACATCTCGTTCTCCCTCTTTCTGCCAGGAGTCTCCCAGCTGCCCTTACAGCGAGGAGTGGTCATGGCGAACAGTTCTGGCTAACAAGGCAGAGTCTGCTGCTGGCTCTGGGAAGGCTATAGCTTTCCTTTATAAAAAGGAAGGGATGTGTGTCCCCTTCTCCCTGCAGACATCACTTATGAAGCTACAGTGTTATCTCCTGAGCACAAGGGAAGGGCCAAGAGAGGTAGAGAGAATTACAGCACTCTGTCCCAATGCTGTGGAGACTGAGCTATGGGCTGACAGCTGCCCTTCTTCAGACTTGGTTTGTGAGGAAACTATAACCCCTAGTATTTTGCTATCATTAAAAACCCAAGAGACTGCACATAAAAACCCAATACAGAGGTGTGGCTCCTGGAGCACTGTATCTGGGGCCCCTGACAGCGGGATAATCCCAAGTCACAGTGGCACAACCACGGGAATAACAGTAGAAAGAGCCCCAGGAAGTCACCGAACTAGACATTGCTCTGCAGGGGTGTGGCATGGCTCACACTGGAGGAGGCTGGAGGTAGCAGAGCTGGAGATGGGGCCATGTTGGGGGTGGGGACTGGCCCAGCAGCAGGACGGAGAGCAGCAGCAGCAGCAGGCCCAGGAGCGGCGCCGGGATCAGGAGGTGCCGGCTGACCCTGCGGGGAGGCGGCACAGTGCTCGGCGGCGCCCTGGGGAGCCCGTGGTGTCCAGACGTCTGACCACCACCCTCCTTCTGGAGATGCTGTGGCGTGCACCTGAGCCACCGGAGGCGCAGGGGGCATAGGCAGAGCTGGCCCCAGACTGGCCTCCTGACTGGGACCAGCTCCTTCACCACGGGCACCAGGGCTTGCTGCAGCTCTGGTTCTGAGGGGCTGCTAAGGAGAAAGGAAGGCAGGGCAACGGTGTTGGTCTTCCCCTCGGCCCCCAAGTCCCGTCCCAGGCCCCTGGGTCCCGCTACCTTTCAGGAGGATTTCTGAGGATGTCTCCAGGGTGTGAGTCTTCTGGATGGATGGGGAGGTCCACCTGGAAGGACAAAGGGGACAAACGGTCTCAGGTTTGCTGAACCAGGAGAGGTGCTACTGTCAGCCCACTGGACAGAAGTGCACACACGGAAGGGGGCAGGACACAGTGGTTCAGTGTGAGAGCCTCCCCAACACACGCTGCTGCGCTGGGCTCCCAGCTCTGCCAGTTTCCTGCTGCGAGGCACCTGCACGTCACCCCACCTGTCAGGCCCCACTTTCTCCATCTGCTAGACAGCGGTGATGACAACGCCCACCTCAAAGGGCTGAAGTGGAGAATGAATGAGAGAATGTGGGCAAAACCTACACTGTCAGGAGGTGGGCTTAGAACAGCGCCTGGTGGACAGCACCCAGTGACTGTGAGCTATTCAATATTATTATTTCCACTTTCTGTCTGATTCTGGAAGCACCCAAGGCCCCTGAGGTCAAAGACTCCGTCTCCTCCAGGAACCCAGCCCTGGCCTGGGCCTAGCACAGCATGGACACTCCTTGGGTCCATCTTCCTGCCCTGCACCAGGCCCAGCAGGTATTTTAAGATTAAAGCCCCCAATACTCCTTACTTTACCACGTCACCCCCCATGTGTTTCTTCTTCCCTGTGTCTTTCTGAAAGGGTATCCCCTCTGCAGATCTCAGGCTTTCTCAGGCCTGCCTGTGGTCTGTGGATGACGACTATGGCAATAACAATACAATAAACAAGGAGTTCCAGCAACACCCCGGTCTCAGCCACTGTCCTCACCACTGTCGCCTACTGTGTCGGCTCTGTGCCAGGCACTTTATGATGCGATCCTTAACCTTCATCCCCACCCTGGGAGCTGGGTAAGATCGTCGTCACACTAGCTGTGAGGAAGCCGAGGTGGGCCCCAGTCTCCACGGATGGGAGTGTGGTGTGGTGGGAAAGAGGTGGGCCAGGGAGAGCATCTTGGTCAGCGTGGACCCTGAAGAACCCCAGGTGCCCAGAACGGAAGCCGGCACACCTTCTGGCTTCTGACCTCACCACGTTTCCGTCCTCTGCTTCCTCTGCCTGAGAACCAGGATTGCCACCTGCCGCTTTGAGGAGCAAAGGAGCTGCTGTGTGTGGTGCCGGCAGGGCAGCTATGACAGATGCGGTGCCCCAGGAGTTCCGGGCTGGCTGGGGAAGGTCTGGCTCTTCTGGAGTGTGGGCGTACATATGTGCGCATTTGCGCAGTCTTGGGGTGTAGCCACGTCTGTGGCATAGAGGCTGCGGCCCCATGTGCAGTGTGTAGGGGGGGTCCCCTGGGAACATTCTAGCTGCCCACTTGCCTGAAGCCTCCCTCTACAGCACTGTCTGCTCTCATTAGCTACAGCGAGGGCATTGTTAACTCTCGGCCAAACGATTTTTCTGTCTGTTTGGGGGTGTGGGCAGGGGCTGGGGAGGAGCTCTGACTACAGAAGCCTCATCTGAGGGCCTGGAGTGAATGGTGCCGGGGACTGCCTACCACGACCTCGATCTCCGCTTCTTCCTCTTCCTCTCTTCTGGGCAACCTGGGGCGACAAGAAAGTCACTGCAAGCGTCTGTCTCCCCTGCCTGGCTCCCATTCACCAGCTATGTGGCAGAACCTTTAAAGCAGGAGGTCTTCACGTACATGGACCTGGAGGGTGCCCTGGAGCCCCGCGAGCAGACTGTTGCGTGTAGGTTAGCATCTGTATTTTTTCACCAAATTCCCCAGAGAGTCTGTGTGTGACCCCTAAAGGGTCAGGGGCCCCTCCACCTTATTGGCTTTCTTAGCTGCTCCTTTCCCAGCAGGTCCCCCAGGTGATCAGAGGCTTCTGGGTCTCAGACATCTCTGAGACCCTGCCCCCTGCCCCAGCTTCCTGCCTGGTGGGCTGGGCCATGCTCAGGGAGTCTGGGTCTCATTGGGTCTTCCTGGAGAACTGGGACTCCAGCTCAGGCTTCCCTGACTCCAGAACTCAACTCTGTGGACCCCGCCCCCATCCTAAGTCATTTCTCTTAGGTGTGCAAGCCCCAGCCTCTGTGCCCCCGTGGTCACAGCTGCCTGAGCCCCTGAAACACGCGCCTCTCTGGGGACTCAAGACACAAGCTGCCCAGCCCCAACGTTCCTTGGAGGCTGAGATGTCTGCACCACCCATCACCACCTTCACTGGGGACCAGGGATCCAGTGATCCAGCCTTAGCCACCAGTTTCAGACCCAACACCCTCAGGATACAGCTGTTTCCTCAACTCCGATTCAGCAAGGCACCCAGGCTCATAGGCCTCCAGCCTCTGGTTCAGTCAGATAACCAGCTGTCTGATCCCCTGGGATTTCTACGGTGGGGTGGGGGTGCGGGGCCCAGCCCCTCTCAGTATCTGAGCCCCACAGGACTCACCACTTCCCTCACTCCCAGCTTCCCACTTTGTGGACCATACTGCTCTCCCCTGCCCCAGGGAGACTGGGATGCCCAGCCTCTACACCAGCTCTGGTGCCCGCTGCTGCTCAGTGCTGTCTTCTTTCCATTCCCTGGTGACACACGGGGAGGTTACAGCGCCGGGGGGGGCCCCCATCCCGCCCAATCTCAGCTTTCTCAGACAACTCCAATTAGAGGCCGTAGCAGGCAGCCTCATTAGTTGTCACAGCCAGGAGCCTGAAAGAGGGGAGGAGGGAGAGAGAGGCCCTGCAGGGAGGCGGAGGCCCCGTGGAGGAGGGTGGGCCCAGACATCCGGTGCTTTCCCTATCTTTGGAAGCTGCACATAAGCCTTGTAATAGTTGATTAACAGTCACAGGGAGCGGGATTGCCCCATCCCATCACAGAGTAACTAAGCGGGGATCTGAACCCAGGCTGTGTGATCACAGAGACCCCAGGGTATCCCAGCTGTCTGAGTGCTCTGCTGGGGCACAATCTGGGTCTCATTTGCACCAGGGCTCCTTGGGAGCCTTACAGAAGTGTGTTCAGTGACAGTGACTGAGTGAGCTGTCCCATCTGCCTGACGGCTGTCTTCTTGCCTAGGGGTCTCCTATACGAATACCACTCCCAGAGGACCCAAAGCAGCGCCTCTTTCAAGTCTTCCCCCCGGGAGGGGTCAGGGGCTAGATGTCCTCCTGAACTACCAGGGTCTGGGGGTAAGGCTGGTCTGATTCATTCTGGTCCACAGGCCCAGGATCGCCTCTGCGTGAGCGAGGGGCCCAGAGGTCACGCCTTTGCATAAGCCTCCCCTGGGGCTCTTCCAGGCCTGTACTCCAGCCATCTCAGAGTCACCCCGGGGGCCAGAGGGATGGCTCAGGGAGGACCAATCTCCTTACCTCGTGGATGGCTCCTCCCTTCCTTCCTGAGGCTGCGCTGACTCTTCCTGCGAGTTTCTCTGTGGGAAAGAAAAGCCTAGGTATCCTGGGCTTCCCCACCCACTTCTAAAACCGGCCCTTCTCCTGGGCTCCCCCTCAAGGGTGGCTCTACCTTCCCTCCAGGGGCAGAAGCCCGAAAGTGGACCAGTAGTTTTCCTTTGGGACCAGGAATTCAGGTCCCCCTGAACTTCTCACACTCCCACAAGCCTCTCACACTCATCTGGGCCCCAAAGAGGCCCAGCATTTCCCTTCCAACCCCCTTTTCCTCCCAGGTTCCCAGTTCTGGGCACCCAGGTCCCCCTCCATTTTCTCTGAAGACATCCAGCCTTACCTGTGGCCTCAACCACCACCGAGACACCTTTCTAAATGCATCACTGAGCTCTACCCTTGTGCACCCACTACCTCCGGGGCAGCACCCCCCATCCCTCAGGGTGCTCACCTTAGGGGATCACAAGGTAGGTTCAGCGTCTTTCTGTCTACCCCCTTTTCCAAAACCCAGAGCTCTTAGCCCCCTGTTGGTGAGTTGGCAGCTCTGTCTCCCCTGCCTAATTCTCACTGCCTGTCCCTTTTTCTCTATCCCAAGGCCCTGGCCTGGCTCCAGCTTCATCCTCTAACTCTGGACCACTGCCCCAGCCTCCTCCCTGGCCTCCCAGTCTCCCATGTGGCCCCAGAGGGATCTTTCTGTGCAGCACATCCAGAGCTGACCTGCCCCTCCCCACGCACAGCCTCTCACCCTCACTGGCAGGGAATTCCTTTCATGATCCGGCTTCACCTCATCTCTGGCTAGTCACTCCCAACTGCCCTCTACCTTCCAAACGTGTTATGTGGTTTCACGCTCCCATGTCCTCTCCGCATACTGTTCCCACTGCCTGGAAGACCTCTCCTTTCTCACACCATTTAACTTCTCTCTCTTATTTCTTCAATTTAAACTCAAGCGTCAGTTTCCCTGTGATATCTCCTATTCCACACAGGTACTCCCTTTCTCTGGGCTTCCCCAGGGCCCATCCCCCAACCCCCTAGCACACAGATCATCCTGCATTGGGATGGCCCATTTTCATGATCTATCAGGTCCTGAGCCCCATGGGGTCCCCAGGACCCAGTGCAGGCAGCACGCAGAGGCCTGGCTCAGTCTTCCCCTCCAGGAGGCGTCTGAGCGCTCTCAGCGGAAGTTCTGATGTACACTTGTGGGGCTTCCTTGGTGGCTCAGCAGGAAAGACTGCCTGTCATTGCAGGAAACACGGGTTTGATCCCAGATCCGGGAAGACCCCACATACCGAGGAGCAACTAAACCCGTGTGCTGCAACTACTGAGCCTGTGCCCCAGAGCCTTCTTGCCCTAGAGCCCATGCTCCACAACAAGAGACCACTGCAATGGAAGCCCGCGCACAGCAACTAGGGAGTAGCCCCCCACTTGCCTCAGCTAGAGAAAAGCCCTCGTGGCAATGAAGCCCAGCACAGCCAAAATTAAATATAATTTTTAAAATGCATGCTTCCCCTGAGGAATGCAGCTGTGCTCCCCACAAGCCGTGTGATCTCTCTCTGAGCCTCAGTTTCCCAAGAATAACAGGGTGAGGGATGAGGGCGCCTACAGCCCGCAGAGACAGTGGGAGAGGGCAGAGAGGAATCCAACAGAAGATTCTCTCAATTCAGAGAAAAAGCGAACAGAGAAACTGTCTCTTTCAAGGGTGGTGAGCTGTGAGGAAGCAGTATGATTTTCAAGACAATAAAGCATTGTTTACAGAACTTTTAGCAATATTTTCTTAAAAAAAATCCTCCAGTCACTAACAGATTACAAATCTCACTTTTCAACTGTGAACACTGAATATGAGCTGTCTTCATTGTTTCAAATGAGGTTTGAAATATTGTTCAGGTAACTACAGATGATGGCTATTGTTGGATTCAGGATTACATAGTGGGCTTAAGTTTTTTCTTAAAGGTTTTTTTAAAAGGTAAATGCTTAAAGTACCTACATGGTATCAGGAAGAACAATTCACTTCCTCCCTTCCCACCTTGTAACATTTTAAATAAGGTGATTCCGGACAGCGTTTTTGAAACCACCCCCACCCCCATGATATCTGCATGTTTGGTTGGCTCACTTCCACACCAGCAGGCCAGTCCCTGGAGGGCAGGGGTGGTGTCCTGTCTGGCCAGGGGCTCTGAGGCCAGCACCCAGCAGGCCCTCAGTCCACACCTGCCTATGGGGTGGGGAACAGTGAACGCGTCCCAGGCCCCGCTCCCAGCCCCTAGACCCAGCAGTCTCAGGGCCCTCCTGTGCTCACCTGCCCCCCTGAGGGGGTTTCAGGAAGAAGCTCATCGTCCCCATCCGCCTCACTGACCACCTCCTCCCACGGCCACACTCCACACAGTGGGCTGGAGAAATCGACGGGTGTCTCCTCTTGTTTCTGAGGCCAGGGAGAGGCCAGTGAAGGCAGAGGTCAGGGGTGGCATGGAGATGGGCTGAGGCATGAGGTTGGGGGTGGGGAGAGTGATATGAGGGTGCCTGGGGGTCAGCGGGGCAGCACCGGGAAGGGTTTGGTGCCTGGACCAAGGACTGGGATAGGGATGAGGTTAAGGACTGAGGTGGTCCTGGGAGGACTGGAGTGGGGTGAGAGTCAGGGCGGGGTCAGAGTTGCCGCTGGTGGTGGCTTAGGGTGTTCTGGGGGTGTCAGGCCCACCTGCTGAATGGCCTGGATCTCCACACCCAGCGACGGCGGCAGCAGGTTGGTGCAGTCCGCTCTCCTCACCTGGGCCCCTTCGGATAACCTGGCCACACAGTCAGGAGGGGGAAGGCTGCCTCCATGCCCAACCACCTGTCAGCCAGCCTATGCTGAGGCTACTGCCCTGCCCACCTTGGGGCTGGACGCCATGGTGGGGGCTCCCTGTCCTTGGGCTCCGCTCCTGCTTCCTCCTCCCCCATCGTTCTACTCACTCATCCAGCCCCTCCTGGGTCTGACTCAGCTGCTCCTCCAGGTGGGAGATTTCCAGCCTCAGTTCCTGCAAAGGAAGGAGTGAGGGACCCCTGGCTCTGCCTTTTCCCCAGCCCCATGACTGGGCTCCTCTTCCAAGGCCAGGTCCACTCCTTTGACTTCTTTGGGATCCTCCATACACATACAGACAAGGAGAGAAGGGGAAGAAACAGTAGCAGAAACTTAAGAAGCCAACGAGAGATAAAGAGCAACAGGAATCCAGAACGTAACCTATCGGTCAGGAAAACTAAGAAAAGGAAAGCAGAGACGGAAACATATCGGACAACGAGAGACACACCTAGGGGACAGGGAGGCCTGGCGTGCTGCGATTCGTGGGGTCGCAAAGAGTCAGACGTGACTGAGCGACTGAACTGAACAGCCCTATCACACACAGATGGGGAGCAAGAGACTGTGAAGACAAGGGACAGAGAGAGGAGTCACCCCAGGGGACAGAGAGCTGACCCAGAGAGCGGCAGAGACCGAAACCAGCCAGGCAGGGACACAGAAACGGGCAGGGCAGACACTGTGAGAAATCACCCTCAGAGAATCAAAGTGGGTGGGAGATGGAGATACAGAGAGAGGAAGGACAGAGGAAAAGCGAAAACGCAGAGAGAGAGGGAGGGGGAGAGACGCAACAGTCAAGCAGCAGTGATGGTAGAAACAAGAGGTGGAGACTTGGAAAAAGATCATCAGACATAGGAGGAGGCAGGACACCCCAGAGATGGCAAAACAGAAGCGGGGCCTGTGGCTGGGCCAGGGGGTTACCTGGGTTGTGGCTCTGTACTCCTCCAAGGTCTTGGTCAGGCTCTCTGCGTGGCGAGTGCGCTGGGAAAGCCCAAAGCTGATTGAGGCTGGGCTCAACCCACCAAAAACTCTGAGGTCAGGTCGGGGGGGAAGGGGGGTCGGATGGGTGCGATGGGCTGGGGGCAGAGCAAGACCTGAAGAGAGCATCAGCTTCCCTGGAAACCCTCTGACCTCTCTGGGCTGAGTCTCCAAGGATTAGTCTAGTATGCGTGCATGGCTAAGTCACTTCAGTCATGTGGACCGTAGCCCGGCAAGCTCCTCTGTCCACGGGATTCTCCAGGCAAGAATACTGGAGTGGGTTGCCATGTGCTCCTCTACAGGATCTTCCCAACCCAGGGACTGAACCCGCGTCTCTTACGTCTCCTGTATTGGCAGGCAGGATCTTTACCACTAGTGCCACCTGGGAGGCCCTAGAGCCAAGGAGGACTTTCCTTTGTAGACTTGGGGCAGGAGACACATCGAAGGCACATTTCCCTCCAGCCCACTCACCTCGGAGAGGATGGCGTCTCGCTGGCAAATGAGGTGTTCACACTCGTAGAGCTGCCGCTGCCAAGGAAGGAGCCCGTCCATCTGTCTGGCCTGCCCTCCCCGGCCTATCCCGCTCTCTAGAGCTCCTCTCCTCAACCTCCCTTCACATCTCTGGACGTCAGCTACCCCGAGGGGGACTTCAGTGAGTTGCCCACTGGCCCTGGGGACCTCAGGGCTTGAGTCAAGCCCCTGATCTCACCAGACCAAAGGGGCTGAAACTGATGAGGCTAAAAACGGGCCTCGGGGAGGTAGGAAATCGTCAAGGCACTAGGGAGGGGTGCCACCTTCAAGATGTCCTTCTCCAAGGCCAGCTCCTCACTCCTCCTCTTCACTCCATCCCGCTCGGCCAGGAGCTTCCCATTCTGGAAGAAGGGACCCTGGTCACGATCACTTCAGCAAATGGCCATGTTAATATTCAGAGAAGACATGTACTGAGCACCTGATGTGCATCAGGCCTCATGCTGGGCACTCTTTCTCTTTTTTCTGAGCCTTTTAGATGTGGCTTTAATTATCCTTCAATGGCAGCCTTTCTAAGACTTTTTTTTTTCACTTTTTATTTTGTTTTGTATTTAATTGTATAGCCAATTAACAACGTTGGGACAGTTTCAGGTGAACAGTGAAGGTGAACAGCCATATACATGCTTCCATTCTCTCCCAAACTCCACTCCCATCCAGGCTGCCACATAACATTGAGCAGGGTCCCATGTGCTATACAGTAGATCCTTGTTGGTTATCCATTTTAAATATAGCAGTGTGTACATATCCATCCCAAACTCCCTATCTATCTCTTCCTCTATCCGTCCCCCTATTCCCCATGCTCAGCACTTCCTAATGTTTCAGCCCATTTAATCCCTCCAACAATCCTATAGGATCTCAGCTCTGATTTGCAGATGAAAAAATAAAAACGGCTGCAAAAATGGAGCTATGATGGGATGCATGTGAGGATTAAATGAACTAATAATTACTGCTAACATTTATGGGGCACCTTGCCAGTGTTAACTTACTTCTGTGCCCTCTTTTAAAGATAAAGATGGGAGTTCCCTGGTGGTCTAGTGGTTAGGATTTGGTGCTTCCACTACAGTGGCTTGGGTTCCTGGTACAGGAACTGAGATCCTGCAAGCTGCGAGGTGTGGCCAAAATAGATAAAATAAAATAAGATAAAAATAACTGACTCACAGAAAGACTGAGCAACTTTGCCCAGGTTATATAGATGGGAATTCATGCAAATACATGTTTAATATATGTTAATGAATACAAACACATTTAGAACAATGCCTGGCATATACCAAAATTCGGTGTTGTATTAAAAAGATATTTCTAAAACTTTGTATTACGAATTTTTAACCCACAAAAGTAAAGCTAATGGTGTGGTGAACCCAGAAGTTCCCCAGTGGTCCAGTGGTGAAGACTGCACTTTCACTGCAAAGGCCTGGGGTTCAGCCCCTGGTTAGGGAACTAAGATCCCACAAGCTGCTCGACTCAGCCAAAAACAATTATGAACCCCCATTATTTGTCACCCAGTTTCAGTAATTACATACATTCTTCCTGTTTGTTTCTTCTCTATGCACAGAGTTTGCTTTGCTTGACCAGATTATTTTAAAGCAAACCCCAGGCTTATTATTTCACCTGTAACTGCTCCAGCATTTGTATTTGCTACCTGAAGACTTTTCCTTTAGAAAAGACCACAATGCAAGGATCACTCTCAACAAAGTTAAGAATAACTCCTTCGTATCATTGCACACCCAGTGCTCTTTTTTGGGTTTGGTTGTCTCACAAATGTTTTCTTCACACTTAGTTTGTTTGGGTGAGGATCCAAACAAGGTCCACCATGGCTTTTGGTTGAAATGTCTCATTTCACCCGGCAGTGATTCCCCCACCTTCCCAATCCGGGCACTTTTCCAGGCCCTTCATTTGCGGAAGAAACCAGGTTATTTTTCCTGTAGAATTGCTTTAGTGTGTTCTGGTTTCCTGTGCAGGACCTTCTTCATGTTCCTCCTGCCTCATTATTTTCTATAAACTGATGGATAGATGCAGGGCCTTGTTCTGATTTTTGTTCAATATTTTGGCAGGAAGATTTCATGGGTGCTGCTCTGCTATCTGTGTCAGTCAAAGCTATGGTTTTTCTAGTAGTCATATATAGATGTGACAGCTGGACCAGAAAGAAGGCTGAGTGTTGAAGAATCGATGCTTTTGAGCTGTGGTGCTGGAGATCTCAAGAATCCCTTGGACTGCAAGGAGACCGAAACAGTCAATTCTGAAGGAAATCAACCCTGAATGTTAATTGGAAGGAATGGTGCTGAAGCTGAACCTCCAATACTTTGGTCACTTGATGCAAAGAGCCCACTCACTGGAAAAAACCCCGATGCTTGGAGAGATTGAAGGCAAAATGAGAAGCGGGGGCGGGGGATGAGATGGTTAGATAGCATCACCGACTCAATGCATGTGAATCTGAACAAAGTCTGGGAAACAGTGGAGGACAGAGGAGCCTGGCGTGATGCAGTAATGTAGTCACAGTCAGACATGACTTAGCAATTGAACAACGAAGTTCAACATCGTTAAACAACAATGGCACAACAATAACATGCCAACAACAATGGCACATCTGCATCATCTGTGCCTTTCAGGAAGAATGTAAAGTCTGGCTGTCCCAACTATTCATGTTTACACTGTCACCATCCCCTATTTTACAGAAGAAATTAAGGAGTGTAGGGGCTAAGAAACTTGACCAAATTCACATGGAGAATAAGGTCAAACTCAAGTCTGATTCCAAATCCTGCACTTTTAGCTCTCACTCTCCTCTGGAGCTTGGGTGAGAATGGGGAACCAGCTTCACCCCTCATCTCAAGTTGCTCATCACTGGAGGTGGAGACTGACACAGAGGCATATGATAATAATGCCCGAGTGAGACTCTGATAGGGCCTAGGACCTGGACCTTGTGGGAGCCCACAACCTCCTTGCAAAAACCCTCTGGGAGCTTTCCAAGGAGGTTGTGCAGAGGCTGAGTCCTCAAGGGAGAGGACAGTTATCTAGGAAAACAAGGGGGCCAACAGAGGGCAGCTCACACCAGCCAAAAATGGGACCTAAGAATAAAATGGACCAAGTTCTGGCCTAGAGCTTCCAGGCACCAAAAACCTAGCAAGCTGCACTGAGTTGCTGTTGTTTTAATACTTATTGCTGCATGCCGGCTTTCTCCAGCTGTGCTGTGTGGGTTTCTCATTGCAGTGGCTTCTCTTGCTGTGGAGCACAGGCTCTAGGTGTGGGGGTTTCAGTGGTTGCAGTAAGTGGGCTCAGTAGTTGCAGCTTGCAGGCTCTCTAGTGTGGGCTCATCATGGTGCAGGGGCTTAGTTGCCCGGAGACATGTGGAATCTCCCCAGACCAGGATTCGAACCAGTGTCTTCTGCATTTCAAGGTGGACTCTTGACCACTGGACCACAGGGGAAACCCTGCACTGAGTTTCTATATAAGGAAAGCATTTCGAAGCACAGAGGCAGTCAACTTTCCTTGGCCACACCTCTCCTCCTGGTGCCCCTGGGGAAATCAAGGCCAGCTCCTCCCTCACTCCAACCCAGCTCTGCTCCAAGTCTTCCATCAGCTGCCCTTCCTCCCTGTGTCTCAGCGGGCCTGGGCTGACAGGTGAAGGACGGAGGAAGGACGGAGCCAGGAATGCTGTGTCAACATCTGTCCACCTGGCTGGGATTTGCAGGCTGGATCCTGGGCCGCTCGGCAGGGAACCTGGTTACTCAGCCGCTCTGCCTTCTTCTGCAGTAACCTGAGCCCCGCCCGCTCTGTGGGGTCTGTAGGAAAGCTGAGTGTCTGAGTGTCCCTTACTCCAGCATTATTCTGCTGTAACTTGAGAACTTGATCTATAGATGCTCTGTAGGCAGCTGCTCAGAGGGGAAAGGTAGGGGGAGGGAACCAAGAATAGCTGATTTATCGAGCGCCTAGGATGTCCCAGGCGCTGCTCAGAGCACTTGATCTGGCAGCAGGCCTTCTGGGCAGGAAGGAGAGACCACCGCTGACTACCACTTGCCCTGCTTTCCTGGGGGGGTCCACTCTCCACGGGGGTGGGGGAGAGGAGGTTCCAGCCCCAGGCTTAGGGGTGAATCAAGATGGAAATCTTAGCAGATTCCAGACACCCGGTTGGTCAGTTAACCCAGAGGCCATTCTCACCGCCTCTTACTTGCTTGCCTCCCACTGCAGAGGCCGAGGAAGGTCAGATATTACCCCAGCCTCTTTTGTCAAGTGATCCAGTGAGATGTAACAGAAGTTTGTTGCTGCAGGGGTGGAATGGGGGTGCTTCGGGAAAAATTTTTCCTTCTGATGAATAGAGAGAGCCACGAGAGGAGCATTTGTCCCTCTTTGTCCTGCTTTGAGTGAGAACATGACGTCTGGAGCTGCTGCAGCCATCTGGGATCCTATGGCCACAGGCAGACAAACAAGCCCAGAACCTTCAAAACCTCTTGTTAGTTAATGTTCTTCATATTGAAGCTGCCATTTCTTTGGCGTTTTCTTCCCTGGAGCTGAAAGTAGTCCAGACCTATCAGTGGCTGTTTTACCCACGCCAGGGAATAGTTTGGCTATAATCATTTAATGTCTTCTTGGCCAATGAGATATGAGGGAGGCCCCGTCATGGGGCTTCAGGGAAAGTTTCTTTTTTTTTTTAATTTTCAAGTTTTTTGTGGGGTCTTAGTTCCCCGACCAGGGATTGAAACTGTGTCCCCTGAATTAGAAGTGCATAGTCTTAACCACTGGACTGCCAGGGAAGTCCCTCTCCTTATTCTTAAAAAGAAATATCCTGGAAAGAACAGTCACATCCTGCCTGCAGCCCATGCTTCACACCATGGCAGCCGTCCTGCAGCAAGATTCTCACTGCCCTAACAGAGAGAATTTTCATGAAAGAGCCAAGGAACAATAGTGGAACACTTTTTGGTTTGAATGTAAAAGCCATACTACAGACATAGGCCAAAGAGATTTTGGGCAACTAATGAACAGATACCAGACGGAATGAGTGTTACTGCTTGGACTGGGCAGAGATTCTCAGGGCTGGGGAGTTCAGGCAAGTCAAAGAAGAGAAAAACAGAGTGAAAATGCCTTCAGGCCAGCCCCAAGCGACGGGTTAGAGGGCTGGAGAGGAGGATGGATACAGTTGAATCACAGAACCTCTGGTACATCTGGAATCTGAGAGAGGTGTTTCCCAGCTCAGTCTGTGAACCAGAAACATATGTGAGTAGGAAATAGAGGTGGTGGTATGCGGAGTTAAAAGCATAGATGGCCCAGTGAGGCCCCTGTAGCCACAAAGTCACAGGAAGGCAGTTAGACCTCCTCTGCGTCCCTACAAGGGTGTGGAGAACCCCCAGGGTATTCCTGGGTAGTGGGGTCCAAAGGAGGGCCACCACCATCACATGCAGTGAGGACGGTACATCCAGAGACCAGAAGGCAATGTCAGCCTCCCAGCGGATGCCAGCACGCAGTGGTGACTAAGGCTGAGGACCAGATGGGACAAAGAGCATCAGTCTTGTGACCAGCAGAGAGAACAGACATTGAGTGAGGAGCACGGAGGCACTGTGTGGGTCTCCAGCAGCTTAGATGCCGCCTTGTGTGTGGGGTTTATTTCCCCCTAAAAGGACTGAGTGGACCCAGAATTAACTAAGATAATGTTTTCTGTCTCGGATAGAATGAGGCTTGAATCTGACCTGAGGCTGGACTGGGCCTGTTCATGTTATGTGCGAGGTTCTGGGATAACAGAGGCCATTTAATTCCCACAACAATCCTAATGAACAGATACCCTTCTCCCCTGTTCTTACAGAATAAACCTATGGCTCAGGAAGGGGAGGTCACCTGCCTACAGGTTGTCTGTTGTGCAGGGATGGACTTTGAATCAGGGCTGACTGTAAGGCCTGTTTTCTTACCATCATAAAAAAAATACTAATACATGAACAATAACAGCTAGCTTCTAGTGAGCTTTTCCCATGTGTCCTGCCTTGTGCCTCGAGCTGTAATAATCCCCTTGTTTAAATTTCACACAATCCAACCATGGAGATTCCGATATTTTGCCCTTTATCACAGATGAGGACACTGAGGCAGACAGAGAGGCAGACTGGCCCAGGCTTATGTCGGCAGCCTCACCAAAACCAGGAGTCAGCCCCGTGCCCCACACTCTTCTAGGCTGTAGCAGCCCTCACATGCAGCCATGTGACCTTCAGGGACATTCACACATTACCATGATTCTGGGGTCTCCTTCACCAGACTGAAGGTTGTTTGTGGAGGCAGTGGGCAGGAAGATCCTGAGGACTGGGGAAGGGGTGGGAGGGCCTCAGCTCACCTCTTCCTGCAGAGTCTCCATCTCAGCCACCAGACGCTGCTGCTCCTTTTCCTGACCAAGCCCAGAGAGAGAAGAAAGGCTTCTTTTTGGGCCCCTCTGCCCCCACGCTGCCCTTCTCCCACCCCTGGGAACATGGCACAGGTTGGGTCACGGAGGAGCAGGGCTGGGGGCACGGGTCTGAGGAGCCCTGCTGGCTCCTGCTGTCCCCCTTTGTCATGAGAGGGATGGCAAGCATCTGACTCAAAGTCTGGGGTGAGCAGGAAGGGGATTGAGGGAGCCCAGCATGACCTTTGCCCTTTTCTATTCTGTAGTCAAGCTCTGTTGCTCAGACTCCAAGAAAGTGGGAAGAAGAGAACAACTTTGTACCCCTTGCCCGAAACCCACCGTGTGCCGGGCCTGGGCCAGAAGGCTGCGGTTCTGTTCCTCCAGGCTCTTGGCCAGAGTCTTCAGGTCCTCCAGCTCCTCATCCACGCCCCTGGCAAACTGCAGAGCCTGCTGGGTACTGGTGGGGGCGGGGAGGTGGGCCACAGGAGAGAGAGGAAGACAGAGGTCACAGAGGTAGATCCCCTCAGAGCAACAGAGAAATCTCAGAGCCCTGGAGAGGGGGGGACAGAGACCTACAGAGAGGGGCAGAGACCCAGCGAGAAAAGGAGGAAATACACAGAGCGGGCGACAGAGACCCAGTTTCTACCTCAAATACCAAGAAAGTGCGAGGGAACCTGGGCCTGTGGGCAGGTGGGACGTGGAGGGTGCAGGAGGGTGGACGCGGGGCCCGGCCTACCTGCGGAGCTGCTTGCGCAGGGCTGAGATCTCCTCCCCGAGGCGTGCGGACCCCTCCTCGGCTGTCTCCACACTGCGTTGCAGTTTGGCATTCTCCCCAGCCAGCCGGCGGTTGCTGAGCTCCAAGTCCTCCAGGCTGCTCAGCAGGTCGGCGGTGGCGGGCCTGGGGGCAGGGAAGGGGCAGGGTCACTGTCCGCAGCCCTGGCCTCCATTCCCCAGGCTGGGCAGGTGCCAGTGGCGGGGAGACGTGGCTCCTCCAGACAAACAGGAGACAGCCCTGTCCTCCCTGAGCTATTAGCCCAGCCTGCTTCCCTCATCCACTCCCTGGAAGACCCTGGGCCCTAGGCCGCTGGAGGACATGGGCAGGGGAGGGCAGGGAGAGGCTGAGGATAGGTACAACTCAGGTCTGGGGTCTTCGCCTCCGAAGCTCTCCAGATTGGCTGGATCCTCAACTTCTGGGCGTCCTGGAGGGAGACAGAGGGTGGTGGGCTCCCAGGTGACCCGAGATGTTGGCAACCCCTGGACTCCAGCCTTGGTCCTCCTTTGGCTCCCACCCTTGCGTTCACTCTGGGTGATCCCACCTGCTCCTAGGGCTGCATCCGCCATCCAGAAAGCCTCTTGTACATGGGCACCTTGAGCTCAGGCTAGATTTCCCCGTGGGGCCCAACTACCCTACATTCATCACGCCCGACCCTGACCCTGGGCAGCATTCCAGCTGCCCTGAACCTTGTCTCTCCTCTCAGTTCCCCCACTTACTCACCCAGCCCCTGGGCTGTCCTGGCTCCCTCCCTCCTCCTGCCTCAGGCCTCTCGCCTTCTCCCCGCCTTCTCCCCCTGGACCCTCACCGCAGCCTCCACCCTGGCCTCCAGACTCTCCCTCCTGTCCTTTCCCCATTCGGCGCCAAAGGGGTCTTTCCTCCCCTAGAGCTAACATCTCCTCCCCTTCTCACAACCCTCCCCTGACTGCCCCCAAGCCAGATCGGAGGAGGTTCAAAAAAATGTTAAGAAAGCTCTATTTTTCGGCTTTTGTTTTTATAAGTCTGGAGAAACATAACACCAGTAACACCAGCACTTTTTTATGGAGCGCCTTCTGTGTTGAAGGCTTTGGGGTAGAATGGTGAGCAAACCAACTGACAAAATAAGAGGGCAGGTAACGAGTCATAATCAGATTTCTACAGGGAAGGGATGCAGAACTGTGCTGAGGATGCTGGAGAGAAAGGGACCTTCACTTGCAGCATCCCAGGCTTTCCCCACCAGGGCTTCCCTACCCCGAGTGAAGGAGGAGGGAAGACATGGACAGTTTAGGCTGAGAAAACAGCCTGAGCCCAGGCCAGGCGGGAGGTGGGGCAAGACCAAAGGGACAGAGGATGCAGGAAGTAGAGTGCAGGGAAGGGTGATGATGGTAAGAGGTGGGAGAGACCTCCGTGATACGGCTGGTGTCAGGAGGAGGAGTTGAAAACAACCGTTGAGGGGAAAAAAGCAAACCCCAAAGCTCAGGGCATGTGGGGAGGCAGTCATGGAGGTGCCTAGAAAGCTAGGTTAGAACAAATGTCTCTGGGGTCCGGCCCTATCCCCTGCTCTGCCCCCATGGGAAGTCCCCCCCACTGTCTGACCCTAGGCCTGCCTGCTTCATTCTATATATAGCGATCTCACCAGATGGCAGTTGCTGGGAGGTCAGGGCTCCCTCGAAGGCCGTCTCCTCTTCCAGCTCTAATCCCCTGTATCAAAGGGATGAGGCTTAGGGCCCCTGCAGCCAACCCCCCCAATCCTGACCAGCCTCCGACAGGGGGTTGCGGGTGATGGGAGGGGGCCAGGTCAGGTGAGAGCAAGCACCGTGGGGAGGAAGGTGAGGCCAGATGGCAAGCGCCTGGGGCCAGATGGAAAAGCAGGAGGGGCAAAGCCTGTGCTTGGAGGGGTAGGGAGGGGCCTCTGTCAGCCTCTCAACATCCCCCTTCTCCTCTCTCCAGCCCCTTTCATTTCTGCCCTCAGACCCTTCCCTCACCCCAACCTCATCTCTACTCTCCTCTCTTCTCAGCCTCCTTCCAACCACAGCAGGTCCCTGTGCCCAAAGCATGCTGGCTGCAGTAAGCAGGTATGAGCTTAGGTCTTAAGAAAGGTTTTCTGAGGGGGCTGGGGTGGGGGGTGGAGGTGCGGGGACCCACCCATCCAGCTGACAGGCAGTGATCCAGTCCCGCATGACCACCAGGAAGGTGTCCAAGTCCACGGTGGCCTGAGGGCCCTCCCCATTGGGGTCCAGGCTGCAGGCCAGTGTTTGGAGGCGAGCATCCTGGGGACCCTGTCCAGTCACGGCCTCCAGGTAGGCTAGCAGATGGGTCACAGCCACAGTGCCTGGGGACAGAGAGGCTGTGAGGGAGGGTGGGTCAGGATAAGGAGAGGGGTAGGGACCACGGGCTGGGCTGGTGGCACCCCTGCACCGTGGCCTTTGGGCAACTCCTTCTTCTTCCCCCGAGTCAACGTTTTCACCTGGAAACGGGGCCCAGTCATCTGCACCTCAGAGCTGGACCAAAGAGGACCAGCTGAGCCCCACTAGGCCCACAGTGGCTGCCCTTTCCCCCTCCCCCAGGCTCCAAAGCCCCGCCTTCCTCTGCTTACCCTCCTCCCCCAGGTTTCCTCCCCTCACCATCCCCTATCCATTTCCTTCCTGAAGCTTCCCAGTCAACCACATCACCCCAGCTCATCCCTCTGTCTGCGGCCCCCCAGTTCTCAGCCCCCCAGCTTCGTTCCTTATTCCTTGACTCTCTGACCTGTTCTCTGGGGGTCACAAGCTTCGAACGTGGAGTTGAGTATTTGCTCCTCTAAGCTGAGCAGTGTCCCCAGGCTCCCGTCCTCTGCCTGGTCCCAGAGGTACACTGAGGAGACAAGAGGGCCAGCCCATCTGTGGGGAGGGGGACGATGAAGAACAAAGAGGGGCTCCTGCAGAGGGGAGGGAATTCATTCCAAGCTGCCTGGGATTTGGGCTGGTGGGGGGCACAAGGTGAGGGTCTTCGAGTCACCTTCCCCATCCCCCGATTTGGGAATGTGGGCCCCCCCTCATCCTTCAGGCCAGGAAGTGCCCCCCCGCTGTCTGATCCCTTGTGTCCAATCGGCTCAGGCGCCCACAATACTGAACAAACCCTCTTATAGCCTTTTTCCCTCTCTTCCCTGGCTTAGAGGGGGCGAGGGACAGAGGAGGATGAAGAAGAGAGGATTCTGGGAGAAGCGGAGGGTGAAGGGGGCCCAGGAACCAGGAACAATCCAATATCGCGCGGGCAGCCTGGATCGATCCCGCCTGCCCTCAGCATCTCCAGTCTCTCAGCCTGCCTCAGGGCTGGGTCTCTCCTCCCCACATCCCTGAGGCTGGCTGGCATCATCAGCGCCCACGGGCTGGGGCCTGAAACAAAGGGGGATGGGACAATCCAGCCAGGGTGAGTGGTGGTGCGGTTCCGACCTCAGAGTTCCAGCTGCAGGACTGTGGGCAAGTCTCTTTGCCTTTTGGAGCCTCAGTTTTCCCACTAGTAAAATGGGTGGATAGAGTGATCCTCCCCCTCCCTGGGGCTGGGAGGGTGAGGTCTGTGTAAGTGAAGAGCACTTCCTGCTTCCCACCTCCGCACAATGTGAACATCCTGGGGTCTGTCTGCTGCTGTATCCACTGTGCCCACACAAAGCAGCACTCAAAAAATGCTCCAAGATATAGAAGGCGCCTATACATTCTCTACCCCTGGACCCACTGGATCTTTCCAGGGGCTGGAAGTGACTGCTGAAGCTCCCTGCCCTGCCCCTGGACAGATGGGTATAGCAGAGTGCAGGCTGCAAGGTCTGGCAGACTCAAGTGCAACCTGGGCAAGGGACTCAGTCTCTCTAAGCCTCAGTTTCTTCCTATGGAAAATGCGTGGGTGGGTGAGTGGGGGTTACTTCCCTCCTAGAGAGGAGATAAGATATTAATAAAATCTGGAAGCTCGATAATAAAACTGATCATTTATTCAGCATTTACTAGGAGCCACGCCTCTTCTGAGCATTTGACATGAACCACAGTGGCTGCTATGATTACAAACCAGGATACTTAGGCTGCTATGATTACAAACCAGGATACTTAGGCACAGACAAGTGGGAAACTTGCCCAAGGTCACATGTTCAACATCTGATTGCCATTTCTCATCGCACTAACTCTTCAAGGGTTCTCTGTACTGAGCTAAAAATTTAGCCCCTTGGGGTTTGAACTTCGGCTTCTAAGGAAAGGGAGCAAGACCTACAGTTAGGGGAGACATGGTGCCCCCCTACATTATACAGGAGGACCCTGCGGCCCAGTGAGGTCATCCAGGACTGCCTGGCTCCAGATGTCGTGGGATCTGAGGAGCTGCATGGATCTACAGCGCAGATGCGACCCTCAGCCTCCCAGGGCCCCTCAGGAAGAAGTCACTCTGCTTCTCTCCTGTTCTCTTTCCTTCCTCAGTGTCTCTACCTCTCTGTCTGTCCTGTCCTTTCTCCAGTTTTGTCTCCGACTCTTTCCACTCTCCTCCCTATCTCTTTGGCCCTCAAGTCCCACCTGCCTGTCTCCACGTCCTCCACCCCCATCTTCTCGTCTCTGTGCTGCTTCTCCCGTAACTCAGCGACTCTCCAAGGCTTCTCTCTCCTTCCTCCACTGTCACTCTCTCTCTCTTTCCACCTCCTGCTTTCCTCAGTCTCCATCTCTCCTGGGTGTGTCCTTCCCTTTTCTCTGGGAGTCTCCCAAAGCTGGCTCAGCCCGCGGCCACAAGTTCCTCGGTGGCCGCACGCCCTCTGCTGGCGCACATGAAGTTCACACGTTCAGATGCTGGTCACTTGGTCAGCCTGCCCAGGTGTCCGCCTCCTGCCTTCCTATCTGGCAAGCCTCTTGAGGCCAGCGAGAAGACACCGGCTTTGAGGCTAGATGCTAGGAGCCTCTAAGAAAAGGGCCCTGTCTCTCCTCTAGGGTGGGAGTCTCCCTTGGCTCTCTCACTGTTTAGTAGATGAGTTTCAGAAAGGACAACCCAACATCTTCCTCCTGAAGCCACTTTCACACCCATTTGGTCTGTGTCCAACTGATTATTCAAAAGTTAGTAACTGGGTTCCTATTATATGTCAGGTATTGCTCCCGAGCAGCATGATCAGCAGGACAGCCGACAGCCACAGTGATTCTTGAGACCTGAACAGTGGTGAGAGTGAGATGAGATGCTCTATTGGTATAAAGTGGCTTCCCAGGTGGCTCAGTGGGTAAAGAATCTGCCTGCAATGCAGGGGACACAGGAGATGTGGGTTCGATTCCTGGGTCAGGAAGATCCCCTGGAGGGGGGCATGGCAACCCACTACAGTATTCTAGTCTGGAGAATCCCACGGACAGAAGAGCCTCACGGGCTACAGTCCATAGGGCTGCAAAGAGTTAGACACAACTGAAGTGACTAAGCATGCACACACTCATGTCAGTGTAAAGTACATGCCAGATGCTGAAAACTTATAAAAAAAAAGAGTAACTTCAGTACATTTTTACATTGATTGTATGCTGAAAGGACACTGTTTTAGATGTATTAGGTTCAATAATACTATGATTGCCATCCGTTTTGTCTGTTTTTCTTTTTAATTCAATGTGGCTACTAACAAAACTTAAAATTACGTGTGTGTGTGTGTATACATATATATATATATATATATATATATATATATATAGTTTGCATGTTGGCCAATGCTGCTCCAGGGACTGGGTATACCAGAGTGAATAAAACTGACCCTGCCCTGTGGAACTCATGTTCTAGTCGGAGAGACAGAGTCTAAACAGATGAAGAGATGTCAATCCTCTGAAGAAAAGAAAAGAAGGAAAGGGGAGAGAGAGTAACAGGGCAGCTCCTTTACAGAAAGCAGAGATCTGCAAGAAGTGATGGTGAGTCTGTAGGTCACTGGAGGGGGTGCTGCAGGCAGGGGGCACATGCATACAGAGGTTTCTATTCCTGCAGCTTGGCCTCCCCAGAACAAATAAGGTGTCCAGACAGGTGGGCACACAGCAGGCATTTCATCAAGGATCGTTCTCTGCATCCCACCCTGCCTCAAAGTGGAGCCTCAGCCACCGCAAGCCAGCTCTTCCAAGTTCCTGAGTCACAACCTGGTGCCCTGTTTACCCACTGCTCCCTCCCCACCCTCCCATGGGGACAAACAGGGACCCCGTCACTTACTTTTTGCAGTGGGGCCACCTGCCTGGTCCTCTGGCATGTCCATGGGCCACCTTGGCTGCTCTGCAGCTGGTGGAGAAGCTAACAGCTCCCCTCCGTCACTGGAAGGGACCAAAAAGGGACTGGCTGCTCCCCAAGCTCCTAGAAGGACAAATGGGGGAATGGCCTCCTCAACCAGCGTCCTGAGGGTGGGGACTGGCCCTGCCCCTCCTGTGCCCCAGGCCGTTCTGGGTTCTCAGAACCTGTTTGCCCACCCCTGTCTCGACCAGAGCAGCTTTCGCTCAGACCTGTTTTATGGATTGGAGATGTGGGCTGGGAAAATGGGGGCCTAAGGAGTGGGCGGCAGAGATCAAAGCGGGGCTGGTGGGTGGGGGGTCATTCTCTCCTGCCACCCCTCCTCCCCACAGTTTGTCAAGTTCCCCAGCCCTGTCCCTCCTGCTCTATGATTCTCCCTTGTCCCCTCCTCTCCCCTACAGCTTCAGTCAGGTCTCAACCTCCCCTCCTGGCTCCTTGGCCCAGCCTCTTCCTCAGCCTCCTGCCTCCAGTCTCCAGCTCCAGTCCACCCTCACAAGTGCTGACCTGCCCATCCCCCGCAGTGTTGTTCCATGGCTCCCAAACAACCCAGGGACAGAGCCTAGACCTTGGACTTGATATTGAAGGCCCGGCTTGGCCTGATCCTACCTGCCTCCCGAACCCTCAAACCCACTTGCAACCCTGAACCCTGTGCTGTTGACCAAACTGGGCCGGCTCTTCCCACCTCACGCTCTCTGCCTGGGACATCCTTCTTGCCTGCCTTTCCTGTCTCAGCTCCCACGTCCCCTCCTCTAGAAACCGTTTCTGGGCTAGGTGATGTCCCTGGGTTCCCACACTGCCCTGGGCTACTTACAATCTCGCCCATCAGCCTGTATTTGGAACTGTTGGCCTTCTGCTTGAGTTTGAACCCCGTCTTTCTCCTGTTTCCAGCCCTCCCATGGTTCCCTAGTAACCTCAGGACTAACTACCCAGCCTTTTGGGCTGGTGTGGCACAGAACGGTTCCTGCAACTCCTGCCTTCTTGTCATTTTTCTCTACCCTGGCCAACCTCCAGTCCCTCACGGCCCAGGGGAACTCAGCATCTTTCCTGGTTCTCCCAGGCCCAGGCTCCCAGCTCCTCTGGGGAGCCTCCCCTGAGTCCTGGGAGCAGTTAGAGGCTCTGACACTCTCTTGGAGAAGGCAATGGCACCCCACTCCAGTACTCTTGCCTGGAAAATCCCATGGACAGAGGAGCCTAGTAGGCTGCAGTCCACGGGGTCGCTAAGAGTCGGATACAACTGAGCGACTTCACTTTGACTTTTCACTTTCATGCTTCGGAGAAGGAAATGGCAACCCACTCCAGTATTCTTGCCTACAGAATCCCAGGGATGGGGGAGCCCGGTGGGCTGCTGTCTATGGGGTCGCACAGAGTCGGACACGACTGAAGCGACTTAGCAATAGCAGCAGCAGACACTCTCTTAGGGAGAAGTTTGACAGTATTTCTAGAAGATTCTGACAGGATTTCAGGGGTCACCTACTAGATTTCCTGGAGGGTTCCTTTCAGGATCTCTAAGGAAGTTTGGTCAGGATTTTAAGACTTTTAACAAGACTTGGAAGGCCCTGATACTGGGGACTCTCCCCTAGAATTTGGGGGCTTGCCAGGATTTCGGGAGGGGCTCTGACACGGCTATTCTTGGGAGCCTCGCCACGGCCTGGGCGCACCTGGAGCCACGTCGCAATGTTCCAGTCTCGGGACACAAATGAGGGCCACGAACGACAAACAAACGACAGTTGGGTCCTGAAGAGACGCGCGTGCGCCGTTCCCACCGGAAAAAAAAAAAGGAGCCAGAGCGAGACTGGAGCGCGCGAGGGGTCTAAGCCACGCCCCTCCCGGGCTCCTCCCCGGGACGCAGGCGCACACCGGGACAAGGCGCTCTCCCGTCGCTACGGTTACCCACGAGGCCGCGCATGCGTAGAACTGCCCGGGCGCGCCCCCACTGGTGGAGCGGGCGCATGCGTACTGGCTGAATCGATAAAGGCGGAAGAGATAAAGGCTGCTGGAAGTGCCTAAGGCTGGGGTCTTCTCTGCGCCCAGGCAAGGGAAGCTTGTCCAGAGGACCCTTTGTCCACCTCCTACTTCTTATCAGCCACCAAGCCGTGTCTTTTTTGCCCTCTGTTCCGTGCCAGGCTGCCAGTCACCGTCACAATGATGTCCTGTCTGTCGTACCTCACTACTCCCATGCCTTTTTTTGCGGCTCCAGTCACAATGTATTAATAGGTCCCCGAAGGATTCTTTCCCAAATGGTTTCATTCCTTCCTTTTAGGAAAGAGTAGAGGAAAGATAACCTCAGCTTTTCGGGCTAGAGAGAGGTGCGTGCTAAGCCACTTAAATCGTCTCTTTACTCTTTGCAACCCTGTGGATTGTTGCCTACCAGCCTCCCTTGTCTGTGGGATTCTCCAGGCAAGAATACTGGGGTGGGTTGCTATGCCCTCCTCCCGGGGATCTTCCCGACCCAGGGATCAAACCCGCGTCTCTTATGTCTCGAGGATTACATCTCAAATTGACTTCTGAGCGTGCTTAGTCGCTTCAGTCGTGTCCGACTCTGAGACCCTATGGACTGTAGCCTGTCAAACTCCTAACGAGAGGCATTTAGGATAAAAGATGTCCCACCCGGGCTTCCCAGGTGGCGCTAGTGGTAAAGAACCCATCTGCTAATGCAAGAGACTTGAGAGATGCGGGTTTGATCCCTGGGTCAGGAAGATCCCTAGGAGGAGGGCGTGGCAACCCACTTCAGTATTCTTGCCTGGAGAATCGCATGGACAGAGGAGCCTGGTGGGCTACAGTCCAAAGGGTCACAAAGAGTCGGACACGACTGAAGCGCGTTAGCATGCACGCGTGTCCTACTCACTTGGCTTCTTTGCTAGCCCAGACGCAGAAATCATTTTACATTCTCCCATTCATCCCATCATGGTTAATCCAGCTGTTACTTCCTCAGAGAGTCCTTCCTCTGACACACAGTCTATAATTCAGACTCATCTCTCTACTTAGTTTTTTATTCGTCCTCGAGGCTCGTCTCTCCACCATGAAATAGTCTGTATTTGTACACTGTCTTTGTCATCCCCTGCTGGAATGTGAGCTCCTAGCAGTAGAAGGTTGTTGGGAACTAGAATATCCTTGGCCCAGGATGGGTTCGCAAACATTTTTTGTCGAATGAATGAAGGGACAGAATCTATGCCTCAAAACTGTTGGACTGTGTAGAATGATGATAAGGCTGGAGTCAGACATTCCTGGGTTTGAATTTTGACTCCATCACTCTCTACCTGTAACCTTGGCACAAAGGCTTACCCTCTTTCTGAGCCTCAGGTTTCTCACCTAGAAATGGAGATGATTGCTTTTTAGGTACCTTGAGGGCTTGAAGTAGTAATCCTTGTTGGGTGATAGTTATTATTTTGGCTGTTAGGTGGTGGCTTGTTATAACACTTGGGGAAGAACCTGTTTAACAAGTGATGTGGTGATTGGTTTAAAGTGTGAGGTTTGAAATCAGAAAACAGTGCCATTGCTGTGTGACTTTGGCAAGTGATTCCACCTCTCCGAGCCTCCCTTTCTTCTCTAAAATGGGAACAAACAATATCCACCTCATGGAGTCTTATAGAGTTCAATAAGAATGTTTGCCTAGTGTTTTCTTAGCACTGGCTGACAGATGGTGGACCCTGCTGATTTTATTAGTATGATTTCATTCTTTCATTTTTTTCTTTTTTGTTATTTTTCATTTTATTTCTTTAGTACTTGTTTATTTCCCTTTTTTTGAGGAAGATAATTCTGTAAAACCTAAAATAATTTTTTAAACTGTTTTATAGTATAGTTGTAACATACATAAAGTGCTAAATTCTAAGTTATGGGTCAACTAAGCTTTTAATAGAGTAATACAGTAATGAAACCACCCATATAAAAAAAGAGAATATTGCCTGCAGCCCAGAAGTCTTCCCATTTCCTCCTAATCATTGCCCCTCCAAAGGTGACCACCCTTAATTATAGCCTCTTTTGCTCAACATTATAAAATCCCTCCTATGGCAGTTGGTCATTCATTTCACTGTTGTATAATATTCCATTCTATGAATATGCCACAATTGAACCATTTTACTCTCAGTGGACACTGGTTGTTTCTGCTTTTTGGCAATTATGAATACTGTTTAAAAATTTTATTTATTTGTTTATTCCTGTGCTGGATCTTTGTTGCTGCATGGGCTTTTCTCCAGTTGGGATGAGCGGGGGCTAATCTCCATTCTAAGTGCTAGGGCTTCTCATCGCAGTGGCTTCTCTTGTTGCAGAGTGTAGGCTCTAGGTGCACAGGCTTCAGTAGTTGCAGTTCCTGGGCTTTAGAGCACGAACTCAATAGTCATGATGCATAGGCTTAATTGCTCTGCAGCACGTGGGATCTTCCCAAACCAGGGATTGAACCTGTGTCTCCTGCATTGGTAGGCTGATTCTTTACCACTGAGCCACCAGGGAAGCCATGAATAGTGTTACTATGAATTATTTATTTAGATTTTCTTTAATTACTCTCAGTAATGTATCATAGTTTCCTGTTTAGAGATCTAGCAAATCTTTTGTTAGGTTTATTCTTAGGTATTTTGCTTGTTATGCTGATTCAAATCATATTTTTAAAAATTTCAGTAAAAATCTTTTTGTTCATAATGTTTAGGGATATAATTGATTTTTGTATGTTAATATTATATACAGTGAAGGGTAGCAGAATATATTACTCCCAAAATATCCCGCTATGACATAAGGATCGTTTTGAGCCGAAGACAGTCGAGAAACAGATATAAAAATGGTCTCTGCCCTTCTCTGTTTGCCTAAAAGCTGGATATAAGTTGTTCCCTTTTTTTTTCTGCCGTGCCTTCTGGCTTCTGGGATACCTTAGTTCCCTAACCAGGGATGGAACACAGATCCACAGCAGTGAAAGCGCTGAATCCTAACCACTAGACCACCAGGAAATGCCCTGTATTTTCTCTCCTTATTCAGCGTGATTCATCTAGATTTTTTTTTTTTGAGTTTATTATTTTGGGCTGCACAGGATGTGGGATCTTCATCCCCCAGGCAGAGATTGAGCTTTTGCCCCCTGCATTCACAGTGTGGCGTCTTCCACTGAAAGTGTGGACTTCCACTGGACCACGAGGGAAGCCCCCAGTCTAGATATTGTCTCCCGATCTGTTTCCCATTGTGTCTCATCTGCTGTGAAACTCATCTACTGATTTTTTAATTTATAAGTTCTAAAATATACATTGGATTCCATCTCCCTCTCCCCTCTCTTTTATTCTATTTTCCCCTCTCTTTTAGATTCTAGTTTTCTGATGAAATTCTCCATCTTTTCATCTATTTTTTGAACGTATTCATCATAGTTACTTTAAAACCTGTGTCTTAATGTCAGTATCTGGATCACATGCGGATGCATACTTCAACTGTTCTGCAGACAAACATCTGTTTCCCCAGATGCCAGATGTGGTTAAGGTTTATGGCATCCTTATGGACTGGGGGCTTCCCAGGTGGCCCTAGTGGTAAAAAACCCACCTGCCAATGCATGAGACTTAAAAGATGTGGGTTTGATCCCTGGGTTTGGAAGATTCCCTGGAGGAGGAAATGGCAACCCACTCTTGTATTCTTGCCTGGGAAATCCCATGGAAAGAGGAACCTGGAGGGCTACAGTCTGTGGGGTCACAGAGTTGGACACGACTGAGCAACTTAGCACGCATGTATGGTCTGCTAGGAGGAGCAGACTTGTCAGAACATTCTACCTAATCAAAATAAGTAGATACATCTCCTACAACCCAGCAATTCTTTTGCTGATTAGAGCCCCTCCTCCATCCTGTCCTTCTTCTGGACCACAAAGGGGCTTATATACTAGTGTTTGCTGCTGCTTCTGTGCTGCACTTAGTCATATCTGGCTCTTTGCGACCCCATGGTCTGTAGCCCACCAGGTTCCTCTGTCCATAGAATTTTCCAGGCAAGAAATACTGGAATGGGTTGCCATTTTCTTCTCCAGGGGATCTTCCCAACCCAATGCTCTAACCTATGTCTCTTCTTCCTCCTGCATTAGCAGGTGGATTCTTTCAACAATGCGCCACCTGGGAAGCCCCAGGAAGCTCTCTGCTGCTGCTGCTGCTAAGTCGCTTCAGTCGTGTCCAACTCTGTGCAACCCCATAGACAGAAGCCCACCAGATTTCCCCGTCCCTGGGATTCTCCAGGCAAGAGCACTGGTTGCCATTTCCTTCTTCAATGCATGAAAGTGAAAAGTGAAAGGGAAGTCACTCAGTCGTGTCTGACTCTTAGCGATCCCGTGGACTGCAGCCTACCAGGCTCCTCCGTCCATGGGATTTTCCAGGCAAGAGTACTGGAGTGGGGTGCCATTGCCTTTTCCGAGGAAGCTCTCTACCAGTGTTTATTGTAGCGTTATTTGTAATGGTGGGAAATCAGAGGCAACTCAGGTGTGGATCACTGAGAGGGTGGCGAGATTGACCTGGAATCTTATTCAATGGATTGGGTGGATTTTGGATGCACCAGTGCAATATGGAGGCATCTTAAAGATGGTACTGAGGGACTTCCCTGGCGGTCTGGTGGTTAAGACTCTGTGCTTCCATTGCAGGGGGTGTGGGTTCATTCTCTGGGGAACTAAGATCCCACATGTTCCACAATTCGACCAAGAAAATAAATAAAGATGGTACTGAAAAGAAAAAAGGCCCACCAGAATGACGTAATACCACCAATGTAAATTAAAAATTTTTGTTGTTCAGTGGCTCAGCCTTGTCCAACTCTTTGTAACTCCATGGACTGCAGCACATTAGGCTTCCCTGTCCTACACTACCTCCTGGAGTTTGCTCAAACTCATGTCCATTGAGTCGGTGATGCCATCCAACTCTCATCCTCCATCGTCCCCTTCTCTTTGTATCCTCAATCTTTTCTATCATCAGGGTCTTTTCCAGTGAAAATTAAAGATACATGCGTCAAAAGGAATTATATTAAATAAGACTACTTATTGTTAGGAACTGAAATGTGTCCCCCGAAATTTCATATGTTGAAGCCCTTACTGCTGGTATCTCAGAATTCTATCATATTTGGAGAAAAGATCTATAAAGAGATAATTAAGATGATGGGACTTCCTTGGAGGTCCAGGAGGTCCAGTGGTTAAGAATTTGCCATACAGTGCAGGAGATGGAGTTCGATCTCTGTTCAAGGAACTAAGATCCCATATGCCTCACAGCCAAAAGTATCAAAGCTTAAAACAGAAGCAGTGTCGTAACAAACCCAATGAAGACTTTAAAAATGGTCCACATTAGAAAAAAAAATCTGAAAAAGAATTATTAAGATGAGTTCTCATGACCTCCTGGTAGTCCAGTGGTCAAGACTCTGTGCTCTCAATATAGGGGGGTGCTGGGGTTCAATCCCTGGCCAGCTAGATCCCAGATGCCACAGCTAAAGATCCCACATGCCACAACTAAGACCCCTCAAAACCAAAGAAATAAATACTTTTCTTTTTAAAAAAGAGAGGAGTTCTCTAGGGTGGGCCCTAATCCAATATGACTGATGTCCTTATAAGAGGAGGAAATTTGGACACAGATGTGTGCGTGCATGAGAAAAGACCACATGAAGATACAAAGATGGCTGCCTACAAGTCAGGGAGGGAGGCCTGAGAAGACATGATACCTGTCAACACCTTGATCTCCGACTTCCAGCCCCAGAACTGTAAGAAAATAAATATCTCTTGTTAAAGTCACCCAAATCTGTGGTATTTTCTTAGGGCAGTCCTAGCTGACTAATATACCAAAAATACACTTACTAAAAATACACGTTAAACACAAATAGTTGTCAATGGTGGGAAAGGGAATGGGACTGGGGGTAGGTTGGAGAGAGAAGGTATGGAAAGGCCATTCAGGTTTTGATATTCTTCATGAAGACATACTGATGCTTATTTGGGATAATTTAAAAAAAATCTATTTTTCCCCCCAAAAGAAAGTTCTCTTTTATTTACACACACACATGGCTAGTTTCCTGAATGTGCTGAGTCTCTGCGCAGGGTGATTCCAACTGGAACCTGGGCTTTGAGGGGGGAGGGAAACACACGTTGTGTCTGCCTCCCCTGCAGGACCCAGCACCTAAAGACCCAGATGTGCCTTCTCAATGGTGCGTCTGGAGGGAGGTGTTCTGGAGGGAATAGGAGTTGCTCTGAGGATTTGGAGGGAGTGGGCAAGGTGGACAGGGTGCCCAAGACAGGGACTGTGAGTTTCCAGGTGGCTGAGGCAGCAAGCCTAGCTCTCAAAGATGGAGTCTGAAGTGACAGGCATGGAGGGACAGACAGAGGGACGAAGGGAAAGAGAAACAAAGTGAGTCAAGATGGAGTCAGCATATGATTTTAGAAGGAAGGAGAAGATAAAAATGAGGAAGACATCTCTGGTGGTCTAGAGGTTAAGACTGTGCACTTCCAATGCAGGGCACATGGGTTTGATCTCTAGCCTGGGAACCAAGATCCAACACTGTGTGGCATGGCCAGGAAAAAAAAAGATGAGAGTGGAAACAAATGGTGTGGATGTGAGATGGAAGTGCACATGCATAGTTGGGGGCTGGAGGTGACAGTCTGGACGTGCAGTGGGCAGAATAATGGCTTTCCCCAAAGATGCCGTGCTGTGCTTAGTCGCTCAGTTGTGTCCAACCCTTTTCGACCCCATGGACTGTAGCCTGCCAGGCTCCTCTGTCCGTGGGGATTCTCCAGGCAAGAATACTGGAGTGGGTTGTCATGCCCTCCTCCAGGGGATCTTCCCACAACCCAGGGATTGAACCCAGGTCTCGCATATTGCAGGTGGATTCTTTACCGTTTGAGCCACCAGGGAAGCCCAAGAATACTAGAATGGTTAGCCTATCCCTTCTCCAAGGGCTCTTTCAGACCCAGGAATCGAACCAGGATCTCCTGCAGGCAGATTCTTTTACCAGCTGAGCTCTCAGGAAGCCCCCTTCCCCAAAGATGGCCCCCCTCTAATTCCTGGAACCTGTTTCATATGTTGTCCAGGCGGGCCCAATCCAGTCCTGTGAGTCCTTCAAGGCAAAAAACTCTCCTGCTAGAAGAGGAGGAGGAAGGCATAAGGGAGATGGGGCAGAAGGGAAATTCAGAGAAAATTTTTGTGTATTTTTGTGAGATTTGAGGTGTGGGATCCACATACAAGAACTGGAGAGAGACCTCCAGGAGCTAAGAGTGGGTGGCCCAGAAGACAGCCAAGGAAGTAGGGACCTCAGGTGAACCTTCAGGGGACTTGATTGTGCCAACAACCTGAATGATCTCAGAAACACAGGCATCTCGGGGCCTCAGGTAAGAATCCTGCTGGCTAATACCTTGATGTTGCCTTTGTGAGACCTGCACAGAGGACCAGCCCAGCCATCCTGGATTTCTGAACTATGGGTTAGTGAGAGGATACATTTGCACTGTTTTAAGTAGCTAGGTTTGTGTGGCAGTGATAGGAAGCTAATGGAGAGTGGACAGAAAGGACTGGAGTAAGAGTTGGGAGCCTGAGGGCAAGCAGAGCAGGCGGTAACAGAGATGGAAGCCGAGGGTACAGGTGGGACAAACGTGACAGAGGAGATGACAGAGTTGCTCAGTCAGAAGACAGATGGCGTCCGAATGAGGGAACAACCTGGGGACGCTGGCAAGAAGTTACAGCTCAGCCAAAGGCCATGCTCAAAGCTAGACTTGGTTGGCTGAGGCCTGGGGACAGATCCCAAAAGGAGACAGTGCTGCTGGAAAAAAGGTTTAATTTCCATATGGTGCTGGGGTCTGGTGGAGGGTACAAGCAGGCTTCCCCGGACCCCACCCCTACAGCTGCTGGGAAGGCCTGAGGATGTACAGGAAGTGGGTCTTCCGGGCGGGCAGCCTGGAGTGAGAGGAGCTCTGCACGCTCTCTTCCAGTCCGTCCTCGCGGGTCCCCTCTCGGAGCCCATCCCGGATGGCCTGCAGACGGTGTCGCTTCTCACTGAGCCAGTGGCCGCCCTCCTGGGTATCCTGGTGGGACCTCCGCCGCGGCAGCTTCATGATCCAGAAGGCCACTCGGGGATGGGGCTCCGGGTGGAAGCTGTCCACGGCCTTTGGGGCCGGCGCCAGGGCCTCCTTCTCCTCTATCTTAGGAACCTGGTGAAGGGGGGGACAAGGAGACCCTATCAAACTCCAAGGGTCAGCCTCAGGATGCGCCCCTGGCCTACTCAACCCACTCTGCCATCTAGGGAATACTTTGGGAATTACAGAGTTGACCAAAAAGTTTGTTTGGGTTGCTCTATAGACTTAGCAGCAGCATAGAAGTCTGTTAATCACTCAGTCGTGTCCTTACTCTTTGGGACTCCATGGACTGTAGCTCAGCAGGCTCTTCTGTCCATGGGATTTCCCAGGCAAGAATACTGGAGTGGGTTGTCAGTCCCTTCTCCGGGGGATCTCCCCCCCAACCCCCCCAAGGATCAAACCCAGGTCTCTGGCATTGCAGACAGATTCTTTATTGTCTGAGCAACCAGGAAAGCCCTTTTCATACAAGCTTATGGACAAACCCAAACTTTTGGGCCAGTCCAATAAAGCTCACTTTGCCTTATTTACAAAGGACTTGTGTTTTAGAATTAAAAATACTCTGATGTTTATAATATATTCTGGGTTTGAAAACACATTTTGGAGGTTCAAAACCACTTCCAGATGAAGCATCCCCCTGAGGTTTAGAAAGTAATCTGAAATGTACAAAGCTCTTTGGGATTAATGAATCATGACCATAGTTGCAACGGGTGATCCTGGATCAAAATTGATTGAATCCTGGATCAAAAATCATATGAGCTCTTGTGGACAGCTTTCAGTCCAGCAGAGACGTGTCAGTGTCTGTTTGGTCCTTGTGACTCAAAGTGAGGGCTGTGGACTCACAGCATCAGCATCACTTGGGAGCCTTTAGGTATGCAAACGAGCAGTCCTCCGCCAACCACCTACTGAATCAGAGTCTGTGTTTCAGTCCCATGCGGTTTAGGAAGCCTTATAGGAGATGGTTACACATTGAATTGTAATTCCCTGCTCTCCAATTCATGTGTTGAGGTCCATTAAGACCCTAGTACAGGGGTCCTTAACCTCTGACATCTCATGCTTGATGATCTGAGGTGGAACTGAAGTAATAATAGTAGAAATAAAATGTACAATAAATGTGCTTGACTCCTCTTCCAAACCACCCGCACCCTGGTCTCTGGAAAAACTGTCTTCCATGAAACTCGTCCGTGGTGCCAAAGAGTTTGCCCTAGTAGCTCAGAATGTGACCTCTTTGCATATAAGATCACTGTAGTTTTCATTAGGTAAGATGAGGTCATTAGAGTGGGCTTTAAATCTAACACGACCAGTTTCTTATGAAAAAGGGAAATATGGACCTAGAAATGCACAGAGAACCACATGCGAAGATAAAGACAGATGGGGTTGATGCATCTACACACCAACAACACTAAGTAACTGTCAGTAAACCACCAGAAGCTAGGGCAGAGGCAAAGAACAGGGTCTCCCTCACAGCCCTCAGTAGGAATCAACCTTGCTGACACCTTGATCTTGGACACCTAGCCTCCAGGACTATGAGAAATGCACGTCTGTTGTTGAAGCCACCCAATCTGGGAGACTGTTATGGCAGCCCTAGAAAACAAATACGGAGATAACTGACGTGTGTGTGTGTGTAAGTGCTGGGTTGATCACTCGTGTCCGACTCTTTGTGACCCCATTACTATAGTCTGCCAGGCTCCTCTGTCCATGGGATTTCCCAGGCAAGAATTTTGGAGTGGGTTTCCATTTCCTCCTCCAAGGGTTCTTCCTGAGCCAGGGATTGAACCAGAATCTCTTGCGTCTCCTGCACTGGCAGATGGATTCTTTACCACTGAGCCACCTGGGAAGCCTCGAGATAATGGATATCAATGTAACATTTCTTGGGTGTAAAAATGGAACTATGGTCATGGAGGTGAATGTGTCATTCTTAGGAGATATCTGCTGAAGGGTTTAGGGGTGAAGTGTGATGTCAATCATTTACTGTCATATGGTTCAAAAATAAAAAGGTAAGAGTCTGTCTGGTAAAATGTTATACAAGTAGTGAATCAGGTCAAGGAGATATTTTTGGTTGTCACAGCTGGAGGGGGTGTGGGCGCCTCTTCTGTCCAGCGGTAGAGGCAAGGATGCTGTTAAACATTGTATAGTGAACAGGACAGCCCCCACAACAAAAAAATTACATGGCCCCAAATACCAACAGTGACGCTGTTGAGAAACCCTGCTCTGTGGAAAAGGGATACAGGTTTATTGTACTTTTTTTTTTTAACTTTTCTGTAGATTTGAAATTTTTAAAATAAAAAACTGGGAGTGTGTGTGGGAGAACCATGTGGGTTTACTAAGCACTTGAGGGTTCTTAAACCTTTTTAGGTTCAAAAAAGAAGCACTTTGTGATCAGAATTGCTCTTAGAGGTTTACAAAAGTGAGATGAACAAAGGATTGAGGATTCATAAAGAACTGAGGAATTCTTTTTAAAAATCACATTCTGACGTTTACAAGGGAGAGATTTACCAAGCTCTTTGGGACAGCTTAAAAAATACTTGGAGGTTTGAGTACTTTGAGGTACTCAAAACACTCTTTGAGGTTTATGAGGGTGAATCTTATTTGGAGAAAAATGCACTTTGGTTTACAAAATCCTCTGGGGTTTAAAGTAAGAGAGGATGTATCTCTGAGGTCGTAAACCTCATTTCCGAAAGCTGGTTAGTCCCTTTTGACAGATGACAAAACTGAGGCCCAGAGAGAGGAAGTCCAGCACAGAGGGAGTGGGAGAGTTAAGTCATTAATCTGTCATTTCTTGCTAAACTACAGAAAATGTTTTGGCTTGGACACTTTGCCAGGGGTGTGTCCTAACCTTCCAGTCACCCTTCAAACTCCCCTCTCCTGGCTCAATGGATGCCACCACCTTTTCAGAGATCACCACCTCTCCTGTCTTGTTGTCGGTCACCTGTGAGGACAGGAGGAGAGAGTGAGAACACAACTGCCTTCCTCCTTTGCCTTCCTCACCCCCACCTCCGCCAGATACTGCAACATGAGGGATCCTGGGGATACTCCAGGAGGGACTTCCTGGCATAGGCACCTTGTCAATCTGGAGGTGGCTGGAGAGAGTGTTGTTTCCCAGCCTGCGCTCCTGGTTCTCTTCTTGGTGGTAGTTCCTAGGGAGGCCCCGGAAGTCCATAGGGGCAGAGAAGAAGCTGTCCATGCCCCGTAGCAGGTCATCCTGGGCCAGAGGAGGAATCAGTGAGCTGTGGAAACTCCAGACTCCCCAGGACACCTGGAGCCTTGTTAGGGTCCCCCTCCATCCTCTGACCCTCAGGGCCTAACTCAGTCACCTCCTGCCCCCATATGTCCCATCACCTTTCTATTCCTGCCCCTCATTTGTCTCTGTCTCTCTGTCCCTATTGCCCTCTCCTGTCTCCCTCCCTCTCTTCCTGTCTCTCGGTCTTTCCATCCATCTTTCTGCCCCTTGACTCTCTCTCTCCTTGTCTTATCTTTCTACCTGGCCAAAATCCCTCTCCCACTCTTTCTTCTCTGAACTCTTTCCACCTCTTAGTTACCATCTGTCACCCCTGTTCCTCTCTTCTCTGTACCTCTTCTTTCCCCCAGCCCAGGCCACCGCTTACTTTCAGGAAAAGCCGTGTGAAGCCTTGGAGTAGACTCTGAAGACCTAGAAAACCTGAGGAGCTCTCCTGGACGTCACCATCTCGGATCGGGGCTGCAGTGGAGGGGGGCACCGAGGCAGAGGAGAGCAGCAGCAACTGGAATATCTGGTGCCACATGGCGGGGCGGGCCGGGAGGCTGCGGCGAGGACAGGGGTCAGAGCTTCCCCTTCCCTCGACAAGGACACTTCCCGACTTCTGGTCCGGAAACTCCTCAGACTCCGGCCAATTGCCCCCCTCCCCTTACCTAGCAGTAGCAGCAGCAGCCTTACCTTCTACTCCAACCTCCCCAGTCCAGTCCGGTCTCTCCCCTCCCCCCAGACCCGGCTCTTCAGGGCTGGGTCTCACACAACGGATCTATCTCATTTCTTTCTTTCTCCCACATTCTTATCCAGATCTCATTCCTCCTCACCTTCTCCCACGCCCCGCCCCTTATTCTGGGCCCCGCCTTTATACTAGACCACAGCGCGGTCACCGGACTCAAGACTACCGCCGTCCACGGACTGTTAAATCCAAACAGTTCTGTTCTCGAGCCCAGGTCAGATACTGGAGCGTTGGAGGGGCTCCGCGAGCCCTGGACCCGCCCCTATTGTCTGACCACGCCCCATCTGCTTACCTCACCCCTGAGGCCGGCCCGCTATTGGGTAGTCTCACCCTTGAGGTAGGAGCCACGCCCCTTAAGCCAGAGCCGGGCATTGATTTCAAATTCACACCCCCACAGTCAGACCGCGTCCCTGTCGGCTGACCTCTGCTCTGCAGACTCAGTGTGGCCCGTATTCTCTGATCCTGGCCATCGTGCTGGAGTCTCGCTCCAGTCGAAGGTGGCCCCGCCCCTGACTTAGGGCCACGCCTCACACCTAGGCCACGCCTCTGTGCCCTGGATCTTGTCCCTAGAGCCCTCAGTTCCATTCCTAGGCTTCCTCTGCTCTTGAAATACAGGTATCCGAACAGTCTTTCTGATTCGCCCACTGCTTAGTTTTGTATCTATCTTTGAAAGCTTCTCCTTGTCCCTTCTCGTCTTCTTTAGATTTTGAAACGATTAATGCGCTCAACAGAGGGCAATGTAGGGATGCTGAACTCTACGGTTCCACCAAAAAATTCCTCCCTAGAAACCCTAAAAACAGCCTTATATCCCACCTTACAGGGAACCCGGAACCTGGGATCCCTTCTTCCTCAGGACATGAGATTCTTGATCCAGCCCCTCTAGTCTAGTCACTCATCTTTAAGGGATATAATTAAGGGACTCTCATCTCTCTCCTCCGGCAGCCAACGCTGTCTCCTGGTCCTGGGACAGCGGCCACCTCTAGTCCACTAGTGCATGTGGATGCGGGAGTCTGCATCTTCGTGAACTTCCAATAAACTCCCAGTCGTCTTGCCCAAGACCCTTAGCTCTGATGAGGTCACAAGGAGGCCAATCAATCAAGAGAAACCAATGGAAATCAATAAGAAACCCATCTCCATACTTCTAGCTTCAAAAATACACTTGAGGTTGAACAGGGAAGATTCTTTTGTGTTTCTATTAATATCAGTCACTTCCACATCTGCAACACACAAACTACACTGGAGGGTGGCTGGGAGGCCAGGGCCCCAGACCCTTCCTCCTCCAAATTTAGGAATCTTAGCCCCCAGTCTCCTCTTCCTTCAGTCCCAGGTTTCCGGGCCCCCATCAATTCTCCCTCAGACCCAGGTGTCCAGACCCTCTATTCCCCTCCTCTCTCATGGATCCAAGCATCAGAATCTCGGAATTCTCACAGGCCCCAGCTAGACTTCACCTCTCTTTGGCCAAAGCGAAAATCCTCCCCGAAACTGTCACCGTAGGATCCCCCTTCCCGCTGTCCGGCGCCGGGACCCGCCCCCCCTCCGGTCCCTCCCACTTTTCCCAAACAAAGCTCCCGGGCAACTTTCTCCCTCGCAGCCCCGCCCGCCCGCGGCTCCCCAGCCCCAGGCCGGGAGGTAGGTAGGAAGGCGCCGGCGGGAGTCGGGGATCGTGCTTTGGGGTGTGTGAGTTCGAGTGGGAAGTTACACCTTACGAGTTGAGGTGTTCGTGGGACGGTCTCTGAATTGCTTGCCGCCTTTCTTAGGCCGGGGGGCAGGAATTTGCGCTCTTGACCGAGTCTAAGTGTGGAGTTGCAACTTTCACCAGAGTTGGAGTGTCTGTTGATGTGTCTGAGTTTGGGAGTGTGCGCCTGGGAGTAAGGGCTGGGGACGCTGGGGGGTGTGAGTGTCTGTGGAGGTGTCGGTTTCAAGTGAGAAAGGGCCCCATGCTTGTTTCTGACCGAATTGGTTTGTGCGTGTCATTTATGGACGCCTGATCCTCCTCATGGAGAAAGGAGGCCTCCTGGGTGGCCGAAAGGGGGCTCCGGGACTTTCTGGATCTTCATCTTGTCTCTCTGGAGGTTTGGGACCTGGGGCGGGAAATTAGGGGGAACCTTTCTGACTCGGCTCCTCCGTCCCTTTGTCTGGCCACATGGGGGAGAGCTGGGCTGGGATTTTGGCCTACGGGGGTCCTGAATGCCGCAGCGCCACTGGGCTCGGCCTGGGGTCTTTGTCTGTCTGGACCGGGGCTCCGGGGTCCGAGGGAGGAGGGGGATGGGAGTCCGGACTCTGGGGTCCTGGGAAAGCCGTGGAAGACGTGGAGCCGCCAGGGAGGCGGGATCTGACTGTATTGGAAAAAGTTTCCCCCTGTTCCCGGCCTCCGGAAAGTCACTGGGAACTTGAGTTGGATCAGAGCCCACGGCACGGGAAGGGGGGGAGGGGGGAAGGGGGAGGGGAGGGAAGGGGCGGGGTTGGGGGCCAGAGGGGAGGCGCCCTCGCTGGCCAGTCCCTCCCCTGATAGGGGTTGTGGGAAACTGGGGGAGGGGACGCCTGGGCCCTTTGTTCTGGCTCTGCTGATGGCAGGGCGCCCCTGCCCCCCAGTCTGTGGTTCTGTGGGTCTTTCCTGGTCTTGGCTTGAGTTTCTGCCCTGAGTCTCTGTCCTTCTCTCTCTAGGTCTCTGTCCCCCTGTCTCTGGATCTCTGGTCCCCCTCCCTCTGGGTCTCTGTTCCCCGACAGTTAGGTCCGTGTTTCCTCTCTCTGAATCTCTGTCCTCTCTGAGTCTCTATGTCTGGATCTGCCCTCAGCCTTCCTAGGGCCGGTGCCCCTCCTTTCCTAGCAGCTGCTGCTCACACCCTGGCACCTGTTCTTGGCATGGGACTGAGAAGATCTCACCCACATCCCCCTTCCCTGCAGCTAGGCTCTGACGCCTATCTTCTTTAAACCAGTAATCCACAGCCACAAAGTTTCAGCCCTCCTGGACCCTAGGCATTGTACTGGGGTCTTCAAGACTTCATCACAATCCAGGCTCCACTGAGAACACAGAGGAGAACCCTCTCACCCTAAACTTCCCCAGAAATCCAGCCCCTTTTTCTCCAAGACCCAGGAATCCAGGCTCCCAGTCTCTTGCTTCCCTCAGATCGAGGAGTTCAGCTTCTAGCCCCCTCCTCCCCCAGATCCAGGGGTCCAGGTGCCCCCAGCCTCTCCCCTCAGACCCAGTGATCTGGACCTCTGTTCTGAGGTCTCTCTGGGTGGATCCGGGGAACCTTGCTGAACTCTGTGTTCCTCCAGGCCCAGATGGGGGAACCCCGGGCTGGGGCCCCTCTGGACGATGGCAGCGGCTGGACAGGAAGTGAGGAAGGAAGCGAGGAGGGCACCGGCGGCAGTGAGGGGGCGGGGGGCGACGGGGGCCCAGACGCAGAAGGTGTCTGGAGTCCAGACATCGAGCAGAGCTTCCAGGAGGCACTGGCCATCTACCCGCCCTGTGGCCGGCGGAAAATCATCCTGTCTGATGAAGGCAAGATGTATGGTGAGTCCAGCCCTCGGTTTTGCCTTAGCCCCTACTGGTTAATAAAAATATTAAGGAACATTGGCGGAAGCTCTAATCACTGTTCACCTAAAAGCACATTGTGTGCTCATGATAACTCAGGTAGGAGTTAGCATCACCGTTTGCACAGATGAGGAACCCAAAGCCCAGCAAGGCTAAGTGATTTGCCTGAGGCCACACAGAGCCAGTGTGTGGAAGAACTGAGATCTGAACCCAGGCTGCCTGGCTCCAAAGCCTGGAGTCATAACTCCTCTCCTGTGTAGCCTGCGGCTTGCTGAGGAAATGTTGCGTCTCTCTCCTTTCCTGGTGTCTTCTCTGTTGGGAAGTTCTGCTGAAGGTCTAACTCTCTTCCACCTTGACTTTTCAGGTCGGAATGAACTGATTGCCCGCTACATCAAGCTGAGAACGGGAAAGACCCGAACTCGCAAACAGGTTTCAGGACTGTCTGGTGGGCTTCTGTCTGGGGTGGGCTTGTTTTATTAGGCTCTCATCCTACTGGCAGATGCAGGTTAGAGGAGAGGCTTGTTCATGTGCTTTTTGTCTCTCCTCTTGGCACCTTGGTTAGTGTGCACTAACTATGCCTATTTTGGTATAGTTCTCTTAGCAGTTGCATGGGAACCAGAGGGTAAGACCGAACAGAGGGCCAAAGAGAACAAGGTGTGAGAGGGAAATAAGACCTGGATTTACTGGATCTGGGGATGATTAGTAATGTTCGTGAGAAGAGAAAGGTCTTTATGGACACAACTGTTCCGAAGTGCTGAGATGACGGACCCATTCTGTATATTTGTCATCTTTCATATTCACCAGCTTTGTGGAGGCACCTGGAGGCGGGGAGGGAGGGAAGGGGTAGGGGATGCAAGGCGTGAGTGGCTGTGGCCTGACTCTGCTTCTTTGTCCCTCCCTTCAGGTCTCTAGTCACATCCAGGTTTTGGCCCGAAGGAAATCGAGGGAAATCCAGTCCAAGCTCAAGGTAGAGGTCAAGGAACTGTGATAAACACCTTGAGAAGGAAGCAGGCACTCTGAGAGAGGAGGACAGGCAAGAGAGAGGGGGACAGAGACCCAGAGAGAGAGAGGGCAGTAGATACCCAGAGAAAGAGGGAGAACCAGGGTGTGGGGGCAGAGACCTGGAGAGGGGGACAGAGTCACCCAGAGAGGCATACAGAGCAGGAGAGCAGAGACCCAAGGTGGGGGGTTTGTGGCCCAGCCAGAGGGTGAACGGAGACCCTGGGTAGAAAAATGTCATAGAGAGAGGGGGACTGAGATTTAGCTTAGGACAGGCCAGAAGGATGGGGCGTTGGGCTTCTCCTCTGACTGCTCCTGTCTTCTTTCCCCTCCCCTCCCTCTTCTCTCCCTGGGATCCTCATTGCTCTTTTCCCTCTTGTGCTGTGAAGATCTCCTCTTCGTCTCCTGGTTCATCTTCCCGTGTGGCCCGCCTGCACTTTCTCTGCCCAGAAGTCTTCATTTCCTTTTGGAGATGTTCATATCCCTTTCTTTCTTTTTTTTTTTTTTTTTTGCATCCTCTGGATTTCCTGTTCCCTCTTGGCCTGAGATCCTCATTTTTCTTCTCATCCGAGTTGAGGTCTTTTCTTGCTCTTCCCTAGGACTTGGGGACCACCGCTACCTGGTCTTTTTGTACCCAGAAGGTCCCCTTCCCTTTACTAAGTCTGAAAACCTTCACTTCCAGTTTTTGGTCCTTTCTGGAGCTTGCTGTTCCTCCTCTGCCCTGTCTGGGCTGGTAAACCTTCAGCATCTCTTCCCTCCGGGTCTAATAGTCTCATTTCCTGTGGTCTGCGTATTCAGAAACCTCCACTTCCGGCTCTTTCTGAAACCTAGAAACCCCCATTGCTGTCTTATATTCTGGATGGGGGAGCCCCTTTCCCCCTCTGGGCTTGGCCTTCTCTATTTCTTGTTCCATATTCATCCCTTGCTCCCCCTTCCTCCCTTTGCTCAGCTCAGGGTGGCTGGGCTGTAGGGGCTGGGAGGGCAGGAAGGTGTGTGTGGTGGGGGTGGGAGGAGTCCAGGCCTCATTTGCTAAGTTATGTTTTCTTTTCTTCTTTGGCACCCCCAACCCCCTGCCCATGGGCAGGCCCTGAATGTGGTAAGTCCCCCTGCCCATCCTCCCACTCGCTTCCTTACCCAGACAGACATTCCTGAGGAGGCCAGGAGGGGCAGGGGGCTGTAGTGAGAGGGACCTGAACCCGCCCCAACGCTTTGTCTTAACTCCCCAGCTCTGCATCTCCCCAGGTTTGCCCTGCCTTATCCTTGTCCCACCCTTCCTGTATCCACTGGGACTCCCCATTAACATGGACCTCCAACCTCTCCTCCAGGACCAGGTTTCCAAGGACAAGGCTTTCCAGACAATGGCCACCATGTCCTCTGCCCAGCTCATCTCAGCACCTTCCCTGCAGGCCAAACTGGGTCCCGCCGGTCCTCAGGTGGCCTGGGTGGGAATTGTGGGGTTCAGGGCTGGAGGGATGGGGTTACAGTTGCAACAGGAAATTGATTGACGCCACCCTTCTTTGTCTTTTCTTCAGACCCCGGAGCTTTTCCAGTTTTGGTCGGGGAGTTCTGGGCCCCCATGGAATGTTCCTGAGTAAGTTCTTATTCCAGCTCAGCACCTGCTCCCCATCCCCCTACAACCCCCTCCCTCCTCCCTGCCCAGACCTTTCTCGCTCCACCTTCCAGCTCCTAACTCTGTGAACGTAGGCTCTGGAGTCAGGCTGCCTGGATTTGGATCCCAGGGAGGCGGTTGGGGCAGTGGTCTGGAGAAGAGGAGCTGGTCTGAGTGGGGACAGAGAGACAGGAGGAGGAGAAATGAGGCTGGGGTCTGCTGGGGTAAGAAGGAGGGAGGCGGCAAGGACAGTGTTTGGGATCTGGCTGGTGACTGGGGTAGGTGGGACCATCCAGAGATGTGCAGCTTGGGGGAGGAGTGGGTTTGGGGCAGAAATGAGCTCAGTGTGGGATTTGATGAATGTGAGAGTCTTGTAGGATGCCCATGGGGATAGTGGCCTCCCAGAGAGATTGTCTGAGTCCCAGAGGCTCATGGGAAAGGCCGTTGTAGATCCAAAGTGTAGGGAACTTCTGCAGGTTCAGAAGAATGAGTGGGAGCCCCAGAGGCTCATAGGAAGGCTCATTCTCATCCCATAAAGGTGATTCTTGGGCCTGAGGGTAGAGCAGGGATCCTTATCTTCTTTCAGGGTCAGAAGGAAGGAAATGGGCCCCTTTTCATCTCGGAGAGCCCTGAGGGTGATAAGATATGCTTCTAGTCCTGTTGTTTGTTGTTCAGTTGCTTAGTCTTGTCCAACACTTTGCAACCCTATGGACTGCAGCACGCCAGGCTTCCCTGTCCTTGAGTCTAGAAGACTAGAAATGGGCCACAGAGGCTCATGGAGTCTTCAGCCCAGAGAGGTGGGAGTGGATCCAGGCTAGGTGGGCATTGGTGGAGCAGTGTGGCCTCAGGATGGTGAGGCAGGAGCATGGTGAGTGTTACCAGAGAAAGACAAGCTGTGGGATCCAGGCTGGGAGAGAAGAAAGTTCATTGGGAGCTATTGCTGTATGTGGGCACAGAAAATTGTCTGAACAAGTCTCTGGGGGCCAGAGGAACCACAGGTTTGCAGGGGAGGAGGTTGGGCTGGAAGGAGAGTGGTTCAGCACGCATTGCACTGGGTACTGGGATCCCATCTTTATGGAGTTGATAGTCAAATGTGGGACAGTGAATGTTAATTAAATCATCACCTATGTAAATACAAAATTGAAGTGTGATCCATATGCCAGTTTTCTTCTCTCAGTATTATGTTTTTCAGAGTGTCTATTAAAAAAAATTTTTTTTAATTGAAGTATAGTTGATTTTCAATGTTAGTCTTGGGTATATAGCAAAGTTATCAGTTATACATATATATACATTCTTTTGCATATTCTTTGCCATTATGGTCTATCAGAGGATATTGAAAATAGTTCCCTATGCTATGTGGTAGGACCTTGTTGTCTATCCATCCTATATATAATAGTTTGTATCTGCTAATCTGTTCCCTGGGTCTGTGACTGCTTCTGTTTTGTAGATAAGTTCATTTGAGTCATATTTTAGATTCCACATGTAAGTGCTATAATATAGTATTTGTCTTTCTCTGTCTGACTTACTTCACGTAGTCTGATCATCTCTAGGTCTATCCGTGTGGCTGCAAATGGCATTATTTCATTCTTTCTTATGACTGAGTAGTATTCCACTGTATATATGTACCACATTTTCTTCACCCGTGCATCTGTTGATGGACACACAGGTTGCTTCCATGTTTGGCTATTGTGAGTTGGACAGCACTGTTTCAGATTCTATTGTACTGCTCCCTTACCCTGAACTTTGGCCTTATGTCCCGCTGGTCTTTTTCTCCCCACCTTCCTGAGCCTTCAGCCTCCTCTTTCTCCAAGTTTCCTACGTTTTGTTTTCTTCCCACCTCTTGAGACCCCATTTGTGTTCTCTTTCTGCCATTTTGTGAGAGGTACCAGAATATCCTCGAGACCAGGGATCCCCAAGTTCCAGGATCTAATGCCTAATGATCTGAGGTGGAGTTGATGTAGGCAGGAGCAGAAATAAAGCACACGATAAATGTAATGTACTTGAATCATCCAGAAACTGTTCCCCTCCCTCCCACCTCTGGTCTGGAGAAAAACTGTCTTCCATGAAACCGGCCCCTGGAGCCAGAAAAGTTGGGGGCCCCTTAAGATCACAGGCTTTGTGGTTGGGGCTGATCTGGGTTTGAACCCAGGTTCCGCCATACCAGCTGTGTGACTTTGGGCCGGTCAGTTGACCCCTGTTTGTCTCAGTTTCCTCCTATACAAAATGAGAAGAGCAATCATCACACCTACCTTGATAGGCTGTGAGTCTTCAAGGAAGTGGTGCCCATAACGTGCTTGCACAGGGTCTGGCTTGCCATGGCGCCTCAGTGATTGTTAGCTGGTATGATTGGTATCTTTCCTTCTTGCTGACCCCCAGCTTCCTTTCTCCCTCAGTGTGAAGCCGTTCTCGCAGACACCATTCTCCTTGTCACTCACTCCTCCATCTACTGACCTCCCAGGTAAGAGCCTTTTCTCCACCCTTTCTTGTTTTCCCCTCTCTTCTCAGCTCCAGCTGCCTTTCTTTCTACCTTCCATGAATTAGGGGATACTGTCTTATTGAGATCTAGCTCTGAGGCAGGGCCTGTGGGAGTGTGGAAAGATGTCCCAGAATTTGTAGTGGTTGAGATCCTCGCTTCTGTAGCCAGATCTACTGGGTTTATGTTTGATCACTTGTTAACCTGAAGGATATCAGGGACACTGATACATTAATCGAGATTCTTTCAGCTGCAAGTGATAAAAATCCAAATCAAGCTAGATGACCCAAAAAAGAAAAAAAACAAAAAGGAGAGATTCTATTGGTTCAGATAACTGACATTTCAGGAGTTAGGGCTTCAGGCATGGCTGGATACAGGAGCTCAAATGGTAGCAACAGGAGTTGCTTGGTTCTGCTTTCCTCTATGGCGGCTTCATTCTCTGGCAGGCTCTGTCCACCTGGTAGCAAAGATGATTTCCAGAAGTCCATGCTGGGTGGTCCTAAGAATTCACATTGGTGAAAGAACTCTCAGGTTTCACAGATTCATCAAGTGGGAATGCTTTTGGCTCCAAGTTACAGAATATCCAAATTAATAGTGCCTTAAATAGTAAAGGCTTTATGATTCCACGTAACAAAAAGTCTGGAGGTGGACTGCTCCTATGCTGGTTCAGCAGCTCAGCAGTACCAGGGCTGGCATCTCTCTAGTGGCCTCTGTCTTATCCCAAGATGGCTATTGTGACTCCAGGTATCATATCCCAAGGAGGACTTGGCCAGAACCAAACGGTCTCTCCTCCCAAAGTTCTATCTTTTTCATTCAAGAAGAAACTCCTTCCCAGAAGGCCCCCAGCAGATTTTCCATAACGTCTCATTGGTTAGGACTGTGTCACATGGCCCCCTCTAGCTGCAAGGGAGGCTGGGAAAGTGAGTATTTAGCTTTTTCAGCTTCTAAGAGGAGGCAGGCAAGAGAGAACAGTGCTTGACAGAGTCCATCAACATTAGCAATTTTTACTGTTTGTTCTTCTCTCTCTCTAGGGTACGAGCCCCCCCAAGCCCTCTCACCTCCCGCTTTGCCCCCACCTGCCCCATCACCCCCAGCCTGGCAGGCTCGGGCTCTGGGCACTGCTCGGTTGCAGCTGGTAGAGTTCTCGGCCTTTGTGGAACCACCGGATGCAACTGACTCTGTGAGTACAATTTTGGCATAGTCATGGGAGGGTTTTGGAATGAAGAGGGTTCTAGCAAGGGCAAGCATAAAGCAGTGATTCTCCAATTTTACCATGTATCAGAATAACACGGAGAGCTTGTTGAAACATCGTTTGCTAGGTCCACTCCTAAAATTTCTGATTCAGTTGATCTGGTGTAGGATGTGAGAATTTGCATTTCTAACAAGCTACCAGGTGATGTTGGTGCTGCTGGTCCAGGGACCACACTTTGAGAACTACTAAAATAAAGGAACTAGAAGGTCATGGGGTCATGGGTTGGGAAAGCCAGAGAAATCCCTCAGGACATCACTCATTCATTAAGTAAACATTTTTGAATGCCAACTGTGCACTAGGCTTTGTGGTGGATACTGGGAACCTGTGGAAGAAAATCTGTTTCTAGGTGTGAGCTTTCCTGGCTTAGGATAGAGACAGGTGGCAATAACAGCCCAAGTGGACTGACTCTTAGAAGTAATAACTCCCAACCTGTAGGGGTTGAACATCATAGAAGTTTCTCACTCATTAACATTTCAATATGGCTGGTCGTTAGGAGCCTTCCACAGAATGATTTGGGAAATCCAGGCTTCTTTCATTTTGTGGCTCTGCCATTTTCTAGGACTCAAGAAGATGCTGCTGGATGCTCTGCATCTGGCTGGCAGATGGTGGAAGGCAAAGAGTCAAGAACTATGCAAGTCTTATGAATCTGGGTTGGATGTGGCAACTATCACGTCTACTCACATCCCATTGGGCAGAACTTAGTCACACGGTCACATCTAACTGCAAAGGAGCCTAGGAAGTGTAGTTTAGTGGTGGGAAAAGGAAATGGGGTTTGTAAACACAGCAGTATCTGCCATAGTGATCTAAACACCAGTTTCTGTATATCGTGGTCCTGGTAAAACCCAAGTCAGATCAGGTTAAAACCCTCCCGTCTCACTTGGAGCAAAAGCTAGCGTCCTTCAGTTGCCTCCAAGGCTCTGGGTGGTCTGACCCTCATTCCTGTTCTGATCTTACCTCCTTTCCTCTCACCTTTGTTTACTCTGGTCTGGCCATACTGACCTCCACGCCCGTTCGGAAACATGCCATACCCGCTCCTGGTTCAGAGCCTTTACACCTGAATGTGCTTTTCCCAGATATCCCCATTCTCTCCTTCCACCCATTCATTGCTTTGCTTGATTATCTTCTCAGATGGGCTTTCCCAAGCCACTTTATGGAAATGCCAGCTACCATCACTCTTCCCCTCATCCCTGTGCTTTAGTTTTTCATAGCATACATCACTCTCTGAAGGTTCTATCATCTATGGAAAGATGTAAAAATTTTCCTGTTTCTGCCAGTAGCTCCCTGAGGTCAGAGACTTTGCCTTGTAGCCCTGGGACCCAGAATAGTGCCTGCAGTTTTGATAGATGTCAAGTATGTGCTGGGATAGCTCATGTGTTTCTGAGTGTACAGAGGAATCATATCTGGGGAGTGAGTGAAGACATCCCTGAGATGACAACATTTGAGTTGAGTTTTGAGGGTTACATAGGATTTTGCCATGTCAGGAACTGGATGCTTCAGACACAGAGAGAGAAACAGCATGAAGTTTTCAGGAAAACAAATAATCGAATATGGTGGGAGCTGGTTCTGGAGAAGCTGACACTGCCAAGCTGAGTGAGGGATCCAGGCTTTTGTCTAGAGGGTTATGGGGAACCATGGGAAAGGGAGGGTAGAGAGATGCCATCTGATTGCGATCCAAGGAGGCTTCCAGGAAAAGGCAGATTTGGATGGATTTGAGCCTGGGAAGATCAGAGGGGGGTTAGTTCTGGAAAAGAAGAAGGGGAATATTTTCAGGGTATGAACAGAAGTGATAAGAATAGAAACAGAGGGACTTCCCTGGTGGTCCACTAGTTGAGAGTCCACGCTCCCAAAGCAGGGGGCCCGAGTTCAATCCCTGGTCAGGGAACTAGACCCCACATGCCACAGCTAAAAATCCCACATGCCACAGCAAAGATTGAGGATCCCACATATGGCAACTAAGACCTGGTGCAGCCAAAAAAAAAAAAAAGGAACAGATAGGAAGTTCTGATGTGGGCTGTGTGGATTCCCATCCATCCATCGATGAAAACTTTTTAAATATAGGGTCAGGTTGAGGGGCGGTGGGCTTTGTCCTGGGAGGCACTGGGGAGCCATGGGAGGATTATGAGCAGGGTTGGTCAGCTCTGGAGCCATGTGAGCGATGAACTGGAGAGGAGAGATTGGAGGCTGGGAGGCCAAGGAGAAGGCTGGAGTGAGGGTGGGAGAGGAAAGGGCTGTGGGGACAGGGCAGAGAACTGGGCACTAAGGACAGGGCTTGGGGACTGAGGGACCAGGGGAGTAAAAGGGCAGCAGGGAGTGGGGACGGTGCCTGAGAGCTGGGCCCAGTGGAACAGTTAGCAGGAGCTGTGGCAGATGGTGATGGGGTGAGGGATGGGCTTGGGCAGTGAGGACTGGGGGTCCAGCCCGCCTCCCACTCCTTACCCCTGGCCGTCCCTCCTCAGTACCAGAGGCACCTGTTTGTACACATCAGCCAGCACTGCCCCAGCCCTGGAGCGCCCCCCCTCGAGAGTGTGGACGTCCGGCAGATCTACGACAAATTCCCCGAGAAAAAGGGTGGTCTGCGGGAGCTGTATGATCGCGGGCCCCCCCATGCCTTCTTTCTGGTCAAATTCTGGGTGAGTTCCCCCACCGCAAACAAAAGGGCTCATAAATCACGTGGCCTCCCGGCTCAGGCCACTGGCTCTAAGGGAGACAGTCTCAGGACCTGCCCAGGTCAGCCTGAGCCTTACCAGTTCTCATGGCTCCCAGTGTCAGCTCCCTTAGCAGCAAGGAACAGGAAGGAGTTTTGCCCACAGGGCGGGATGGATGGGACCAGTGCAGGTGTGGGGACCTACATCCTCCGCAGACTCCACTAGACTTTGCCACACCCAGTCGTGCGACTGATATGGCCCTGGGGATTGGCTTGTGGCATTTCAGATTTCCCTGTGTCCCACCTGACCACACCAAGCCTCGTTGCTGATGAATGGCCCTATCCCCTTAGCAAATGAATCCTGGAGTGTTTGGTTTCTAAAGAGAGGATGAGGCTTTGCTGGGTTCCACCAGGCCCTGTTGCTAAGAATGTTTGGCCTTTGGACTTCCCTGGCAGTCCGGTGGTTGAGACTCCATGCTTCCGCTGCAAGGGGTGAGGGTTCGAACCCTGGGCTGTTTGTCCACCTGGCCACTGGGATTATGACGGGATCTGACCTCTGAGAGTTGGCTGAAAGGGCCTGGGAGAGTTTTCCAGAGAGGCGTCGGGCTTCCCCAGACCTCACCAGGCCCTGCTGCTAGGGAGTAGGCGCTTGTCTTAGCAACCAGGGTCATGAAGGGCCTTGAGGGAGAGCCTCTGGTTGCTAGGGAATAACTACCTCCTTATTAACCAGGCTCTTGGCAGGGGCTGAGCTCCTGAGCTGGAGATTTCAGGAGAAAAACTTGAATTCCGGGCCTCTTTGATGGGGAAGTTACTGGGGAGAGAGGGTCAGGGACATTGAGGGACCCAACTGCTGGAAGGAAGGGTGGGGTTTTTTTCCAGAAACTGGAGAGGTGGGGACTTTGTTAAAGAAGAGAGATGGGTGCTTGCAAAGCAATAGGCGCCACCAGGCTGTGGAGCAGAGTTCCTACTTGAGAAGAGTTCCCACTGTTTATAAGGGCCATCCCTTCCAACTTGCCTATACCTCCCCATCCCCCAGGCGGACTTGAACTGGGGCCCGAGTGGTGAGGAGGTGGGGGCAGGCGGCAGCAGCGGTGGCTTCTATGGAGTGAGCAGCCAGTATGAGAGCCTGGAACACATGACCCTCACCTGTTCCTCCAAGGTCTGCTCCTTCGGCAAGCAGGTGGTGGAGAAGGTGGAGGTGAGGCTGGAGGGGTGGCGCTCTGGGTGGGTAGGCACCCAGCCACCTGCTACTCGGGAGGGCGCAGACTAAATGGACCAGGAGCTACAACAGCTCTGGGCCTTTGGGGGTCTGCATGGTGGGGTGGGGGTACCCTAGCCTCTTTCACACATGGACTTAGAGCTAATATGGAGTTCCAAAGTTATCTATAGGGGTCACTTTGAGGGTTTGAGGTTACTGTGTGGTACAGAGATTTACTGTCACTAAGATTCAAAAAGTTCTTGTGGATATGGAAGAATCCTCAGGGCAAGGCAGTTAGGGGTCACACTTAGAGGTTGCTGAGGTCTTGAGGGGTTTCAAGTACAGAGGTCATACAGGCTTTGGAGAGCTCATGAAGGGATCTCTGGAGGGTTTGAGGGTATCTGAGGACCTGGAGATCACATGAGTTCAGAGGTCTTTGAGGGTTCAGAGGACAGCTCTGAGAGGCTGGCTCAGTAATCCTGAACTGGGTACCTGAGGGTTTAAGCTTTCATCTTTGGTCACTGCGGATGGGGCGATGGAGAGAAGATGGCAGTGGGGAGTGGGTGTGGCATCTGAGAAGTCGCACAGAGTGGGTTTGGACTCTGGGGGTGAACCCCTGTGTCTCTGAGTCACTGTCCTCCCTACTTTCCCAACCCCCTGGTTCAGACGGAGCGTGCCCAGCTGGAGGACGGAAGGTTCGTGTACCGCCTGCTGCGCTCACCCATGTGCGAGTACCTGGTGAATTTTCTGCACAAATTGCGGCAGCTGCCGGAGCGTTATATGATGAACAGCGTCCTGGAGAACTTCACCATCCTGCAGGTGATTCTCTGGTTCCCTGCCTGAGCAGGGCCCCTGATGTGGAGGGGAGTGCCCACGACTGACCCTCAGCCTGTGAAACTGACACGGGGGCACCTCACTCTTGACCCTTCGCTTAGGGGACACCTTTACCCAGGAAACTGATATGGTGGGGGTTCCACAGCATTCTCATAAGAGGAAAGCTGACCTGAAGGACGCCCTACAGTGGATCTTCAGCTTAGGGGACCCCCCTTCACAGGGAACCTAACCTTAGCCCATGGAACATGTTATGTATGGTAGGACGCCCTTTAACTCTGGGAGTGTGATGACCCTGTAACATGATAGACCATCTGATGTGAGGCCCTTCCCTGCAGACCCTCAGACCTAGAGCCTGGCATGTGGGGCATCCCGTCGACCTGGGGGAACATGATATGGTGGGGACCCCTTATCCCATGACATCTCGGCTGGGGGGTCCACAGTGTTCCCTGCCCTCTGTTCCAAGCATAAACCCCTTTCTCCTGGCCTCCTTGACAGGTGGTGACAAACAGAGACACCCAGGAATTGTTGCTCTGCACCGCCTACGTCTTTGAAGTCTCCACCAGTGAGCGGGGGGCCCAGCACCACATTTATCGTCTGGTCAGGGACTGAAGGGGGACCCCAAAAGTAGCTCACCCTCCAGAATACCCTCTCCTCCCAGGCAGGACCTCCAGCTTTCCCCATGCTTCTTACGTGGGGAGGGGACTGCTCCCTGTTAGGACTGTAAAAGCTGGGTGGTGAGTGGAATGGGCTGGGACTGAGAGGGAAGGATGGATCCTGATCTTGGAACCTCACAGGGGTGTCTGAAAGGACAGATCACCCCAGAGCATTAGGCACTGAGGACAGGAGTGAGACAACCCCTGGGATAGCACTGGTTTCTGTCTCTGACAGGTGCCTTCCCTTTTCTTTGTTCTGGATGTTTTGGAGGGCCCCAGTGACACATGGGCTCGTCCCTCCCTGTTTTTCCACATCGCCCTCTTCTCAATCTCCCTCTTCTTACCACCTCCATCCCGGGAACCCTGATATCGAATATTGAAGGTTAACCTTTTCTGTGCAGGGGCAGAGTCAGGTGGGCCCTGGAAATATATTATTATTTTTTTTAATATAACGAGATATTTATAAGTGGGTGTTAGGGTCGTGACTTTTTCTCAGCTGGGCAAGCAGTGGGGTGAGGCTTTTTAATCTCATGCCCTCTTCTAAATGTGCCGTGGGGCTAGACTGTGTTGCCTCCCTCTCCTCTCCCCCGCCCCCCGCGCCCCGCCCCCAAATGTGTTGGTTTGTGTTTTGACAGAGGATAAAGCTATTTTTACCAAAACGTAGGGGATTTATTTGGGGCTTGGGCTAAAAATAAATCTAGTGGGAGGTGGTAGGCTGACAGCTGAGGCAAGGAAATGAGGTATCTTTTGGGGCAGGAAGCTGGTGGCCGGAAACCCCACGTCCCACAGGTGGGTGGGGGGGCAGGTGACAGCAGCGGGAAAGGCAGACACCTGGGCCCTCGAGGGGAATGAGGGCTCAGTGGCTGGGGCCAACTGGGGATTGAACAAATATTTACAGGCGACAGGGAACTAAATACCCTGGACACTTGAGGGGGTCGGGGTGGGGCTTGGGGAAGAGCGGGGCCTAGCGGTACCGAGCGAGCCGATCGTAGACGTGGTCCAGGTTTCTGCACAGGAATATGGAGAGCGTCATGAAGCTGAGCTACAGAGAAAGGAGACGTGGTCAGAGGTCGAGAGGGTGCCAGGAGAGTCGAGGGGTCCCTAGGGAAAAAAATCTAGGGGGTGGGGCCAGAGGCAGAAAACGAGGACCCGCGAGTTGGGCGGGGCTTCACCTTGGGACGTGTGGAGAAGGGAGTAGGTAGGAGATGGGTCTGATGGTGAAAGACTCAGGGACGGCAGTTTGGAGAATGTGGTGGCATTAGTGTAAAAGGGCTAGGGGTAATTGGGTGGGGACACCAAAGATATAGGCAGGCTGGGGAGGGGTGGGAATAGAGTTTGAAGCAAGAAGGGCGAATAGGGTGGGGTAGGCGGAGCCCAGCTTCGTCTAGCATAGGGTCTAGAGTCTGAGAAGGAGTGTGATCTGGAGAAAGCCCAGGGTCCTTTATTCTGGAGGCTCATCTATCTCCTCCTCCGTCTCTGCCTCTAATTCCATCTCGGCCTCCATCTCTGCGCCTGCACTCCCGGTCTCAAGTTGTTCCTCGTCTTGATCCCAAAGCGACCAGGGCCCCAGCACCTTGGGCAGCTTGCCCAGCGGGGCCTTGTCCCCCCAGTTGGGGCAGGCGTCCGCCATGCCCCAGCCACCCCACAGACTGCCGCTACGCCCGCTGCTGCGCCCACCGTTGCCGTCGGTGCTCGGGCCTGGCCCGGAGCTCGAATTGTAGGCACCCGGCACCTGCGGCTGGGGTTCGCGGTGCAACAGGCTGCGCGGTAATAGCAGGCTCAGCCCGGCTACACTCACCTGCGGGGAAAGGGGGAGATTGCGGCCAATAGCAAGGTATATCCGCAGATATCAAGGAGGACCAATGGGAGCCTCGTGAGGAAGGGCGGGAACGCCTGCTCCTCCGTGCAACCAATCAGGGCTCACAGAGGCTAGGCCAGGTGGAGTCCCAGAAAGGCCTGGTTTGGCTGTATTTCTATCAATGCATGCGCCTTTCCCAGAGACTGGTTGGACGTGCAATTTGGGGCAGGGCCATCTAGGCCAATCGCGAGTGGGGGCGGGACCAGATCACCTCGAGTAGACCCACGCCGAGACAAATGCCCACTATGGAGATGAGGTTGTTGGTCAACCAGTTGGAGAGATTCTGTTCGCAGCCCTGGGGATACAGGGATAGGTTATAGGTAGGTTCCTTTTGGGATTCTCAAGCCCGGGGCCCACTGTCCTCAGTCCAGCCTTAACCCCTCTTTCAGGTACCACCCCATTCCCTAGTTATCAGTGGTCTCTAGTTTCTGGGCTTCAGTCCGTCCAAGCCGAAGACCCCATCCCCAGGTATCAGCATTCCAGATCCTACCCTTTCGCCTGGGCCTTTTCTTTAGGCCCCGCCCTTCTAAAAGATCCCGCCCCTTGTAGGGGTTCTGCCCCTGTTGTAGCACAGCCCTTTCCCGTAGCCCCACCCTGTCAGACCCCTCTGGTCCTGCGCTCCACATCCTCCGCACCTGTTGGTAGATGTAGCTATTCGCGGGGACCGAGCAAACTTCTGCATTGTGTCGGGGCCGCGCCAGTGATCCGAGCCGGCTGAACTGGGGGAAGGAGATCTTATCGAAGATTGTGGAGTCGTTGGTCGCCGATGAGTTATAGCAGGAGCAGGGCACGCGGTCCCCTTCGGACTCGTTGCTTCTCATGCTGGGGATATGGAACCAGTCCTGAGGAGACTCCCAGCCACAGCAGCGCAGCTGAGAGAAGAGTCAGAGGAACAGGGTACAGCAGAAGTTAACACAACATTGTAAAGCAACTACAACAACAACAGAAAATCAGAGGAACAAGGACTAGAGAGATGCAAGATGCTTTGGGGGATGAGGGGACTAGGTGATGGGTGTGACTGGGTACTGGGTCATATTGGGGAGTAGAGGGCTAACAGAACTGTGGGCTGGGGTGGGGTCACAGCAGGGCCAAGGGACAGTAGGGGTACATGAGGTTGGGAGAGAGGAGTCACGGGGGCGGGGGTCTTGGGCCTGGGGAAAGAGCCGCAGAACCGTGCTTTGGAGGATTGGGTAGGCAGCACAAACCAGCTGTAAGTAGGGGGAAAATGGATGGGAGAGTGGGGCCCGTGTGAGTGACCAGGGAAAGGAATCTCACTTGGGCCTGGTCCCTTGGGAACCAGAGTCACTACTAGGCAGGGAGTGGGGTCAGGCTAGGGCCTTGGGACTGAGGGCGGAGTCACTGCAGGGGTTGGGAGCTGGGAGACTGGGCCAAGTCGCCATGGGCTGGAGGTGGCTTGGGTGGGTAGGGTTAGGTTAGGGTCCTAGAGCTAGGGGCTCGGATCCCGTCGGGGCCAAGTCTCCTCCAGGCAGAGGGCGGAGCCAAGTCAGAATCCCAGAGCTAGAGGGAAGGATCCTGGTGGGCGGGGCCTCACGCACCTGGAACTGCACGTAGTCCCAGCTCTCCTCCGCTGCCGTCTCCTCCAGGTGAGCGCGGTAGGTTTGGATGGTCTTCTGTACAACGTCCTTCACTTTCCTCTTCAGCTGACAGGCCGAGAGTGAGGCTGAATCCCCCACCTACTTCCCCACTGCCCTCTGCTCCAACCCACTCCAGCCACTCCGTAGCCGTTCCAGCCTCTGGTAGTCTCTGAGCATCTTCGTGGCAGCCTCGGTGTTTCACTGAATGGCTAGCTATGTCTCTATCCCTCCAAACCGCTCTCTGCCTGTTTCTACCGTTTGTCTGTGTCTCCACTGTCTCCCGCGATCTCATTAAGTTTCTGTCTCTTTCTTGGAGCTGTTTCTCCAAGTGTTTTCTTTCCTCACTTCTGTTTCCCTTTGGATCTCTGTCTTCCTTTGTGTTGGTGAGTCTTTCTCTGACCCTCTCTGTCTCTAGATCCTTCTCTGTGTCTCTCTACCAGTCTCTGACTTTGTCTTCTCTATCTCTCTTATTTATCTTGGTCTGTGTTAGCCTCTGTCTGCCTTTGCTTCTGTCTTTTTCCACTCTCCCCCTCCCCACCCACTAGCTCAGGTGAGGAGAGGAGAAGGTGAGCTCACCTGGACTCTCTGAGTGGAGATGAGGATTCCTAGGGTGATCTGTGTGGCAAACAGGAGCAGCAGTGTCCCAAAATACTGGAGCAGGGAGGAAGACAGAGTGGGCAGGTCAGGCTGAACTCTCCAGGAAGAAGGGGCTGCCGGGGCTCTATTTAAGGACAAGATGTGAATGATCCTAGAGGTGGAAGGGTGGAGGGGAACTCACCAGGCCCAGGAGGCAGCGGAACTCCTTCAGGGCCCCCACACAACCCAGGAGGGCAAGGCCCATGGTGAGGACTCCTGAGACGGCAAGGACCTTGGACCAGATCTGCAAGGGCATGAAGGACAAGCCTGGGGGAGATGAGAGGCAGTGACATTGGGCTCCATGTGCACAGCTCCAGACAGCCCTATTCCCCACCCACACCTCTCCCAGATGGGGAACAGTAACCTGGGGGAGGGGGCCTCTTCCTGGGCTCCCGGCATCTTTTTCTCTTGAGTCTCTGTCCCTGTCCTACACTGAATCTCTGCCTCCTGGAATTCTTCCCACCTCTCTCTGGTCTCTGGCCCTCTCTGTCTTTAGGTCTGTGTTCCCTTCTTTCTGGATCTCTGTCCCTCTTTCTTCCTGGTCTCTGTCTTTCCCTCTTGTTCTCAGTCTCTCCTCCTTCAGCCCCTCCTCACCCTCGGTAGTTTCAGCCTCATCACTTGTTCTGCAGCATTGGATCAGCCACCTAAACCTCCTGAGACCTAGGGAATAATGATATCTATTTCCTAGAGTTGTTTTGAGGAACACATGGGAGACATGTGTTCAGTCCGTTCCTCTATACCAGTCCTCTAGGCCTCCTCATATTTAATAAATCTTATAAACATTTATTAAACATGAGTTATTGGGATTTTGACTACTACCCCAGTGTTATTTTCCTGCAATGATTATTAGTGTTAATCTGCTTTTCTATTTCCTTGCTGTGTGACATCCAGTGACTTCCCCTCTCTGAACCTCAAGAGAGGGAAGACTTATGGGAGAATCTGATAAGCATCTCTGCCCAAGATCTGACACCTACTTGTCACCTAAGATGTGACACTTAGCTGTCTGGCACCTAAGTGCCTGAGAAATGGCCACTATTATTGTTATTGGTACGCACAACTCATTTGCCAGAGGAAGAAGCTGAGGCTCAGAAGTTGTGGCCATAGCAAGGAGTGGAGCAGAGCCTAAGATCAGACAAGAAAGCTGGGCACCGTGGGCCTCCCTGGGGTGAGGGAGACCCCAGGAGTCCCCTAGGAGTGGAGCCCTGTTCATATCTGCTCCAGGAAGACCGCTCCAACCCCCCCAACAACGTCCCCACCCAGCCCCGGACTGCCTCAGCCCCCTTACCCACGAAGGACACGAAGCTGGTTTTGTCGATGAGTATCCAGATGCCGAAGCAGAAGATAAGACTGCCTAGGACCTGGGGAGAGGAGAGTATGGCTAGTGGGCGACACAGGGAAATGAAATGGGGTGGCTACGGCAAGGGGCTGGGGCCTGGGCTCCAGAGCCAAGAGGCAACTTACGAAGAAGAAGAGGTTGAAGACGAAGAGGAGGTACTTGACAAGGCTGAGGCAGCCATCGTGGGCTGACATCTTCTCCTAGAGGGGTGAGACACCGGTGGGAGGGACAGGACAGAAGGGGTGGTGGCAGTAGGGAGAACAGGCAGAGAGACCTTGAGAGAGAGAGGGGGAGAGGCCGAGACAGAAGAGAAAGGAAGAACTCAGAGAAAGAGGAAGTGCTGGGGCTGGAGCCCCACCCCCCGCCTCTCTACATGCAGGGTGACTTTCTTCTGGGTCTTCATCCCCATCTCCCCTTGCCTGCCCCACTGGGACGCACACCCCAGTACCTGAGGGGCCTTGAAATTGATGGGCACCAAGGACACGCCAGGCAGTTCCTCCCAGATCTCCATGGCTCAGGCTGGGGGACCCATAGGGCATCCTGATGTACTTGCAGCCCACCTACTCTGGGCGCCAGGACCCCAGGCTGGCCCTGGACAGCAGCCGACCTCACAGACACTCTGACCTCACTGCCTGCAAAGCTCTGCCATCTCTGCCCTCCCCCCCCACCCCCCACCACTTCCTGGCTTTTGCAGTCTCTGGGTCTCTGTTCTTTTCTCTGTGGATCTGATTCACTCTCTATACCTCTAGATCTCTGTCCCCTTCCCCACCAGGTCTGCATCCTCTTCCTCTCTGGTTTCTGGCCCCTTATCTGCGAGCCTGCCCTCCTTCCTCTGTTTATCTACCCCACCCCCACCTTCCTATCATTTCCCGCTCTCGGAATCTGTGTCCAGTTCTTAGCCACAAAGTAGACCAAGGTGCTCCCATGTGCTGGGGCAGGGGCTGGGCACCTGGGGGAAGTGAAAGTGCTGCAGGCCCCAAGTGGGAAGATCCCCAGTGCAAAGGGGTGATTTGGCAGTACCAAAACACCCAGAGCGGAAGCTGAGCCTAGGGCAGTACTTCCTGCTTTGGCAACGAGGCCCCGAGAAGGGGAGGCCCCACAGGAGTCAAGACTGAGCCCAGGACCTTGGCCGTTAGATCCAGGTTTGCAGTACCTGATCATCTTTAGGCCTGAGCTCCACAGCCAGCAGCCTCTGAAATCTCCCCTGACATCCTGCAGGCTTCTCACTTGTCAAGTCCCAAATCCCCATCGATGTTTATTTAACATTATGGATGTTCCTACCATTTCAACATCTACCCAGGAAAACCAGACCTCCTTAGAGAGCCAGTTCCCTCTCTCTCTTCTGAGCAATCTCATTCACTCTTTTTTTTTTTTTGCTCTGAATGTAATTTATTTTCTTATTAATGTCATCAAAAATCAATTCATATTAGTAATATTCTGATTTTTAACTCTAGGCTTTCTTTTTTTTAACCCCGATTTTATTGAGGAATAACTGACAAGTATGATTATGTATATTTAAAGTATACAGGAAAATTTTATATATGTGTATTAGGAAATGGCAACCCACTCCAGTACTCTTGCCTGGAGAATCCCATGGAGGGAGGAGCCTGGTGGGCTGCAGTCCATGGGGTCGCAAAGAGTCGGACACGACTGAGCGACTTCACTTTCTTTCACTTTTCATATATATACATATATATAGTGGAATGATTACCATGCTCAAGATAATTAACATGTTCTTCATCTCACATAGTAAACAGTTTGTGTGTGTGTGTGTAGAACACTTAAATGTACTCTCAGCAACTTTCCAGCACACAATAGTGTATTATTAACTATGTTACCATACTGTACATTTAGATCCTCAGATCAGAACTTACTCCTCTTATAACTGAACATTTATACCCTTAGACCTATGTCTCCCCATTTTCCTTACTCTCCAACCCATCCTACCATTCTATAATCTGTTTCTATGAAATTGGACTTAAAATTTTTTTTTAAAGATTCTACATACAAATGATACCAGTATTTAACTTTCCATCTGTGGCTAATTTCATCTAGCATAATGTCCCCCTCAAGTTCATCCACATTGTCCCAAGTGGCAGGACTGTCTTCTTTTTTATGGCTGAATAATATTCCATTGTAATACATATATTAGAAATATATATATCACATTTTCTTGATCCATTCATCTGTTGAAGGACATTTAGATTGCTTCCATATCTTGGCTATTGTGAATAATGCTGCAATGAACATGAGTGAAAAGATATCCCTTCAAGAAACTGATTTCATTTCCTTTAAATATGTACCCAGAGTGGGATTGCTGGAGCATATGGTGCTTCTATTTTTAACTTTTTGAGGAATCTCCATATTGTTTGCCATAGTGGCTTCACCAATTTATCTTCACACGAAAGTATACAATGATTCCTTTTTATCTGTATCCTTGCAAACACTTGATATCTCTCTTTGAAAACAGCTATCCTAACTCTTACGAGGTGGTATTGCATGGTTTTGATAGTTTTGATTTACATCTCCCTCATGAATAGTGGGGCTTCCGAGGTGGCACTAGTGGTACAGAATCTGCCTGCCAATGTAAGACATAACAGATGCAGGTTCAATCTCTGGGTGAGGAAGATCCCCTGGAGAAGGAAATGGCACCCCCCTCCAGTATTTTTGCCTGGGAAAACCCATGGACAGAGGAGTCTGGTGGACTACAGTCCATGGGGTTGCAAAGAGTTGGACACGACTGAGCAACTGAGCAAACACACACGCACACACACACATGATTAGTGGTTGAGCACCTTTTCATGCCTCTGTTGGCCACTTGTATGTTTTCTTCAGAAAAAAATTGTCTATTCAGATCCTTCCCCCATTTTTTCAAATTGAGTTATTGGCTTTTTTTGCTGTTGAGTTATATGAATTATTTATGTAATTTGAATGTTGTTAGCCCTTTATCAGATATATGGTTTGCAAATATTTGATCCCAATATATCAATATTGAATATTTGAATATTTCAATATATCATTTCATATCAATTTTTGAATACTTCAATATATCATTTCCTTTTTTAAAAAAATTGTATTTATTTATTTTTGGCTGGGCTGGGTTTTTGTTACCACGCCACCTTTTCTCTAGTTGCGGTATGCAGACTTCTCATTGTAGTGGATTTTCTTGTTGCAGAGCTCAGGCCGTAGGGCACTTGGGCTTCAGTAGTTGCAGCTCCCGGGCTCTAGCGCCCAAGCTCAATAGTTGTGGTGCATGGACTTAGTTACTCTGCATGTGGGACCTTCCCAGGGATGGAACCCGTGTCTCCTGCATTGGCAGGTGGATTCTTTTCCACCGAGCCACCAGGGAAGCCCTTGATTGTTTCCTCTGGTTTGCAAAAGATCTTTGGTTTGATGTTCTCTCACTTGTTTATTTTCGCTTTTGTTTCCTGTGCTTTTGGTGTCTTATCCAATAAACTACTGCCAAGACCAATTTGGTGAAACTCAAGGAGCTGTTTTCCTATGCTTTCTTCTAGTTTTATAGTTTCAGGTTTTACATTTAAGTCTAATCCTTTTAGACTTTTGTGAGTAGTGTATGACAGTGGTTCAGTTTCATTCTTTTGCATCTGGATACGTAGTTTTCCCATTTATTGAAGAGACTGTTCTTTTCCTATCATGTGTTCTTGGCACCCTTATAAAAATTAGTTGACTGTATATGCATGAGTAAATTTATGGGCTCTCTATTATGTTTCACTGGTTTATGTCCTAGTTTTTATGCCAGTACTATATTGCTTTGATCACTATAACTTTGCTCCAGGCAAGAACACTGGAGTGGGTTGCCATTTCCTTCTCCAATGCAGGAAAGTGAAAAGTGAAAGTCAAGTCACTCAGTCGTGTCCGACTTTAGCGACCCTATGGACTGCAGCCCACCAGGCTCCTCTGCCCATGGGATTTTCCAGGCAAGAGTACTGGAGTGGGGTGCCATTACCTTCTCCGTTGTATATATTACAAAGTTTGAAATCAGGAAGTACAATATCTCCCATTGTGTTCTTTCTTGAGATTGCTTTGGCTATTCAGGGTCTTTTGTAGTTCCATACAAATTTTAAGATAGTTTTTTTTCTATTTCTGTGAAAAATGCAATGAGAATTTTGATAGGGATTACACTGAATCTGTAGATTATTTGGGGCACTATGGGGATTTTCACAATATTGATTCTTTCAGTCCAAGAACATGGGATATCTTTGCATTTTTTTGTGTCTTATTCAGTTTCTTTCCTCAGTGTCTTATAGATTTCAATTTACAGGTCTCTCAGTGTTTTATTGTTTTTGACACAATTACAAATGGAATTGCTTTCATAATTTTTTTAAAGATAGTTTGTTGTTAGCGTATAGAAATGCAGTTGACTTTTGTGTGTTGATTTTTATCCTGTAACTTTATTGAATTCAGTTGTTAGTTTTAACAGGGTTTTTTTTTTTTTTGTGGGGTTTTAGGGTTTTCTACAATAGATCATGTCTGCAAACAGATAATTTTCTTCTTTTTTGATTTGGATAAGTTTTATTTCTTTTTCTTGCCTAATTGTTGGCGGCTAAGACTTCCAGTACTATGTTGAATAGAAATGGTGAGAGCAGGCATTTTTGTGTTGTTCCTGATCTTAGAGAAAAGGTTTTTAAGCTTTCGCCATTGAGTATGATGTTAGCTGAGGGTTTGTCATATAGGGTCTTCATTATGTTGAGGTACATTCCATCTATACCTAATTTATTGGAAATTTTTATCATGAAAGGATGTTGAGTTTTCTCAAGAGCTTTTTCTAATGAAATGATCATACGCTTTTTTATCCTTCATTCTGTTAGTGTGGTATCACATGGTTGACTCTATCCTGTGAATCATCAAAATTTCCCTCCCTACCAACGCTTTCCTATTAGCACACAATCATGCTATTATTTCTTCCATCTAAAAAGTCATTCATTGACCACACATCCTTCTATACCTCTGTCCCATTTCTTCCTCTTCTTGATAACAAAATCCATTAAAAATATGGCTATGCTCACTGCTACTTCTTCTCTTCCAAGTCTCTCAATATGACTTTCATTCTGACTTGTACACCAAAACCACTTTGGTCAAAGTCACCAATGATATCCATGTGGTCAATTCTTGGTCCCCATCTTACTTGACTTCTCTATATCACTGGTTGTGGTCCCCACACAGGTAGCATCAGCCTCAGCTGGGCATTTGTTAATATTCTCAGTCCTCATCCCAGACCTATTGTTTGTGGGTTGAACGTGGTCCCCCAAATATATGTCTTTGTCCAAACCACTGGAACCTGTGAATGTGACCCTACTCATTTTTTTAACCCTATTTGGAAAAGTGGTCTTTGAAGATGTAGTTAAGGATTTCAAAATGAGATCATCCTGGATAATCTGAGTGGGCCCTAAATCTAATGACAAATGTTCTTAAAAGAGACACTCAAAGCAAAGGCACTCCTAGAGGAGAAGAAGACAGAGGCAGAGATTGGAGTTATGCAGATATAAACCAAGGAATGCCTGGAAACTATCCTTAGCCACACACATCCTATTGTCTGCCTAGAAGCCATAGGGATCCTCCTGTTAAAACATGAGTCACTTCTTGACTCAGAACCCTCTAATAGTTTCTTATCTCACTCAGGAAAAAAAACCCAACTTCCTACCATGACCTCCAAGGGCCTCCATAAAATACTCGGACCCTTATCACTTCTCTTATCTCACCTAATACCCATCTTCCCCTCAATCACTGGGATCCAGTTATATTGGCTTACTTGCTGTTTCAAGAACCTGTCAAGTATACTTCTGCCTCCAGACCTTTGTCATTGCTGTTCCCTCTGCCTGGAATGCTCTTCCTCATGTTGTTCCTAGTTGCTTTCCTCATCTCCTTCAAGTCTCTGCCAAATATCACTTCCTCAGAGAGGTCTTACTTGACTACTGTCTACAGTTCTCTGTCTTGTCGCCTCATAACACTCCGTTTTGCTTTCTTAACAGCACTCCCATGCTCAGAAATTCTTATTTGTTTATGTTTCCTGCTTTTGCAACTAAAATGTAAAATCTTTTTCACAACAGCATCCTGAGGGTCTAGGGCAGTGTAGGGTACATCATTTATTAAATATTTACTGAGACTTCCCTGGTGGCTCAGTGGTCAAGAATCCACTAGCTAATGCAGGGGACAAGGGTTAGCGCCCTGATCCGGGAAGATCCCATACCCCATGAAGCAACTAAGCCTGTGTGCCACAACCACTGAGCCTGTGCGCTAGAGCCTGGGAGCTGCAATTCCTGAGCCCATGCACCTCGAGCCTGTGCTCCACAACAAGAGAAGCCATTGCAATGAGAAGGCCCTGAACCATAACTACAGGGTAGCCCCCACTCTCTGCAGCTAGAGAAAAGCCCAAGCAGTGACAGAGACCCAGCACAACCAAAAATAAATAAAAATATCCAATTTAAAGCAATTACTGACTGACATTTTTCCTGGTGTCTAGAATTCACAATTTTTCCTGCTCCAGGGCCTTTGCATAGCCTCAGGGACTCAGATGTTCATATTCCATTTTACACTTAGTAAATCATCCTTTATGTCTCAGTTCCAGTGTTACTTCCTCAGAGAACTCCTCTTGTAACAGAGAAGAACAACCCTAAGTGCATATTGGATCTGTTCCTTTAGCTCTAACCTTTGTGCTGTATTCCCTGTGCTTAGTCATGCTGGCTCTGCACCTTTGTAAAAGAATGTTGCCTATAGCCTGAAAAACACATGATAGTCCATTCTCAAAGCTCTGACCTTTAGAAGTATAACACTCTTCCGTTCATATGAAGATAAAGAGCTGCAGAACAGAAAATAACTTGTCTTGTTGGACGCTTATAGGAACACTGTGACCAGACCTACATGGGTAGCTTCAAGAACAGATTCCTACACCAAGAAGTTTGCAACAACCAGCTACACCCCACCTCCTCTCTTAATATAAAAGAAGCCTGAATTTTAACTTGGGTAAGATGGTTCTTATGGACGCTAGTCCACCATCTTCTTGGTATGTTGGCTTTCCAAATAAAGTTTCTATTTCTGCCCCAACAATTTGTCTCTGGATTTTTTGGCCTGTTGTGTGATGAGTAGTATGAGCTTGGGCTCAGTCATGGTTTCTCCAAATTAGGTCTCTGAGTTGAAGGATTGGATAATTTCCCCCAGATTGTGATGTGTTTTTATAGCACCTAGCATTTTTCTTTATATCTTTTTGTTCAGTCATAATGATCTAAGCCTGTGGTTCTCAGAATGTGGCCTAGGGACTGAGACACTTTCACGGGTTCATGAAGTGAAAATTATTTTCATAATACTATTAAGATGTTATTTGCCTTTTCACTCTCACTTTCTCTTGAGTATACAGTGATGTGTTTTGGAAGCTACAGCATGTGAACTATTTTGACAAGTCACACCCCCCCACACACACACCCCAAGGACATATGATAATGCAACTGCTGTCTATTAAGCCAGGTGTTAAAAGAGATTTGCAAAAATGTAAAATACTCTTCTCACTAAATTATTTTTGGTGTGGAAATTAGTTATCAAAAATGTTATTTATGTTAACGCAATGGATTTTTGTGTTATGATGCCAATACACATTCCAGAAATTTCTCATTTTAATATTGATAAATATAGCTCACATAAACACAATCTATATAAATATAACCCACAAAAATAATTGAGGTCCTTCATTTTTAAGAATATCAAAGCAGTCCTAAGACCAGCAATTTTGAGTAAATCTTGGGTTTTCGATTCTTCTCTGTAAGCCCAGCAAATTACTGAACTCTGAAGGCAAGGTCCCCATCTGTCTTATTGGACATATATTTAAGGTTTGGCTAGTAGTATGGAAGCCTTAAGTATTACTGTCAAAAGGTTAGAAGGCAAGAAGAAATGAATGGGAAGAACGATTCCACCTCACCCTTAGGGCTTCCACGTTACTTGGGGAAGTGGAAGTGAAGCCAGTGCTCCAGCCTAGGGACTCCCCTTAGAGCTGGACTGAACCGTGCGGGGAGGTAGAAAGGGAAGGGATTGGGCACCCGGTCTAAATGGGAACATAAGGAAAGGAGGGATGGACGGACGCATGCGTGGAAGTAGGCGCACGTGTGTACATGCGCTTACATGTGCAGGGAGGGAGATAGCTGTTGAAGAGTGGCGCCCGGAGTCGCTCGCGCCTGTCCGTGGGACGCGCATGCGCGCAGAAGAATGCGGCAAAGGCACCAAGAGGTAGAGCGAGGAGCGTCGCGAGATGAGGCCTGTGCGGCCTGAGGCCCCGGTCGCTAAGCTTCTCAGTTGAGCCTTGTACACCCTCATTTTCGCCTGACTGACCAGACTGAAGAGCCCAGGCCTCGAGGGTGAGGTGAAATTGGCGCCTATGGGATCCCTGAAACGCTCATAAATCTCGGGTGTGTGAGGTTGGACGTCATGCCCTGAGGTCATCGGACTCCGCCGAGGGATAACAGGCCACCGGCCGGAGCCTCCCAGACTGCGCGGGCTCTGTGGAGCTGAGGGGTCAAACGGCCTGAGAGAACCCTCCTTTTTTCTCCCCTAGAACCTGGGAAACTGGTGTCAGCCCCTTGGCTCACCGGATTCGACTTTGAGGCCGTCCCAAGGCGCGACCTTCGTGGGCCGCAGGCCAGCGGTCCCCGCCCAACCAGGGAAGCCGATGGGTTCAGGCTCCCAGGCTGCAGAGACCGGGTCCAACCTCTTCACCGGCCTGTTGGGGACGAAGTTATTGCTTTTTTCTTGAGGAAGCTGGACACCAGCTCCCTCCTTTCGTTTTGGGGTTTATAGTCACAGGGAAAGAGGCAAAGTGGCATTTCCAGGAGCTCCGAGAGCTTCCTGGAAGCAATGGTTGAGGAGAGTCTTTGCCGGGAAGGATGAGGTAGGGTGTCAGGCGTTGGGCCACCATCAGGGCCTCTCGGCTGCAAGGACACAAAGGGGCTTTCACGGGGTCGCAGGTGGCCCGTTTGCAGAATCTGTTCGCCGAAAATTAGTTCTCTCAGTAAGAGTCAAATTTACCAATTTACCAGAAAACATGTAGATTCTGCTAAATTGACCAGTTTACACTTTTTGAATGTTTCCAAGAAAGGTGGATTTATTTTTCATGAACACAGTTTTCCTTTTTTTAGTGGAACTCAGTGTCGGGGTAAGTGTTAACATGAATTAGGGGAATCAGAAGTACTTCCTGTTATTTGAGATATGGTTCATTTCAGTTGCAGGCAAACCATCTGGTAATAGTGAAGATTTGCGTTTCTTAAGTAAGCTGCCGGCTATCTGAGAAATGTCTCCAGCTTCCTCAACTTGGTTAATTTTTGAACAAATCGAATTAAGATTTCTGGTCGATGCATGAAGCAGGGCACTCAAAGCCGGTGCACTGGGACAACCCAGAGGGATGGGATGGGGAGGGAGGTGGGAGTGGGGTGGGGGGAGGCAGGGGACACATTTGTACAGCCACATGTACAGCCGTGGCTAATTCATGGCACTGTATGGCAAAACCCACCACAATACTGTAAAGGAATTAGCCTCCAATTAAAATAAATTTTAAAAAAGTAAGAAGTATTAAGACACATACTGTTACGAATGATTTAACATTTGATAACATAATATGCTACATGGGTTTTTCACTACCTTTGAAGAATAAAAGTCACTAAAAGAAAAACCCAAATGAAAGAATTCCCTATGGATACACTTTAGGATTTATCTTACTTGATTTGCATTGATAATTGGAGGTTCTTTGTTACTTTTTCCTTTTTGTGACAGCATTTCCTTCTGGTGTTTCTCCTTGTTCTCTGGCCATTTCTTCTTTTCTATTTTATTTCTAACATTCTAAATCATGAAATCTGCAGCCATCAAAGGGCTTAGCATGTATAAACAGGTTTAAATGAATAATTATAAAGCTTGTATCGGTGTAACTGCCCCCCAGATCAAGAAATAGAATGTTACCATGACTCTGGAAGATCTGTCATTATCATTTCATAGTCCCTTCTTACCTTTTAGAGATAACTTCAAGTCTGACTTTTGTGCTGATCATCTCCTTGATTTTCTTTATACTTTTGCCATGGTTTTGCTTCTGTTTTCAACTTAGAACTATGGATTCTCTGTCTAGAATATTTTATATTGTGCTGCTTCTGCTCAACACTGTGAAATTTATTTATACTGTTGCATGTAGCTATAGTTCCTTTATTTTCTTCACATATGGATAGTATTCTTTTGATTGAAAAGTCTATGATTTATGCACTTTGCTGTTGATGGGCACTTGTGTTTTTTCAGCTTTGTGACAATTATGAATAATGTTTCTGAAAACATTCTTGTGAGAAGTAGAAGAACATAGTTGGTTAAGAGCTGTTTCTGAAACCAAACTGTAATCCTGACTACCACTCATGGGTGGTGTACAATTGAAGAAGCTGTGTAACTTCTTTGTGTTTCAGTTTTTTCACTTTTGTCAAATGGGAGTAATAATAGTACCTACCTTACGCGGTTATGGTGAAGAGTAATGTAATTTAAAAATATAGAGCATTTAGAACAGTGCCCAACACAAAGCAAGCACAATATGTTATCATTAATTATTACTGTATTCTTTGGCTCAAGTGAAAGAATTTCTCTGGAGTATATATTGGGAGTTGTTGGGCCATAGTGTATGTGTGTATTCAATTTTACTACTGGTACTAGGTTGTTCTCCAAAGTAGTTATAGCCATTTACACTGACATTAATTAAGGATGAGACTTTCTGGTTGTTCTACATCTCACCAATACCTGGTATTATTAAACTTTTCCATTTTTTCCCCAATCTGGTTGGTGTGCAGTGGTGTTTCATTGTTATTTTAATTACCTTTCATTGACTGTTAATGACATAGAATTTATAATATTTATTGGAATAATTTAATGAATTATTTGATACATATTTAAATATTATAAAATGTTTTTGAAGTGCTTCTCAAGCCCCTTGCCCATTTTTCTATTGGGTTGTCTGTCCTTTTCTTCTTAATTTGTACATGTTCTTTGTATCTTTTGAATATTAGTCATTTGTTGTTATGTAGGTTGCGGATATATTCTCCCACTCTACGGTTTTTCTTTCTTTTCTCCTTCTGGAGCCTTTTGATGAAAAGCTGTTTTAAATTTTAATGTAGTGGAATGTATCAAATGGAAATTTAAAAAATAATTTCATTGTTTTATTTTTGGCTGCGCTGTGCCTGCCTTGTGGTGCGAAGGCTTCTCGCTGCGGTGGCTTCTCTTGTGGGGCGCGGACTCTAGGTGGGCAGGCTTCAGTAGCTGCAGCATGCCAGCTTCAGCAGTCGTGGTTCCCAGGCTCTAGAGCACAAGCTCGATAGTTGTGGTGCACGGGCTTAGTTGCTGCACAGCCTGTGGGTTCTTTCTTAACCAAGGATTGAACTCCCGTCCCCTACATTGGCAGGTGGAGTCTTATCCACTGTGCCACCAGGGATGTCCCCAAATTGAAATTTTATGGTCATTGTATCTTTTATGAGAAACACCAAGGTGTTGTGCTTTAAAGGGCACCGTTTGCATCATCAGTAATATTGTCCCCTGGAGTAATATAACAGTGAGCCTCCATTCTTTTCTAGAATTTCATAGTATTGTTTTTCACATTTATTTCTTTTTTCCATGTGAGATTGATTTTTGCACGTCCTTTGAGGTGCTTGCTAAGTTGCTTCAGTTGTATCCAACTCTGCGACCCCATGAACTGTCATTTGAGGTAGGGGCCAATTTTTTTTTTTTTCTGTCTGGACGCCCAGTTGGTCCAGCACCATTTATTGAGAAGTTCACCCCCTACTCACAGATCTGCTAAGGCATATCTCTCGTGTATCAGACTCCGTATAAAGATGGGTCTAATTTCAGGCTCTCTATTCTTTTCCACTAGTCTGTTTGTCCTTGTATCCTTGTATCCACACTGTCTTACTACAAATTTATAATAAAATTTAACACTTGTTAGAGCATGACTTCTCACTTTGTTTTTATTCAGAAGTATTTCAGCTATTTTTTGGCTGAAACTCAAAATTTTCAGATAAATTTTGGTATCAAGGTTGAGGTGGTCTTATAAGTTGGGGAGTGTTCCCCTTTCTGTTTTCTAGACAAGCATATCTTTCTTAAACATCAGTAAAATTTGCCATTACGGACAACCTGGTATTAGAAAGGTTTGTATATATGTGTGTGTAAGTGTGTACATGAACACATGTGTGTTTAAAAGATTTTCCAGTTATTTAATGGCTACAGGACTTTGGGGGTTCTTTATTTCTCCTGAGATAGTTCTTTGGTTAATTTTTAAAAGGTATTTGAGTATCTCATCTATTTTTAAAATTTATTGGTACAGTAATGTTAATATTTATTATTATTATTTAATATCTGCAGCATCTATAATAATGTCCCCTTCTTTTATTTCTGGTACTGGTTATTTGTGCTTTCTTTCCTTTTTTAATAATTTTTACTTATTTATTTTTCTTTTTGGCTCTGCTGGGTCTGTTGCTGTACAGGCTGTTCTCCAGTTGCAGTGCAAGGGCTTCTCATTGTGGTGGCTCCTGTTGCAGAGCACAGGCTCTAGGGGGTGTGGGTTCAGTAGTTGCGGTGCGTGGGCTTGTTTGCCTGGAGACATGTGGAATCTTCTAGGATCAGGCACCAAACTTGTGTTCTTTTCATTAGCAGGTGGATTCTTAACACCTGGACCATCAGGGAAGTTCTAATTGTACATCTTTTAAAATTTGACATATAGTTGATATATTACATAAGTTGCAAATGTACAACATAGTGATTCACAAGTTCTAAAGGTTATGCTCTTTATATAGTTATTAAAAAATATTGTCTATATTCCATGTGTTGAACAATATATCCTTGTAGTTTATTATGTACATAGTAATTTGTACCTCTTATACCCCTATTACTGTTTATATCTTTTAATTAAGCAGTAGTTCTTTATATTCCCTAAACACAAGTCTTTTGTCATCTATGTATCTCAGGATCATTTTCTTCTAGTCTCTGACTTTGCCTATTAATTTTCTTAAGTTTCTTGATGAGCAGAGTTTTTTAACTTTGTGAAATCTAAATGATTAATTCTAAATATTATTGCACTTTATATTCTACATTTGAAACTTTTGCCTACCCTTAAGTCATGAAGGTACTCTCTCATGTTTTCTTTTCTTTTTTTTTTTTCTGATACTTGAAACACAACTTTATTCTGATTCTAAAGGAAAAGGAATGGGAATGACAGTAACAAACAAGGTTCCACTTCTCATTATTGTCATGTGACTACAGCAGTCTTATATTTGAAACTCAAGGAGGAAACAACTGCGTTCCAAAACACCTAAATATGCAGGTCCAAAAAATGAAGGTTTTTTTTTTTTTTCCAAACTGCCACATTCACTCCAAAGCCCATCCATCTCCTTTAGCATCCAAAGATTAAGCACACGTTCTGCTTAGCTATTTAATAAAGTGGCAAACAAGCTGCACCGCTGACATCACAGGACAGTTGCCTATATAACTAGACTTCTGACGCGGGGCCCCGGCCTCACTTTCTCACAGGTCATCATCTTCATCCGGGAGAGCAGTTGTCTGAGCAACCTCTAAATCACGCTCGTACTGTGCTGCCGAGGCTGGGTCCATGACCACCTCTGGCAGGGCAAGAGCAGGCATGGCGACAAACCCCAAGTTAGGGTCTCCAGTCAGTTTTCTGGTAAGCCAGAGGAAGGGATTTTCCAAGTTGTAGTTACTTTTGGCAGAAATGTCATAGTACTGAAGATTCTTCTTTTGGTGGAAGACAATTGGCTTTGCCTTAACCTTTCTGTCCTTAATATCCACTTTGTTGCCACACAACACAATCAGGATGTTCTCACACACTCGTACCAGATCTCTATGCCAGTTAGGCATATTCTTGTAAGTAAACTCTTGATGTTACATCAAACCTTATAATGGCACACTAAGCTTGTATATCATAGCCATCTCTCAGTCCACCAAATTTCTCCTGACTGGTTGTATCCCATACTTTGAACTTATCGGTCCTCTGTTGGTATGGAACACAAAAGAGGATAGACCTCAACACCCAAGGTAGCTACATACTTCTCAAATTCACCAGTCAGATGACGTTTCCTGAATGTAGTTTTCCAGTACCACCATCACCAACCAATACAAGTTTGAACTGAATTTGGGGTTCTCCTTGGGCAGCCATCATGATGTTACTTCCAGAAGTGACTCTGTGCCTGTTGGAGGCTCTTAGGTTTTCTTTTAAATGCTTTTTAGTATTAGATTTTACATTTGGATTGATGATTCATATAAAATTAGTCTTTGTGTATAGCATGAAATAGGATTTGAGTTTCGTTCTTTTTTTTTCCTATTTGGATAATTCAGTTATTCCAGAAAGGACTTTTCTTTTCCAGTTGGATGTCTTTGTACTCTGTTTCAAAAATCAAAGTCCATATGCTTATGGGTTTATTTCCGAATTACATTGCTACTTTTTTTGCCACGTGGTGGGATGTGCAGGATCTTAGTCCTCCAATCAAGGGTCAAAGCAGCACACCTGCATTGGGAGCACGGAATCTTAAGCTTTGGACTGCCAGGGAGGTTCGCTACATTGCTACTTTTGTATGTTAAATCAACCATGCATTTCTGGGACAAACTCCATGTTATCATTAGTTATTATCCCTTTTGTATACTTCAGGATTTGCTTTGTAATTTTTGTTGAGGATTTTTGTCTTCATCGATGTTCATGAAGATATTGGTCTTAAATGGTCTCTTTTACTAATATCTTTATCGAGTTTAGTCATTAGGGTGATGGTAGCCTTATAAAATGGACTGGGAAGTGTTTCCTTTTCTTCTGTTTTCGAAAGTACTTAAACTTGGTGTTATTTTTTTTCTTCCAATATTCTATGAAATTCACTAATTGAAACCATCTGGGCCTGAAGTTTTCTTGGTGGGAGGGATTTTGATAAGGAATGCAATTTATTTAATAGTCATAGGACTATACAGATTTCCCATGTCATTGGATATCAATTTTGTTAAGTTGTATTTTTAAGGAGTTCCCCCATTTCATCTAAGTTGTTAAGTTTGTTGGCATGAAATATTTTCTTATTGTCCTTTTAATGTCTATAGGATATGTAGTAATAATCCTCTTTCATCCCCAATATTGGTGATGTACATATCTCTTTTTGTACAATCAATCTGTTGTGGGGTTTACCCATTTTGTTGATCATTTCAAAGAACCAGTTTTGGCTTTCTTGCTTTGCTCAGCTGTCTGTTTTCTGTTCCACCCTCTATTCATTTATTTCTGGCTGCACTGGGTCTTCAGGGTGGTGCTCGGGTTCTCTGTTGCTGCACTTGGGCTTTGTCCAGTGGTGGTGAGTAGGGGCTACTCTCTAGTCACGGTGCCCAGGCTTCTTACTGTGGTGGCTTCTCTTATGGTGGAGAATGGGCTCTATGGCACGTGGGCCCAGCAGCTGTGGGACATGGGCTTAGTTGCCCCGTGGCATGTGGGATTTGAGCTCCTGGACCAGGGATTGAGCCAGTGTCCACTGCCTTGGCAGGTGGATTCTTAACCACCGGACCACCAGGGCAATCCCTCAGACAATGATTTTAAACCTCTTTTCTGTTCTGATATCAGCGTGTAAAGTTATAAAATTCTCTCAAAGCATTGCTTTTGCTATATTCCTCAAATTTTGGCATTTTATAATTTTATTATCCTTCAGTTTCAAATTTTTTACAATATTTTTTGTGATTTATTCTTTGACCTCTGGATTGTTTAGTAATATATTCTTTTTAAAAATATTTTCTTTATTTGGCTGTGCCAAGTCTCAGTTGTGGCACACGGGATTTTTGATTTTTGTTGTGGCATTCGGGATCTTAAGTTGCAGAATGTGGAATCTACTTCCCTGACTGGGGATTGAATCCTGGACCCCCTGCATTGGGAGCACAAAGTCTTAGCCACCGGACCATCAAGGAAAGTTCCAGTTTTCTTCAATTTCCAAGTATTTGAAGTTTTCTTAAATGTGTTGTTATTGATTTTAAATTTACTAACATGTAGTCAGAGAATATACTCTGTGTGATTTTAATCCTCAAGAATTTATTGATATGTGTTTTATGGTCGATATGTGTTCTGCAGTTCTGAGGTTCTATAAATATCAATTAGGCCAAAGCTGCTGATAGCGTTTTTGGATCTTCATCTTTGCTGATATTTTCATCTTCTTTTTTCCTGCCAGTTACTGAAAGAGTGCTAACTTCTATTAATATTATGATTTTGGAATTTATTTTTTCTTTAATTTTTGTAAACCTTTGCTTCATGTATTTTGAGACGTTTATGTTTGAACACATTTGTAAATATTACCTTCATGATGAATTGACCTTTTATTATGAATAAATGTCCTTCTTTATATCTGATAATATTCTTTATCTCAAACATAATTTTGTTATACTAATAGGGCCACTGGGCTTCCCCGGTGGTTCAGTGGTAAAGAATCCGCCTGCCATTGTAGGTTCAATCCCTGGGTCGGGAAGATCCCCTGAAAAAGGAAATGGTAACCGACTCTAGTCTCCTTACCTGGGAGATTCCATGGACAGAGGAGACTGGCATGCTATAGTCTATGGGGTCACAAAGTCGAATATGACTGAGTGACTGAGCACATGCACACACACAATAGTGTGTTTGAGAATGGTGTGTGGAAAATAAAGACTTACCTACTCGAAAAAAGTTTTGCATGATATAACTTTTTCTAGTAATTGAATTTCATCTATCTGTATCTTTGAACTCAACAGCATATCTCTTCACAAGCATATAATTGGGTCTGGCTTTTTTATTCATCCTGACGAATTTTGCCTTTTAATTGGAATGCTTAAATTAAAAACCTTTAATGTAAATGATATGGTTGGATTTTAGTCTTCCATTTTATTATTTTTCTTTTTGTCCATTTTAGGCTTCCGTTTTTTCTATCTTCTTTTAGATAGTTTGAATAGTTTTTTAGTATTAATTTTAATTTATCTTTTGCTTTGGTAACTGTAACTCTTTGTAACATTTATTTAGCAGTTGTCTAGGGATTACAAGTCATATTCTTAATTTTTTATAGTCTATTTAGAGGGAATATTTTATCAATTCACATATAATGTAGATATCTTGCAATTGTATATGTCCAGTGTATGCCCCACTGCTTTCAATGTGTTTTTCACATTTTTTCTACTTTCAATCCACTATGCAGTATAAAGCCTACAACTTATAAACTTTTTGTTTGTTTTCTAATTAATTTTGATTGGAGTATAGTTGATTTATAATGTTGTGTTAGTTTCTGCTGTACAGCAAAGTGAATCAATTCAGTTCAGTTCAGTCGCTCAGTTGTGTCCGACTCTTTGTGACCCCATGAACCGAAGCACGCCAGGCCTCCCTGTCCATCACCAAGTCCCAGAGACCACCCAAACCCATGTCCATTGAGTCGGTGATACCATCCAACTATCTCATCCTCTGTCATCTCCTTCTCCTCCTGCCCTCAATCTTTCCCAGCATCAGGGTCTTTTCAAATGAGTCAGCTCTTTGCATCAAGTGGCCAAAGTATTGGAATTTCAGCTTCAACATCAGTCCCTTCAGTGAACACCCAGGACTGATCTCCTTTAGGATGGACTGGTTGGGTCTCCTTGCAGTCCAAGGGACTCTCAATTAGTTATACATAGATATATATATATATCCACTCTTTTTAGATTCTTTTCTCATATACATCATTACAGAGTATTAAGTAAAGTTCCTTGTGCTTGTTAATTATGTATTTTATATATAGTAGTATGTATACGTCAGTCCTAATCTCCCAATTTATCTGTCCCTCCCTTCCCCCATTGGTAACCATAAGTTTATTTTCTATATCTATGACATTATTTCTGTTTTGTAAATAAGTTCATTTGTACCATTTTTTAGATTCCAAATATAAGAGATATCTTATGATATTTGTCTTTGTCTGTCTGAGTTACTTCACTCAGTATGACGATCTCTAGGTCCATCCATGTTGCTGCAAATGGCATTATTTTGTTCTTTTTTATGATTGGTACAATTATAATTTTTGTTTTTTAAAATTATAATTTTGTTTTAAAAATTCACAAGTAAGTTTTGTTTTAAAAATTCATATGTATTTTAAAGAAGTAAGGGGAAAATATAGTTTTACTGTTTCCCACCTACAGTCTCCAACATTATTTGTTCTTGAAGATCTGAATTTCCCTCTGATATTGTTACCTTCATTCTCAGAACTAATTTCATCATCTTTTGTTTTGTGGGTCTGCTATGATGAATTCTCTGAGTCTTTCTTTATTTGAATATGTTTTTGTTTGGTCTCCTTTTAAAGAACAAACTTTAAAAAAATTTTTAAGTCTGTTTTAAAAATTAATTAATTATTTATTTTTGGCTGTGCTGGGTCTTTGTTGCTGCATGTGGTCTTTCTCTCTCGTTGTGGTGGTTTCTCCTGTTGCGGAGTAGTCTAGGATGCACAGGCTTCAGTAGTTGTGGCCCACAGGCTTAGCTGCCCTGCAGCATGTGGGATTTTCCTGGACCAGGGATTGACCCTGTGACCCCTTCATTGCCAGGTCCATTCTTAACCACTGGACCATCAGGAAAGTCTGCAGCTTCTTCTTCTTTTTTTTTTTAAGGATATTTTTATTGATTATAGAATTCTGATGGGCAGTCTTTTTTCCCCTTTTTTTGTGCTTTGAAGATATTGTTCCATTCCCTTTGGCCTCCATAACTTCTGATGACAAGTACATAGTATTTAGTATTGTTCCTTTGTATGTAATGTGTTCTTTTTCTCTGGCTGCTTTCAAGATTTTTCTCTTTATCTTTGATTTCCGGCAGATTTACGGTGCTCATATTAGACATTTTTCCTTTTGTGTTTATCCTATGTGGCACTCTTTAAGCTTCTTTAAATAAAAATCTATCTCACCAAATTTGGGAGGTTTTCTGCCATTATTTCTTCAAATATGTTTTTCTGACCTATTTTCATTCTTTTCTCTCCTTTAAGGCCACTACTTATCCATTGTTAGATCTTTTGATTGGCCACCCAGGTCCCTAAGATTATGACTTTCATGTTTTCCTCCCTCTTTTTCTTTCAGAAATTAGATGATTTATATGAGTGCATCTTGAAGTTTACTGACTGTTTTTTCTGTTATATCATTAGACCATGCAGTGAAATTTAATGCAGTTCTGCTTGACAATTTTATTTTATTTTTTTAAAATTTTACTGAAGTAAAGTTGATTTGCTATGTTTTTTGTTTCAGATGTTCAGCAAAGTGATCCTGTTGTACATGTATATATTTTTCATATACTTTTCCATTAGGTTTTATCATAGGATATTGTATATAGTCCCCTGTGCCATACAATAGGACATGGTTATTTATTCATCTTGTATATGGTTTTCATATACAGTTTGCATCTACTCATTGCAAACTCTCAGTCCTATCCTCCCCCACCCCATCTCCTCCTTGGCAGCCATATGTCTGTCCTCTATGTCTCTGAATCTGTTTCTGTTTCATAGCTAAGTTCATTTGTGTCTTACTTTATTGAGAGATTTCACATATAAATGGTATCATATGTTATTTGTCTTTCTTTTTCTGATTTACGCTTATCTGGGCTTCCCTGGTCACTCAGCTGGTAATCTCTGGGCTCAGCTGGTAAAGAATCCACCTGCAATGCGAGAGGACCTGGTTTGATTCCTGGGTTGGGAAAAATCCCCTGGAGAAGGGATAGACTACCCACTCTAGTATTCTTGGGCTTCCCTGGTGGCTCAGTGTGGAAGACCTGGGTTTGACCCCTGGGTTGGGAAGATCCCCTGGTGGAGGGCATGACAACACACTCTAATATTCTTGCCTGGAGAACCCCCATGGACCAAGGAGCCTGGTGGGCTGCAGTCCATGGTGTCGCAGAGTCAGACACAACTGAACGACTAAGCACACGTGATAATCTCTAGGTCCACCCATTAAATGACATTATTTCATTCTTTTTGATGGCTGAGTAGTATTTCATTGTGTATTTATACCACATTTTCTTTATGCTGTTATCTGTCGATGGACATTTAGATTGCTTCCATGTCTTGGCTATCATAAGTAGTGCTGCTATGAACATTAGAGTGCATGTATCTCTTTGAGTTATAGTTTTGTCTGGTCTGGATATATACCCAGGAGCAAGATTGCTGGATCATATGGCTACTTTATTTTTAGTTTTTTGAGAAGCCTCCATACTATTTTTCATAGTGACTTGCACCAATTTACATTCCTACCAATAGTGTAGGAGGGGTAGAGACCCTTTTTTCTACACCCTCTCCAGCATTTGTTATTTGTAGATTTTTAAAATGATAGCCATTCTGACTGGTGTGAGGTGGTACCTCATTATAGTTTTAGTTTGCATTTCTCTAATAATTAATGATGTTGAGCATCTTTTCATGGGCCTGTTGTTGCATTAATTGCTTTTTGAATGTTGTATTCATTCAGCCTTATATACGTGGGATACATGGGATAAGTCCTACTTGGTCAAGATGTATAATTCTTTTTATACATTGTTGGGTTGTATTTGCTAATATTTTGTTGAGGATTTTTGTAACTATGTTTATGAGAGATATTAATTAATAGTTTTCTTTTTCTGTAATATCTTTGTTTTGGTGTCTAGGTAATGCTGGTCTCATAGAATTATTCCCTCTGCTTCTATCCTTCAAGAGATTGTAGAAAATCAGTATAGTTTCTTCCCTAAGTTGTTGGTAGAATTCATTAGTGAACCCATCTGGTTCTTCTGCTTTCTGTTTTGGAAGGTTATTATATGTTCAACTTTTTTAATAGAGACAGACCTATTTAGATTGTTTCTTCTTGTATGAGTTTTGGAAGGCTGTGTCTTTCAAGGAATCAGTCTATCTCATCTAGTTCTAGTTTAATTTGATTGTGGACTGAAAGCAGACATTGTATGACTTCAAATAACAAATCTGAAATTTGTTAAGGTGTTTTATGGCTCAGAATGTGGTCTGTTGTGGCGAATGAACTTGAGGAAAATGTGTATTCTGCTGTTACTGGATGAAGTAATCTATAAATGCCAGTTATATCGTTTTGATTGGTGGTATTGTTGAGTTTAACTATATCTTTACTTATTTTCTGCCTGCTGATTTTCAGTCTTTGTTCTCTTTGCTTTTCAGATTTGGAGGCTTCTATTCGAGATATTCTCAAGCTCAGAGATTATTTTCTCAGCCATGTTTGGTCTACAAATAAAACCTATCAAAAATGTTTTTCATTTCTGTTACAGTATTTTTTTTAATCTGTCAGTCCTTTTTGGTTCTTTCATCAGATTTGCATCTTTCTGCTCAGATTGCCCATCTGTTCTTGCGTGCTGTCTACTTAATCTATTAGAGCCCTTAACATATTAATCATAATTATTTCAAATCCCTGGTCTGATGATTTCAACATCTCAACCATGTCTGGTTCTAGTCCTTGTTCTCTCTTCAAATTGTTTTTTTTACTTTTTGGTGTGCCTTTTAATTTTTCCCTTGATAGCGTGAGCTTGATGTAACGGTAAACTGCTGTAAATCAGCCTTTAGTAATGTGGTGAGCTGTAGGACGAGGGGAAATGTTCAGTAATCCTGTGACTAGATGTCAGTCTTTTAGTGCCTGTGTTTCTGGACTGTGAACTTTACAAATGTTTCTCAGGTTTTTGGTTTTCCCCTTCCCTTTTAGGTAGGACAGGGTGTCTAGAGTGGGCTGGAGTTGGATATTTCCTTACCCTAGGTCAATTTGACTCTGATATTAACAGATGAGTCTCTGGTTAACTAGTTTCTCTTGAGGGCAAGCATTATTAAGAACAGAGTGTTCTAGATTGGTTCAAAATGGTTCTTTTTCTTCATTTTAAAATTATGAAAATATGATAACACTAACATGGTTCTTTTTCCCCCTTCCCTTGCTGGAAACCCAAGGGGATTTTTTCCTCTGATATTGTTATTCAGTGAATTTTTGTATTTGCCTATCTGTCCCTCCAGTCTTAAGGGCAGTGATTTTCCCTCTGTCCTCACTTTCCTTAGGGATCCAACAAGAGTTGCTGGTTTTTCAGTCTGTTCAGATTTTTACTTATTAAGATGGAGTGGCAGGCCCTCCTTACAAGCTCCTTACATGAAAATCAGACACTACAAGTCCAAACCCAGATGTTTTTCAAGTTCCAGCATTAATTTCTTATTTTGTCATACTTTCAGGCTTACAATTGTAATTTTGGACTTAAAATTCTTTTGTTTTTTCTTGTCTTCTTGACTTCAACATTTTTAATGAATAGAGGTCAGTTGCTTTATAGAATGTCCGTCAGTTTGGGTTGGTGATATTTCTTCATAATTAGATTCTGGTTGTATATTTTTGGCAAGAATACCACTGAAGTGATGTTGTGTTCTTCTCAGTGCCTCATATCAGGAAGCAAATGGTATCAATTGACTTTCATTATGTGGTTAAGGTAGTGTTTAACACTGTAAAGATACTATTTTTCTATTTGATGGAGAGGAGAGTATCTTGTGGGGAGACATATTAATACTAAGCACTTATTTTTGTCCCTGTCAAACTTTCTTGTATGAGCAATGATGAACAATTCTTGCTCAAGTCAATTATTACTCATGGCAAATGATAATTTTCTAATTTCATCATTCCTATGCATTTATTAGTTTGTATTTTACTATAAGGAAGAGATTTTCCTTTTCCTTATTTATATCACTGTGGATTCATAGATTCTTATTTTATTCTGTGGGTTCTTATCTGTTATTATTTATCTTGATGCTCCAGTTGTCCAAGATTTGGCTGATGGGAGCTCTTTCAATTTGACTTCTGTGTCCAGTATCATCATTTTATTTTTAGTTTTTATTTAGTTACATATTTTTTCTTGATTATTAAAGTAACACTTTTAGACAATTTACTAGACTGATTTAAAATCAGAGGGAAGGCTAGAAAAATACCTATAATCCTCGTCTTCTATATATTAATGTATTTTCTTTTGGCCTTTTCTTTCTTTGCATTTTTTTAAATTCTTTTTTTTTTTCATTGCATTTTAAAATGTAGTAGAAATAGAACTAAAGATGGAAATTTACATGAGTTTTATTTTTTTAACCTATCATTGAAATGTAAGCATTTCCTGAGCTACTTAAGAACTCTCTGTAAGCAGTGTGTCACAGATGATTTATCCTTGTGACCCAGATATGCCTGTGCTGGCTTGGCACCTACTCGCTGCCTCTGCTTTTGGGTGGCGTACTCTTTCCTCCTCTGAAAGAAAACTCCAGTTCCCTCTCTTCCCCTCTTCCACATCCTGTTTTTTTTTCCTTTTCTTTTCCATCACGATCCTTGCCTATTCTCTTGTAGAGCATTTGAAGAGCCAACAACAGATCAGAGTGGTGGAAGCACAGAGAACAGAGAGGAAAGTGGCCCCAGATATGAGGTAAAGCACCATCCACTTGTTGGGGACAGAGCAGTGGGGTGGGGAGCACAGTTAGACTGTGACTAGATTATCAAGAGATAATCACATCAGGAGGTGAGAAATGCTATGAAAAAAAATAAAAGTAGGTTGGATGGAGAGAGTTGTGGGTAGGTAGCTACTAGATAGGCTGGCAGGGAAGGCGTCTCTGGTGAGGTGATATTTGAGCAGAAACCTGAGTGTTTTACAGGTGAAACAGTTCAGAGAAGTACAGCAGCTTTCCTAAGATTGGCTTACCAGGCAGATTTAGTATTAAAGTCCTTTCTTTGATTCAGAAGCCCACTATAAATAGTACTGTCCTCTGTATGGAGTGTACCGCAAAGTTTTCAGAAACTTTTTGAGTGGAATTCCTCACTATTAGCTTGGCTATTTGTCTTTATCCCTTGCACTGAAATGTTTCTAAGAAGTAAAACTTATGTGAAAGATTCTTTTGTGCTTTGAATTTCAGTGGTGGAAGAGACAGAAATGGGTCTTCCCAGTGGAGCTAGCGGTAAATAACCCACCTACCAATGCAGGAGACATAAGAGACACGGGTTTGATCCCTGAGTTGAGAAGATCCCCTGCAGGAGGGCATGGCAACCCACTCCAGTATTCTTGCCTGGAGAATCCCATGGACAGAGGAGCCTGGCAGGTTACAGTGCATAGGCTTGCACAGAATTGGATATGACTGAAGCCACTTAGCATGCACACATGCATGGTAGAATCTGGGATTTCCCAGGTGGTTCAGTGGCAGAGAATCCATCTGCCAGTGCAGGAGATGCAGGTTTGATCCCTGGGTTGGGAAGGTCTCCTGCAGGAGGGCATGGCAACCCACTCCAGTATCCTTGCCTGGAAAATCCCATGGACAGAGGAGCCTGGCTGGCTACAGTCCATGGGGTCGCACAGAGTCGGACACGACTGAAGTAACTTAGCATATACACAACAGGGACAGAAATGGAAGGTTTCCTTAGGAGGTATTGAGGATTGTTTTGTAACTCAGTCATCTTTTTACTCTAAAACCTAAAATCTAGTTTTTGGTGTCCTTCAGGTCTACTCACAAAATCAAATCCTCCCTTGTGAAAGTTGGAGCTGCTCCTGAAAGTCTCCCTGAAATGACAACAGAGGCCCAGGCTTCAGGAACGTCATTGGCCAAAGTCTCATCTGCTGAAAGCTCCCCCGGAGGTCACTCTTTGGAAGACAGGAGCACAGCCACCTGGTCTCTGACAGCCTGGGTCTCTGAGGTCCAGGCTTTTGAGGCCCGGGCTATGAGGGCTCAGGCCTGGGAGACGCAAGCTTTTGAGGCTCAGAGCAGGGCCAGCCATCCCAAGGCAACCCCTGTCATGGGGGCAGAGGCTGCCCCAGTCCTGAGACAGAGATTCTTACCTGAGAAAGTTCAGGTGCCAGAGGAGAAGAATGAAGTCCTCATTACTCGTCCATTCTGGTCCAACAAGGCTGAGTACCTCCTGGTCCAGATGGGCTATACCATGAGGCCTGCCAGTCTCTGGAGTTTTTGCTACCTGTGGCTTCACAGTGGAGGTGGTAAGTCTGGGTACCAGGAGCCACGGATCCACAAGGGGCTAATAAGATGGAGGCCTGTCTAGACTTCAAACTCCCAAGGTCTCTGGGGCCTGTAGAGGATAAAGACTTGGTATCCTGAGCAGGATCGGAGTCAGATGCCTGAACGTGAAGGATCATGAGATGGGTAAAGGTATAGAATATCTGAACAGGAGGATGGTGGGGCTAGAAGCCTGGGTCAAGGGTGGAGGTGAAGACTAGATGTTTGGGTCTTCCAGGAATTAGAGACCAAAGAATTGGACACCTGGAACTGTAAGGGATGTGCAAACAGTTGACCCCTGATGAGATGCCCCGATGGAGATCACTGGCGGGGAACGAGTTTTTCTGTACCCGTGAAGAAGTCCAGATACCAAAAAGCCAGCTGGTTCTGAGAGCTCCTCCTTGAATCCCCTCCACAGGCATTTTTCTCATCATCTACATCTTCTTGCTGTTCTTGATTGGGGTTCCTCTCCTCTTCCTGGAGATGGCAGCTGGTCAGAGGATGCGTCAGGGCAACATTGGTGTGTGGAAGGTCATCAGCCCCTGGATTGGTGGTATAGGGTATACAAGCTTAATGGTGAGGAGCCCTGGGCTGCCCAGGCCTACCCTTTACACCCCTTCCCCATCCTAACCCTCATCTTGGAATGGGTCCCAAGGCTGCACTTCCATGGGTCAGATCCCTTCAGTTCCCCAGTCCTCTGTCAAATCCCCTCCTTTTTCCCGACCCTTCCGTTCCTCCTCAGCCACCTCCTTCCTGGCCCCTAGGTGTGCTTCATCAATGCCTTGTTCGTGAATGTGATCATTGCCTGGATCCTGTTCTACTTGAGTCAGTCCTTCCAGTATCCCGTTCCATGGGAGAAATGTCCCTTACTGGAGAACGCCAGTGGCTTTGGTGAGGAGGAAGTGAAAGATGAGAAGCGGGGAAACAGAGAGGTAGGAGGAAATTTGGCAGAGGAGAAAGGAGCAAGGAGTGATAAAGAAGAGGAAGATTGTGGAAGGAAGAAGAAATGGGGGGAAAGGGGAAAGGAAGAGGGGGCAGTGGGGGCGGATAAAGAAGAGGGGAGGGGTCATCCTGTCTAGCAGACATGTCCAGAGCCAGGTCCCCTCAGATCCTGAATGTGCACGGACGACACCCTCCCTGTACTTCTGGTACCGGATGACTCTGAAGGCCTCAGACAGGATTGAGGATAACGGGCCACCAGTGTTCAGTCTGTGCCTGCCTTTATTCATGTCCGTGTGTCTTCTTGGTACTTTCATGCTTAATGGCCTCAAGTGGACTGGGAAGGTGAGCCACCCATTTTTTTGATATCTTGACGTTCTCAGATGCTTTGGCCCTCACCTAAATTTGTTACTCTTTGATTTGCTAATTTTTCACTCCCTCTGACTTTTTACTCCCAGTAGCCCCTGACCCCTGCTAGAAGCTGTCTTCTAACTCCTCCTTATTTCTGATTCAGAACTTTTGATCTTTGCTGATTTTTGGTTAACTCCCACTGGTACATGCTTTGTCCCACTCTCAATTCAGGTAATGTGTGTCTTGGTATCAACCAGCGGTCTCATAATGCTCTGTTTTGTCCTGCGGAGTATAATGCTAGAAGGGGCAGTATTTGGCCTTCACCATATGACAGTTGTCAAGGTAAGGTGCATCTTCCTCATTCCCCTGTCAGGCCTTGGAGGACATTTCCTGCCTATTCTTAGGGCATCCTTTCCCCATTATCTCTCTCTGTGTCCCCTATCCCCCATTTTAACCCTTTTAAGATTCTCCTCTCCTTCTTTGACATCTTCCCCTAACACTTGTCTTCTGCCTTTTAGATATCAGCTATGTACAACGTGAACGTATGGCGCGGAGCAGGGAACCAAGTCTTGTGTTCCTTGGGCCTCGGCTTTGGCTCCATTGTCTCCATAGCCTCGCATATTCAGTCATCCAGCAGCTGTCTCAGTGATGCCGTGACTGTGGCTCTGGCTAACCTGATCTCCATGTTGCTTGTCACGCCTTTTATCTTCTCTATCTTGGGCTTCTGGGCCACACAGCTCACGCACCACTGCAATGAGAAGTAAGCCCAACCTCTTAGTTGAGGATCCCAACTTCAGGGAACTACAACACACAGAGAGCCTAACCTTAAAGTTGCTACAAAGACCCACAGTCACACGTCTCAATCTCAGGTGCACTTGCAAGCCTCTACTTTTCCCTATAGTGGAAAACAGAGACAGTAGAATCCCTGTCATATATTATCCCTCTTAGAGCCCTTTTCTAGTCCTAGAAATCTTCAAACTCTGAGAATGCCAACTGTTCACCTCAGAGTACCTCCACAGAGATAGGAAAGCATTCAAGGTTACTCTAGTCCCAGATCGTATCCAGAACCATAGTCATCTGTAGAACTCTCCACTTCTTGAATGCCTTCATTTTTTACTGTCAGCTCCTAAATTTAGGGATTTCTGTTGGTCTTTCATCAGTTCAGTTCAGTTCAGTCGCTCACTTGTGTCCAACTCTTTGTGACCCCATGGACTGCAGCACGCCAGGCCTCCCTGTCCATCACCAACTCCCGGAATTTACCCAAACTCGTGTCTGTTGAGTCGGTGATGCCATCTAGCCATCTCATCTTCTGTCGTCCCCTTGTCCTCCTGCCCCCAATGCTTCCCAGCATCAGGGTCTTTTCCAATGAGTCAGCTCTTCGCATGAGGTGGCCAAAGTATTGGAGTTTCAGCTTCAACATCAGTCCTTCCAGTTAACACCCAGTCTATCATACTTAAACCGTAAAAGGACTCTCAGAACTAGAGCCTTTATTTTTAAAATTCTTTTTATTCTTTAATTCATCCCCATTTTTAATACTTTAGCCATTAATTTCAAAAACACTCTTGAAACATTTAGAAAGTACTCCTTGTATAACATGAAGATTGGTCAGGTGAATCAGACCATAGACCTTGCCTTCACTGAGTTTTAAGGTTTGGAGGGAGAACGGGAGGGGAATTAGATACTTGATTATATGCTCTTAAACTCATGACAACCAGCAGCAGAAGTCATGGGGAGGACAAAATACAGAGCTATTCATTCTGCCTGAGCTACTCAGAGAAGAATTCTCAGAGGAGGCAAACCTAAGCTGAATTTATCGCTGGTAATCCTAATCCATGCAAATGGCCACTGTTTTCCTTCTAGAAGGTTGGGCATATTCAGACGCACACCTGCAAGAGTTCTCTAATGTATATGTTTAAGAATGGAATTGCTGGGTAGGGTTGGCACACCTATAGACTTAACATACGTTGTCTGATTTTCAACATGGTTTATGATACGTGAGAATTAGTGTATTTCACTTTCTACACAACACTCGATTGAACTTGGTCAAACTTTAAGATTTTGCCAGCCTGGTGGGAGTGTAATGGTATTTTTAATATTTAAAAAAACAGTTTATTGTATATTACATACATATAGAGGGACTTCTTTCATGTCTCAGATGGTAAAGAATCTGCCTGCAATGCAGGAGACCCAGGTTTGATCCCTGGGTTAGGAAGACCCCCTGGAGAAAGGAATGGCTCCCCACTCCATTCTTCTTGCCTGGAGAATTCCATGGACAGAGGAGCCTGGTGAGCTACAGTCCATGGGGTAGAAACATGCATAAAACAAAATGTGTAGTACCCATTGTAAGAACTAGAATGACCTTGGAAGCTCTTCATGTTATCTCTAATTATATCTTTTTTCTTCCTTCCTAGAGGTACCCATTATCATGACTTTTATGATAATTAGTTCTTTGTTTTCTTTACGTTTTCTAATATGTATGCTTATCTAAGCAATATAGTTTAATTTGAACATTTATACAAAGCAGTAGTTTAATGTATCCATTTATGTAGTCTAATTTGTTCATTTACATACACATTTTCTTTGTATTCTTTTGTGTTTTACTTTTTAAATTCAACATGTGCTTGAAATATTCATCTGTATTGTTGTATCTTCCTCTAGTCTGTGCTTTTTAAATGCTGTATAATATTCCAGTAAATGAACATACCACAGTTTATTTGCCCATTCTTCTACTAGAGAATGTTTGTACAATCTTTCTAGTTTTTGGCTATTGAAACAATGTTTCTCTAAACATTATACATTTTCCTAAGTGCACTACATGTGTGCACATTTTTCAAGGGTGTAAAAGTGAAATTGTTGGAGTGACCCCACTCCAGTGCTCTTGCCTGGAAAATCCTGTGGACGGAGGAGCCTGGTAGGCTGTAGTCCATGGGGTCGCTAAGAGTCAGGCACGACTAAGCGACTCCACTTTTGCTTCTCATGCATTGAGAGAAGGAAATGGCAACCCACTCCAGTGTTCTTTCTTGCCTGGAGAATCCAGGGACAGAGGAGCCTTAGTGGGCTGCCGTCTATGGGGTCACACAGAGTCAGACACGACTGAAGCGACTTAGCAGCAGCAGCAGCAGCAGTTATCTATTGCTGTGAGACATATCACTCCAAAAGTAAGTGGCTGAAAACAGCAGTGGTTAATTCCTTCTGATCTGTGGGTTGACTGGAGAGTTCTTCTCCTGGGTGTGGATGGGTTAACTCACATGTCTGCATTCAGCTGGGCCCAGCTGGAGCAGCACTGCTCTGCTGTACATGGTGGTGGCTGGGCTCACTCTGCTTGCACGGTTGGCAGGTCAGCAAAGCCTGTTCTCTTCCAGGAGGCCTCGCCTTGTGGCTAGCCTGGGCTTCCTCATATGGCAGCTCACAGAGAATAAAGGTGGAATCAGAAAAATATCTCGAAGACTAAGCATGAGAATGCTCCCGTTGTCACTGCTGTTACATTTTTTTGGTCAAAGGAATTCACAAAGACTCCCCAGATTCCAGGAGTGGAAAAATAGACTTTGTCTCTTGATGGGAAGAGCTGCTAAATACCGTGACCATGTTTCTTCAATCTCCTGCATCTATCTTCTGCTTCACTAGATAATGCAAATTGCTTTCCACAGTGTTGATAGAAAACACACTGTCTCTGTGTCTGTCTCTCACACACACCCATTGCTTAATTCTGATACTAGAATATGGCTTCCCTGATGGCTCAGTGGTAAAGAATCTGCCTGCAATGCAGGAGACACAGGAGTTGTGGGTTTGATCCCACAACTTGCTGGGTCAGGAAGATCCTCTGGAGGAGGAAATAGCAACCCACTCCAGTATTCTTGCCTGAGAAATCCCACGGACAGAGGAGCTTGGTGGGCTACAGTCCATAGGGTAGCAAAGAGTAGGACATGACTGAGCATGCATGCACGCACACACACTACACTGATCCTATGTTCCAGTGTTTGCTGGAAACTTGTCTTTATCCTGAATTTTATGGTCAAAATGCTGTGGTTCTTTCTCCTCAGTTCAGTGTGGATATGTTATTCACTTGAAATACAGTTATGTTCATTTATTTCTGTTTATATGACATTTTAGCACCCCTAATTTTATTTTATTAAACCATTAATATGGATTCCAAAGACAAAATTATACAAGAAGATACAGAGAAATGTCAGTCTCCCAGATAATCATGATAGTGTGATCACTCACCTAGAGCCAGACATCATGGAGCGTAAAGTCAAGTGGGCCTTAGGAAGCATCACTACGAACAAAGCTAGTGGAGGTGATGGAATTCCAGTTGAGCTGTTTCAAATCCTGAAAGACGATGCTGTGAAAGTGCTGCACTCAATATGCCAGCAAATTTGGAAAACTCAGCAGTGGCCACAGGACTGGAAAAGGTCAGTTTTCATTCCAATCCCAAAGAAAGGCAATACCAAAGAATGCTCAAACTCCCACACAATTGCACTCATCTCACATGCTAGTAAAGTAATGCTCAAAATTCTCCAAGCCAGGCTTCAACACTTCATGAATCTTGAACTTCCAGATGTTCAAGTTGGATTTAGAAAGGGCAGAGGAACCAGAGATCAAATTGCCAACATCTGCTGGATCATGGAAAAAGCAAGAGAGTTCCAGGAAAACATCTATTTCTGTTTTATTGACTATGTCAAAGCCTTTGACTGTGTGGATCACAACAAACTGTGGAAAATTCTGAAAGAGATGGGCATCCCAGACCACCTAACCTGCCTCTTGAGAAACCTGTATGCAGGTCAGGAAGCAACAGTTAGAACTGGACATGGAACAACAGACTGGTTCCAAATAGGAAAAGGAGTACATCAAGGCTGTATATTGTCACCCTGCTTATTTAAGTTTATGCAGAGTACATCATGAGAAACGCTGGGCTGGAGGAAGCACAAGCTGGAATCAAGATTGCCGGGAGAAATATCAATAACCTCAGATATATGCAGATGACACCACCCTTATGGCAGAAAATGAAGAACTAAAGAGCCTCTTGATGAAAGTAAAAGAGGAGAGTGAAAAAGTTGGCTTAAAGCTCAACATTCAGAAAACTAAGATCATGCCATCCTGTCCCATCACTTCATGGGAAATAGATGGGGAAACAGTGGAAACTGTCAGACTTTTTTTGGGGGGGCCCCAAAATCACTGCAGATGGTGATTGCAGCAATGAAATTAGAAGATGCTTTCTCCTTGGAAGGAAAGTTATGACAAACCTAGACAGCATATTAAAAAGCAGAGACATTACTTTGCCAACAAACGTCCGTCTAGTCAAGGCTATGGTTTTTCCAGTGGTCGTGTATGGATGTGAGAGTTGGACTAGAAAGAAAGCTTAGCACCGAAGAATTGATGCTTTTGAACTGTGGTGTTGGAGAAGACTCTTGAGAGTCCCTTCGACTGCAAAGAGATCCAACCAGTCCATCCTAAAGGAGATTATTCCTGGGTGTTCATGGGAGGGACTGATGTTGAAGCTGAAACTCCAATACTTTGGCCACCTGATGCGAAGAGCTGACTCATTGGAAAAGACCCTGTTGCTGGGAAAGATTGAGGGCAGGAGGAGAAGGGGACGACAGAGGATGAGATTTTTGGATGGCATCACCGACTCGATTGACATGGGTTTGGGTGGACTCTGGGAGTTGATGATGGACAGGGAAGCTTGGCATGCTGCAGTTCATGGGGTTGCAAAGAGTCAGACACAACTGAGTGACTGAACTGAACTGAACTGACCATCACTTCAACCCAATTCCCACCCATCCTCTGAAGGAAACTCATTATTTTTTTACTTTATCCTTCTGGTATTTGTAAAAATAAGTAGAAAAACGTATATTTTCTTATTTACTTTCTTTCTTATACAGAAGATGGGATACTATATATACTCTTGCTTTTCAGTTTTAAAGAGTTTAAAAAGATAGCCTAGAAATAACTCCCTTCACATTGGTTCCTTTCTTATTAATTTGCCTTAGGCCTAGTGGTATTGCCTGCCATTCTGTATATCTGCTGTTTTTCTATACTTTATAGAGTTCTCATTGCTGCTAGTAAGAGAGCCCTTATTATAGTTAATAATTGGACACCATTGGGATTAAAATCATTTTCTCTTTGAAAGATTCCATTAAGATAATGAAAGTACATGTTACAAAATTGGAGGAATTTATATGTTCTGTACACAGTTGATCTTTTGCACAATGCAAGTTTGAATTGCACAGGCCCACTTACTTATACGTGGATTTTTTTCAATAGTACTACAGTACTACATGATCTGCGATTGGCTGAATCCATGGATACAGAACTGGATACTGAGGAATTGCAGATGTGGAGGTCTGACTATAAGTTAAAAGTGGAATTTCAGCTGTGCAGAGGGATGGCTCTCCCAACATCCCATTTTTAAAAAATAGATAACTTTCAATGAGCTTTTTTTAAAAAAAAATTATTTTATTTTTGGCTGTGATATGTCTTTCTCTAGTTGTGGTGCAGCGGCTTAGTTGCCCTGCAGCATGTGGAATCTTCCCAGATCAGGGATCTAACCCATGTCCCCTATATTGGCAGATGGATTCTTAATCACTGGACCACCAGGGAAGTCTCTAACCCCCATTTGTTGAAGGATCAACTACATGTTACTTGGAGTATGTAAAGAACTCTTTCAACTCAATGAGAAGGCAAACAACCCAAGAAAAATGAGCACTTAACTTTTTACAGTCTATTTAGAATTAATATTTTACGACTTCAAGTGGCTCAGAGGTTAAATCATCTGCCCACAATGTGGGAGACCTGGGTTCGATCCCTGGGTCGGGAAGATCCTCTGGAGAAGGAAATGGCAACCCACTCCAGTATTCTTGCTTGGAGAATCCCATGGACGGAGGAGCCTGGTGGGCTACAGTCCACGGGGTCACAAAGAGTCGGACACGACAGCCACTTTCACTTCACTTTCACTTTAAGTGACATGTAAAACTGTATCAACATAATAAGACCCTTTATCTTCCCCACTTTGTTTTATGGTTGTCATATGTACCACATACACTGAAAATCCTATCAAACAATGTTATAAATTTTACTTTCAACTGACATACGTATTCTCAAACTTAAGAGGAGAAAAATATCCTGCTATATTTACCTGGATATCATTTTCGTGGCACTTCCTTAGTTTCTGAAGTTTGAATTTTTCCTCCAGTGTTATTTCCATTCCATCTGAAAAACTTTTAGCATTTCTTTAGTATTAAAGATATGTTGGCCATGAATTTTTTGAGATTCCTTCATCTAATAATGCCTTTATTTTACACTTATTTCTTGGAGGAATTGTGTGTTGACAATCCTTCTCTTTCAATACCTAAAAAATATACTATTTCTTTCTGGTCTACATTTCTGATGAGAAACACAGTCACTCAAATTGTTGTTCCCCTGTATACAATGTGTTATTTTTCTTTGGCAGCTTTCAGAGTAAAAACAATTTTTAAAAATTGAACTAGATATACAGTGTTGCTAGTTTCAGATATACAACAAACTGAATACACAAATCCATATATTCCAGATTTTTCAATGTTTAGTTTTCATTTGTTTGATTTTGATGTGTCTGAGTATAGGTTTTTCAGGTTTATCAACGCCTGTTTAAGTTTCATTGAGATTCTTGAATCTAAAGTTTTTATGACTTTGACCAAATGCCAAAGTTTCAGGGGACTTTTTCAGCCAGGCCACTGACTATTTCTTCTGTCATCTCCATTCTGATATTTAGCCACTGCCGGGGTCCTGCCCTGGTGGATCCAGGGAATTCGAAGCGGGGACGGCGTTGGCGTGAGAAAAAATTATTTATTAATATAAGATTAGATTAAGAAACAATAGTGTAGCAGGAAAATTAAGTAGAGAAAGAGGGCTGAATAACTTGGATTATGTGGAAGACCAATAAAGTTCCAGACAAGGAACTTGCACCATCCACGTTAGGCCACCGGCGCCCGTTTGAATATCGGAGAGTGCCCCGCCTTGGGCTCTCTCTCTTACGGATCTTAGAAGCCAGGACAAATAAGTAGACATGATGAGCCTCCCTGCTCCAGATGAGAATTCAGCCGGAAAAAGAAAAGAACAACATGGGGAAGCCCAGCATTGGTGCAAGACTCCAAAAACTATTTTTCAAAATCAGCTTATATACCCCAAGTTGTACATAAAGAAATAGAGTTAAGCAGGGGCAGCAGTCCTGACCCTCATTGAGACAAGGCTTTCTTTTTGCATACCCTCCTGTATACAAAAGGTCTCAGGTGGTTTACATTATCTTCTGGCCAAGAGGCTTGTTAACATTTTTATGGCTCTCTTCCTGGATAATTGTCCAGAAAACTCCTTTTCTGAGAAGTGTTTTTTCTTTACTCTGCAATCCCTCAAAGTACAAAAAAGTTACATTCCTATAGAACAAAGGTGCAGTGGGTTATAACAAAGAAAGTACTTAACTCAAAGATCTAGTGTTGCTAATACCAGGTCTACTACCTGTTTTTCTATTTACCAACTATACCTAAAAATAAAAGATATGAAAATTTGGCAGCAAGTATTGGCTCAACAAATGAAACCTTTAATCAGTCCTATTCTAATGATTTTGACTCCTCGGAAGCCTGGACATTCCTAGGATGTTTTAAGCTTCCTGTGCCTCCCGCAGTCGGGAGGCCTCAAACAATCACATGCGCAGCTGTACGAGTCCTGCAGGCAGGCTAGAAAGTCATCAGAGGGGTTTTTGGATTGAAACACTCGTATTATGCCCAGGAGATTTATTATCTAAAAGCTCTAATTTTTTTCCAGAAAAAGGTGGTGGGGGACAGTCCCCTGTTAACGACAGAAGCGTAGGTGGAAAGCATAATATAGTAAAGCAGGCAGATTCTGGTCTTGGGGGGTGGATGCTCAGGAATTTCCAGGGGGAATCCCTGAAGCCGAACCTTGTGTTTTGTCAGGCTTCCTTCTGCATGACCTTGTCACGGGTGGGATTCCTCACGCTGGCTCCCGACAAGCCACTCAAGTGAATTTTCTGTTACTGTATTTTTCAGTTATAAAATTTTCCACTTAGTATTTTTCTTGTATCTTTTGTCTGCTGATAGTTTGTCTTTCTACTTGTTTCAAGAGTGTTTGCTCTGACTTCTCAGAGTATGATTATAATAATTGCTTTAAAGTCTGATAGTTAAAACTTCTGTGTCATTTTGGGGTTGTTATGTGTTGATTATCTTTTTCCTTGTGGCATACTGAGATTTTCCTGATTCTTTATACATTAAGTAATTTTGTGTTGTATATATTTATTTTAAACATATATGAGACTGTATTCATTTTCTTTGGATAATTTTTTTTTTTTTTACAGTTTTATGAGACAACTGCCCTGGTTAGATTTATGTTGTAAGTTTCTTCCCATCTTCTGTGGGCTGTGGACCCAATGTCAGTTCAGTTTTTAATTTCAGTGCTGTTTGGATCCATTTAGTTGTGTGCCACTAATAGTTTGGAAGCTGGGCAGTGATATACCTTATTTTCTAGTTGTCCAAGTCTTTGGAATGCTGTTCAGGGTCAGATATAACCCTGTGCTACCAAGAATTTCATATAACACTTTATGGGATCACCTTCTTCAGCTCCTTCTTACCTGAAGTCTCCCCAACACTTTCCAGTTCTTAAGCCCCACTACTTGACTTTCTGCCTAGAAAACTAGAGCTTTAGTTTCCCTGTTCTGCGACTCATTTCATCAACTCCATCTGCCTCCCGGGCTACACATTGAGACAATAGAAAGAATATTTAAAGTAACAGGGATTTTCCTCCGTTATCCGTGTACTTGGAACCACAGTTTATTTGGTCAGAGGGTGGATTTCCATCTCAGATGTATAGGTACTTGCCCAGCCACCTCTGTCGCTGCAGGATTGTCTGACATGTTTGATAAAACAGAAAAGAGCAAGAAAAATCAGGGGATTTCTCTTGTTCTCTCTGAAATTTGAGGCCTCTTTTCCTTGGGCCAGAAATATTGGACTTTTTCTCTTGGAATTCTTTTTGTCCATACTCGACAGACAGTTCTTGGTTTCAGGCTACTTTTGAGTCCAGGTCTGGAGATGCTATCGAGAAACATCATTGTAAATTCATTGCTAATGCAGTGGTACTTTGAATTTGGCTTTCCTTCTCCGAGCTGCTTGTTGCTACCATTTACTTTTCAGAGTCCTTTCATGTACAGGACTTTCAACTGCATCATATAAAAGTAGGGTAGAATGTACATCTGAACTCTGTTATTTCTGATGAGAAGGCATTCAAAAAATATTCATCCTACTTGGAATTGGCTAAGCTTTGTAACTTTGTAAATGTGTATTTTTCACCAGCTTTGAGAACTCTACCGTCATTCTCTCTTTAAATTTTTTTTTTGCCTCATTCCCTCCTCTCCTTTTTGAACTCTGAATTACGTGTATGTGTATTAAACTCTCTGTTACCGTCCTGTAAGCCCCCAAGGCTCTGTTCACTATGTTCTAAAATATGATTTCCTCTTTTCCTCAGATTGTATAATACTATTGATCTATATATAAGTTCACCAACTTACCTCTGATTCAGTCCATCCTAGTACTTACTTATCTTATAACTGGAAGTTTGTACTTTTTGTCTATCTTCATCCAGTTCCTCCACCCCCCTGCCCTGATGCATCTGGTAACCACACTTCTAATCTCTTTTTCTATGAGTTTCTTTGTTTTTGGCGTATAATTGACCTACAACACTGTGTTCTTTCTTGGCACATAACACAGTAATTCACTATTTCTCTGCATTTCAAAATGTAAGTCTAGATGTCATCTGTCACCATACAAAGATATTATATAAATATTGGCAATATTCTCCACATGGTACAGTTTATACCTATGACTAATTTATTTTGTAACTCACCAATTTCTCTCCTCCCTTAACACCTCCCTTCTAGCAACCATCTGTTTATTCTCTGTAACTATGATTGTGTCTGTGACTCCGTTTCTGTTAGGTATGTGCATTCATTTGTTTTTTAGATTCCATGTATGAGTGATCTCATAAAACATGTGACTTTCTCTATATGATTTATTTCACTTAGAATAATATCCTCTGGATCCATTTGTATTGTTGCACGTGGCAAGATTTCCTTCTTTTTTGTGACTGAGTAAATATTTCGTTTTATATATATATATATATATATATATATATATATATATATATATATATATATGTAGTTGGGTTGTTCAGTCACTCAGCTGTGTCCGACTCAACTTAAAAACAATGGACTGCCTGTGGACTATAGACTGCCAGGCTCTTCTGTCCATGGGATTATCCCTGCTAGAATACTGGAGCAGGTTGCCATTTCCTCCTGCAAGGGATCTTCCAGACCCAGGCATTGAACCTGCGTCTCTTACATCTCCTGCGTTGGCAGGCAGGTTTTTTTTTTTAACCACTAGCACCACCTGGGAAGCTTGGTGTGTGTGTACATACATATATATATATATATATATATATCTTCTTTTCATCAATTAAAATTTTTTTTTATTTTATATTGGAGCATACTTGATTAACAGTGTTGTGTTAGTTTCGAGTCTACAGCAAAGTGATTCAGTTTTGCCTATTATCCATTCATCTATTATGGACATTTAGGTTGAGTTCATATCTTGGCTATTGTAAGTAATAATGAACATGGGGTGCATATATCTTTTCAAATTAGTGTTTTCATTTTCTTGGGTAAATACCCAGGAGTAGAATTGCTGGATCATATGGTAGTTCTATTTTAATTTATTGAGGAATTTCAGTGCTCTTTTCCAGAGTGGCTGTAGCAGTTTACATTCCACCAACAATGTATAAGAGTTCCCTTTTCTCCACTTCCTCAGCACACTTTTTATTGTTTTTTGATAATAGCTGTTCTGACAGGTGTTGGGTGGTATCTTGCTCTTTTCTTGATTTGCATTTCTCTAATAATTAGTGACCTTGAGCATCTTTTCATGAGCCTGTTGTCCATCTGTATGTCTTCTCTGGAAAAATGTCTCCTCAGTCCTCTGCCCATTTTCTAATTGGATTGTTTTTAAGTTGAGTTGTATGTGCTCTCTGTATATTTTGGATTTTAGCCCCCTGCTGGTATATCATTTGCAAATATCTTTTCCCATACAATAGGTGGCCTTTTTTTTTGTTTTATTAATAGTTTCCTTCACTGTGCATAAGCTTTTTAGTTTAATTTGGTCCCATTTGTTTATTTTTGCTTTTGTGTCTGTTACCTGAGAAAATATATTGTTAAGACTGATGTCAAAAAGTAGACTAAGTTTTCTTCTAGCGATTTCAGGTCTTATGTTTAAGTCTTTAATCCATTTTTAGTTTATTTTTGTATGTGGTGTGAAAAAGTCATTCAGTTTGATTCTTTTGCTTATAACTACCCAGTTTTCCCAATACCATTTATTGAAGAGGTTGTCTTTTCCCCATTGCATATTCTTGCCTCTTTTGTCACTGGTTTTGGATTGTGATGTCTTAATTTTCATTTATCTCCTGGTATTTTTAAATTTCCTCTTCGATTTTTTTCAGTGACCCATCAGTTGTTTAGTAGCGTATTGTGTAGCCTTCATGTGTCTGTGGGTTTTTTTTTTTTGCAGTTTTTTCCTTGTAGTTGATTTTTAGACACCTTGTGTTTGGTCATAAAAGATTCCTCTGGTGGGTGGGGTTGAATCCTGGGCCCTCTAGTGGTTAGGACTGGGTCTCCATCAAGCTACCTGGTTGGCCTGAGGCATCCCAGGACTGATGCTAACTGACTGGTGGGTAGATTTGGGTCCTTGGGACTAATAAGCTAGAGGTACATTTCCAAAACGGCACTTGCCAGCTCCACTGTCCTCGTGGTAGAATGAGTTCCCCGAAATGGCTACTGCCAGTGTCTTTGTCCTCAGGATGAGTCCCAGTTGTCTTGTTCCTCTCTGGGAGGCTCTCCAAGATCAGCAAGTGAGTCTCACTCAAGCTTTTTTCAAACAACTGCTTCTGCCCTGAGTCCTGGAGTGTATGAGATTTTGTGTGTACCCTTTAACAGTAGAATCTCTATCTCTCATAGCCCTGACTCTCCTGAAAATAAGCCCCACTGACCTTCAAAGCCAAAGATTCTGGGGGCTCATCTTCCCAGTGCAGAACCTAGGGGATGGAGAGCCCCATGAGGGGGTTGTACCCCTTGCTCCCTGGGCAGAACCTCTACAATTGTAATTATCCTCGCACTTCTGAGTCACCTGCCCTGGGGCCTTGCTTATGCCTTGCCTCTGCTCCTCCTACCCATCTTGTTGTATTTCCTTCTTTATATCCTTAGTTGTAGAAGATTTTTTTCTACTAATCTTCTTGTCGTTCATATCAATAATTGCCTTGTAAATAATTTTAGTTTTGGTGTGCCTGTGGGAGGAGGTGAGCTCAGGGTCTTTCTATTCCACCCTCTTGGCCACTTCCCCCATGTAAGTTTTAGAAATAGTTTGTCAATTTTTTCTCTTTTTACAAAAAGAGTTATGCTCTGCTGTTGAGATTTCACTGAATCTATCGATCATTTTGGGAAGAATGAATAATTAACAAAGTTTTGTCTTCGTATTTAAGAACATGATATATCCCTATATGTTCTTTAATTTCTTTCAGTAGTATTCTGTAAATTTCAATATATGGCATGTCTTATAATACTTTGTAAAGTTTTTCTGTAATAATTTTGTGTTTTATGTTCTATTGTAAATAAAATTCTGAAATTTTAATCATTTAATTGTTCACTGCTTAGTATATTGGAATATAACTAATTGGTGGGTATTGGCCTTGATAAATTCACTTATTTTTGTAGCTTTAGGATTTTCTACATATACAATCACATATCTGCATATGAAGACTTTTACTTCTTCCTTTCTAATCTTTAACAAGATTATTTTACTTGCTTTATTTCACTGACTAGAATCTCCAGTAGAAGATAGAAAAAGTGAGAATGGATATTCACGCATTTTGACATTTTCAGGGGAAAGCAGTGAATCACTAGTATGTACCATATTATTTGAAGGATTTCCTCCCCAGATGTCTTTAATTAGGTTAAGCAAGTTCCCTTATATTCCTTATTTTGTGCAATTTTTTACATAAATGAATGCTGGAATTTTGTTGTGCAGTTACTCTATAACTACTGAGTTGATTGTTTATTTCTTCTATATTTTTAGTGTGATCCATTATATTGGCTGATTTTTGAATGTTTAAACATTCTTGCATTCCTGAAATAAACTCCGCTTGATCATGGTGTATTATGTTTTCATCTGTTGCCGGATTAGGTCTGTTGACTTTTGTTCAGGACATTGAATCTAGGTTGATGAGCGATAGCAGTATTTTGTTTTCTTCTGGTGTCCCTGCATGGTTTTATTATCAGGGTAATACTGGCTTCAGAAAACAACCTGGGTTCCTCCTCCTTCTCCGGTTTCCAAAAGAATCTTTGTAATATTATTATTTCTGACTCAAATTATTTGACAGAACATGCCAGTGAGCCATCTGGGCCTAGAACTTTCTTCGTGGGAAGGTTCTTAATTATACTTCAATTTATCTAGTATATTGTGGGGCTCTTTTTGTTTCATCAGGTGTTATTTTTTTAAAACTAATTTTAAAAATTTATTCATTTTTATTTTTGGCTATGACAGGTTTTTGTTGCTGTATGGGCTTTTCTCTAGTTGTGGTGCGCGGGGGCTGCTCCCTATTTGTAGTGTGTGGGCTTCTCATTTTGGTGGCTCCTTTTGTTGTGGAGCACAGGCTCTGGAGCACAAGCTCAGGAGTGGCGGCACACGGGCTTAGTTGTTCTGTGGCATGTGGGATCATCCCACATCAGAGCTTGAAACTGTCCCCAGCATTGGCAGGTGGATTCCTATCTTCTGTACCAACCAGGGAAGTCTCCCCTGGTTCTTTTTTCTGTCTTCCATTTCTCTACTTGTTAGGTTCATATTTTAAAAAAATACTTTAACATTGTTTTTTTTTTAATAAGATATTTTAATATCCCTGACTGTTAAGTCCTTCATCTGTCATTTATTGCTCTATTTTATGACTGTTTTATTTACTGGTTTTTATACTGATCAAGGTCACATTTTTCTCTTTCTTCATTTGTTTACTAATTTTTGACTGGAGGTTGGACTTTGTGAATTCTATATTTTTGCGTGTCTGACTTTTTGTTGTCTTCCTTGAATGAGTATTGATTGAGTTTTGTTCTAGCAAGTAATGATACTTGTGATTCAGTTTGATACTTTTGAGGCTTGATTTTAAGCCTCAGTATGGTGGGTCTAGAGCCCTCTTTTCTCCAGGAGTCCTTCAGTCCCATTTGGAAGGCATGGCTCTCCTGGACTCTCTGCTGAATACTCCATTCAGATTGGATGTTTTCCAGTTATTCTTTCTACAGGAGATCAGCCCTGGGTGTTCTTTGGAAAGAATGATGCTAAAGCTGAAACTCCAGTACTTTGGCCACCTCATGCGAAGAGTTGACTCATTGGAAAAGACTCTGATGCTGGGAGGGATTGGGAGCAGGAGGAAAGGGGGACGACAGAGGATGAGATGTCTGGATGGCATCACCGACTCGATGGACATGAGTTTCAGTGAACTCCGGGAGTTGGTGATGGACAGGGAGGCCTGGCGTGCCACAATTCATGGGGTCGCAAAGAGTCGGACATGACTGAGCGACTGAACTGAACTGAACTGAACTGAGTTGTTCTTTATATATAGCTTTGTGGATTTTCATCCTGTATGTGTGACTCTTAAAATTCAGCACACACTCAACAGACTGGATGCAAATTTCTGGAACTCTTTTTCTTCATAACTACATTTCCTCCAGAATTCTTTCTTGGAACTTCAACTTCTTTGGCCTCCCTGAACTCCTTCTTTGTCTCCCCAACTCAGTGAGACTGCCATGGTTTACTTGTGATCTTTTCTGCTCTGCAGATTAGAATGTGCTTTCAGGCAGAAAACCAGGATAATTATATGGTGCACCTCATTTGTTTTCCTTCTCTCAGGGATCATGGAGAAGGCAATGGTACCCCACTCCAGTACTCTTGCCTGGAAAACCCCATGGATGGAGGAGCCTGGTAGGCTGCAGTCCATGGGGTCGCAAAGAGTCGGACACAACTGAGTGACTTCACTTTCGCTTTTCACTTTCATGTATTGGAGAAGGAAATGGCAACCCACTCCAATGTTCTTGCCTGGAGAATCCCAGGGACGGGGGAGCCTGGTGGGCTGCTGTCTCTGGGGTTGCACAAAGTCGGACATGACTGAAGCAACTTAGCAGCAGCAGCAGCAGCAGCAGGGATCACAGTTCTGTACTGCCTGTTCAGTTCAGTTCAGTCGCTCAGTCGTGTCCGACTCTTTGTGACCCCATGAATCGCAGCACGCCAGGCCTCCCTGTCCATCACCAACTCCCAGAGTTCACTCAGACTCGCGTCCATCGAGTTGGTGATGCCATCCAGACATCTCATCCTCTGTCGTCCCCTTTTCCTCCTGCCCCCAATCCCTCCCAGCATCAGAGTCTTTTCCAATGAGTCAACTCTTCGCATGAGGTGGCCAAAGTACCGGAGTTTCAGCTTCAGCATCATTCCCTCCAAAGAAATCCCAGGGTTGATCTCCTTCAGAATGGACTGGTTGGATCTCCCTGCAGTCCAAGGGACTCTCAAGAGTCTTCTCCAACCCCACAGTTCAAAAGCATCAATTCTTCGGTGCTCAGCTTTCTTCACAGTCCAACTCTCACATCCATACATGACCACTGGAAAAACCATAGCCTTGACTAGATGGACCTTTGTTGGCAAAGTAATGTCTCTGCTTTTGAATATACTATCTAGGTTGGTCATAACTTTCCTTGCAAGGAGTAAGCATCTTTTAATTTCATGGCTTAATTGTATTATAATTTTTTATAATTCTAATATTTGTAGTAACTTTGGGGATATTTTTATTGTATTATTTCTCATGATGTCTTGTTTTTATGTGTGTGGTTCTCTCCATGTCTTATTAATTTGACTGTTATTTGTAAGAATTCTTTAAGGCCTAAGTAGAGGGTATATTCATCTAGATAGGACTTTTGCTTTTACTTGATACATAGGGACATTAGAAAGACTCTAACTTTAGCTTTTGTGACAACCAGGCTCAAATATTTGGGCTCCAAGTTTAAACTAGGGTTGGCTGTGGTTATGACATTCAGGAACCTTAAAAATTTGCCCTTGTTTTGTCCTTTTCTGAAGCAGCCTTCCTTGTGTTCCTTGTGGTGTGGAACAGTTGGGTGCAAGCTTCTGGTTCATTTTTTATTATTGAAGGTGCAACCCTTTGAAATGCCAGATTTAGGGGAAGACCTTCTGTTCTTATCCTTACTTTGGGCATGCTCTGGTGCTTTTACATCAAACTGCCTGGAAACTCCAGGTATAGTTTGATGTATGTGACGTACCCTTCAAGGCAAAATTGCTTTGCAAGTCTTCTTCCCCCACTGCTTTTGTTTGTACTCTGATTTTTGTCCAATACTGTAATTCCTTATTATCTTATCAATATTTTTATTTTTCAAGATTTAAAAATATCTTTGAGTCTTTTAAATTATTTCCAGTGAGAAGTTTGGTCCAAATATTTAACTTGCCTATTACCAGAAGAGCATATAGTATTTTATTTTCTAAAATGTGATTAGAAATGCCTCTTTGTTGTTGCTGTTCAGGCACTAAGTCATGTCTGACTCTTTGCGACTTCATGGACTACAGCATGCCAGGCTTCCCTGTCCTGCACCATCTTTCAGAGTTTGCTCAAACTCATGTCTACTGAGTCAATGATGCCATCCAACCATCTCATCCTCTGTCCTACCCTTCTCCTCTTGCCTTCATCTTTCCCAGTATCAGGGTCTTTTCCAGCGAGTCGGCTCTTCATATCAGGTGGCCCAAGTATCGAAGCTTCAGCTTCAGCATCAGTCCTTCCCGTGACTATTCAGGGTTGATTTCCTTTAGGATTGACTGGTTGGATCTCTGCCACTTGCATTTTGCTATTATCAGCAAACCTTCCATTGAAGTTACTATAGAGCAATGAGCTGAAGTTTTAAGGATTTATAGGAATTAGCCCAAGTGAAGAATGATGGTGGGAGTGGGGTTGGTCTTGAGCATGAGAGAGCATGGCATGCCCTGGAACTGTAAGAAGTTAAGTGTGAGCAGAGCAGATCTGCAGAAGGTCATGGGGTAAGATAAAAGTTAGAGAGCAGGACCGAGATCAAAAAGTGCAAGTTTCTCACAGCATAGTACAACTTCATGGGACTGTTATGCATATGGTACACTTAAGTAAATGCTCCCTGACATTCAGTTATACAAAGCTTAGAAGGTTGACTTTCACCTGCTAGTCTAAGAAAGAGGTAGGGTGTGAATAAGAGGTAGGGAGTGAATAAGAGACCCCATCATTAGAGCAGGGACTCAGAGTTTCCAAGAACTCTATAAGACTCAAGAAGACTATAGGAAAGGCTTCTCCTGCCCCATCCCCTCAGGGTCATAAATTATCCAGGCTCATAAAAATTCATGACTTTGAAGGTGGGTGGCTTCTAGATTTAATCCCAGGCTCTACCTTACCCTGGAGAAGGCTCTACCTTACCCTGGAGAAGGAAATGGCAACCCACTCCAGTGTTCTTGCCTGGAGAACCCCAGGGACTGGGGAGCCTGGTGGGCTGCCATCTCTGGGGTCGCACAGAGTCAGACACGACTGAAGCGACTTAGCAGCAGCAGCTACCTTAACCAGATCAGTAACATGATGTCCTTTCTTATCTGGAAGGTAAGGGAAAAGCAGATCATTTTCTAAGGAGCAAAATGATTCTATGTAATTCAACTCCTTATCCTCAGGAATACTGAAACACTTTTGAAGCTGGTAAACATGGGGATACTGCCTCCTGAGGCCCAGCCACCTCAAAATCTTATTGGTAACCCAACCTCTATCTTCACCTCCTGGTTCAACAGCCTCTCCAACCCCATCAAGAAGGAGGTCCTCAGCCATGTGGCTGAGTGCAACTTAGAGGAGCAGTTTTTGAAGGTCAGTAAAAATAGGTGAATGAGTCCTAGAGTTCCTTCAAAACCTTTTGTAAAACAGAAATTTCAGCTTTTATTGGCACCAGAAGAAAAAAATCCCAGAAGCACCAGGATAAGCTGCAACCTTGGTAATGCAAAGAACTACAGTTTCCAGAATGCCCTTCTATGAGTAATACTAGGTGGACTGGTTTTCCATGTCAGAGGGTCAGCTTGGAAATCTGGTTTTCTCAGTGATGCAGGGGTTTTAAGAAAATTTTCAGGAAAGATAGAATATATCTCTATACTTTGTGTTGTTTTTGTTAAATTCAAGGACACTTTAACTCCTCTCCTTTCTCCCCTTCACAGATTAAGGGGAGCACAAACTTTGCTTTCCTGGCCTTCGTTGAAGCCATGTCTTTTATTCCTGGGTCTGTCTTCTGGTCCTTCCTGTTCTTCGTAATGTTGCTGAACCTGGAGATGTCCACCATGATAGGGATCGTGGAGAGCATCATTACCTCTCTCCAGGACATCTTTATTTCTGTCCAGAAATATACAAAGCTGTTTACAGGTACTCTGACCTACATGTGTATACCCATCAATGACCCTGACTTCATTCAGATTGTTATACGGCCCTAGTCTATCACCTCTGCTTAGCCCTTGTTACCCAGCCAAACCTCTGACCTTGATCTAAATCCAATGTTCCCTCCAGTGGTTGTCTTAATGCTCATGTTCCTGTGTGGCCTCTTCTTCATTCGACCGTCAGGCAGCTACTACATCAGACTGCTATCTGACTACTGGACAATCCTCCCTATAATCATCGTCATCATATTGGAAAACTTGGCTGTGAAATGGTCCAGAGAGGCCAACAGGTGATAGCTTGGGTCTATAGGGAAGGTTGATCCCTTTCTTATTGCCTCTATTTTCACTTGACAAGAGTGACATAGGGACCCTTAACTTCAGGGAACTCCAGGGCCCTCTGAAAAACCTTTTTATTCATTCATTCATTTAACATATTTCTGGGGTGCTTAATATGTTCTGGGAACTGTTTCAGTAATCAAGGACAGAGCATTGAGTAAAACAAGCATTGAGTAAAACTCCCTGTCCCCAGGGAGTTTACATTCTAGTGGTAGAGATTCATAATAATAACCAAATGAACAAATACAAATGGCAAGAGGTGATAACTGACAGAAAAATCAAAAAGTGAGGTAAGATGATCAAGAGTGGGAGTATGTGCTATCAATAACTTTGATAGGATCACAGGGAAGGCCTCTCTGGTAAGGTGACATTTGAGCAGACTCCTGAATGAAATGAGAGGAGGAAGCATGAAAGGATTTTGAGAGAGCATTCCACGTAGAGAAACAGTAAGTACCAAAGCAAGAGGAAGCATCATTCCTGAAGTTTTTGAGCAACAAGGAAATCAGAGATTAGAATGTTACGAGCTGATGCCAAAGAGGTAATGGGAGATGATGTAGGACTTTTTAGCTAAGGCAGGACTTAGTTTTTTATGTAGAATGAGAGAGGAGGCATGGAAGGGTTTTGAGAAGGGGATTGACATTATCAGGTTTGTTTTTTCAAAAAGATACCTATGATTGATTGTTGTATGATGAATAGACTATGAGGAATCAAGAGTGAAGCAAGGAGAGCAGTTAGGAGCTATTGTAATATTCCAAATGGGAGTTAATGAATGGCTTGGGCTAAGGTGGGAGAGGTGTAGGTTGAGAGATGTGGTCTAATTCTGCAAGGAAAAGCTACTAAGGAAGAGGGAATAGGATAATCAGGAACATTAAGCATAACTGTGGAAGAAAGAGTGGGAAAATCCAAATAAAATACAAGGAATACAAACAACCCCCAGGCCCAATTTTTAAACAGGCAGATGTGTAGTCATCCACATGGTATAATTTAAGGGTAGAAGTTTCAGGTGGCAGCGTTTTCAGCTGACAGTGGTTCTTGGAGTCAGTTTACTCACTCATTCACTCACTCACATGTATCTTGAGTCTTTGTGTCAAGAAAGTCTTGTGGTACTGGGGTACAAATGAATGGAATAAGCTCCTCTCAAAGAGTGCAGAGTCCAAGGAGAAAGACATGTATGAGCAGACAATCCCAGTACAAGAAGGAAAGTCTATAGTAGAGGTAGCCTGGGACATTTAGGGGCATCTGGAGAGTCGGGGAAAGCATCCTAGGTAGAGGATGGTTGAGCTTAGTCTGGACAGATGAATATGCAGACAAAGAGGGAGAGAGAAGGGCACTCTAGACCAAAGGACTCCATTTGTGTATTCATTGAGATTGAGAACATGCAGTAAAGGACGATGAATATATTGGCTGGAAGAAGCTAAGAAAAGCTTGCGACCCCATAGACTGCAGCCTACCAGGCTCCTCTGTCCATGGCATTTTCCAGGCAATAGTACTGGAGTGGATTGCCATTTCCTTCTCCAGGGAAGAAAAGCTGAAGGAGGGTCAAATGTTACTCTTTTAGAGTCTGTGTTGTTCACTATGGATGAATACCCAGCAACTAGAAGAATCCCTGGTGTGTCATAGACACTCTTATATTCACAGAATGAATGAAAGGGGCTTGGCCTTTATCCTGAGGGCATTGATATCCATGAAATGTTTTTGAGCAGTAGAGGAATATTTGAAATTTTTTCTTGAGTAGGGATAGAAGATTGACTGAGAAGAAGATAGAGGATGAGGCTTGAGCTGAGGCAGGGGCTAAGGTCTGGCTGATCTTGTCCTCCAAGACTGGGTAAGGCCCAACTGGGCCTTCTACAGTCTTGTGGCCCTTCCTCCCAGTTTCTTTGCAGACACGGCTAACCTGTGGGGCCGTCCTATGTACTCCATCATTTGTTGGCTGTGGTCCTGTCTAATTCCAGTTGTGCTGCTAACCCTGTCTGCGACCACTGTATTTCAACTATCTCTGAAGAATGTCACGTATCTGGCCTGGGACTCAAGCACTGTAAGTCGCCCTCTTCAGACCCCTGACCTTCATAGGGAGTGGGGGGCTAGATTTTTCAATCCACTCTTGGTCTAAAGACTATCATCTCATTCTCCGATTCCCTGAAAACTCTTAGTCCTCTGTCCTGGTTCTCCTCTGACCCTCCCCTTCCCCAGTCCTTCCTCTTCTGGGAACTTCTACGTTCTGAACCCCTTTCCCGTCTCTCCACAGTCAAAAGAAATGGTTCGACAATACCCATCATGGGGGCTATTCATATTGTTCAGCTTTTTACTCATTGTCATCCTTCCCATCCCTATATACTTTGTATATTGCTTCACTCATGGGATTCCTTTCAACTCCACCAGCTGGGACAAGCCTATGATATCCTCCAAGTCCTTACCCCTAAGTTTCCAACTGACACCCATTAAAGAGGTTGAAAACGAAGAAATCCTCCAAGGTGATAGTGAAATTGCTGATCAACCTGTGGTGTGACTTCCTAACTATTTATTTGGCCTGACATCATATATCCCTCAAAACAGCTTTTAATAGGCAAGTCAATGTCAAATTGCAACTGTTGATGTCTCTAGACCCAGAGCTGCTTTTATTCCCAAGGATAGGGACATTTTTGGGTGGGGTGGGAGAGCTCATGGAGCCTGGCTTTGCAGTTTGTCTCCTAGACCACATCTTCCCTGGTTACTGCTTTCACTGTGTTTTCCCCATCCCTTCCTCAGTATATACACTTACCATTTTATATGCCATTGGTGATGCCTACAGAACATGCTTCTCAACGGGTCTACCCAGTTTCTGGAATGAATCTAGAGGAATAATGCTGTTGGTCAATAAATTAGTCCACTGGGATTCTAAGCACTGGGTGTGAGCAGATTTTTTTTTCTTCTATAAATATCTCAGATGTTCAGTCTTCCTCTCATGAGGCTTCCATTGTTTTGAGAGCCAAATGTCCAGCCCTGAGTTCCTGCCTTTCCTTGCCATGGTAAATTAAATGCTAGATTACTCGACTTGCTTTATCCAAGGATTGACCTTGAGCCAGGAGAAACCCAGGAAATAGTGACTTCAATAAAGATGTAAAGGGTATTAATACACTTGCTGATGGGAAGTGGTAACCCTATCATTCGTCTAAAAATTAATCTTCAATAGATTCCAGAACTGTTGCAGACTCTGTATCTGTGAATTGACACACAACCAGCTTGGGGAACTACCAAATTGTATTGCTGAGCCCATCAGGGTCCCATATCTGCTTGGTAAGAGAAACATGGCAGGTTTTACCACAGAGCTACGTCAAATGAATTTGCCTAGTGGATGATAGGGCTTCCCTGGTGGCTCAGACGGTAAAGAATCTGACTGCAATGCAGAAGACTGGGTTTCGATCCCTAGGTCAGGAAGATCCCCTGGAGGAGGAAATGGCAACCCACTGCAGTATTCTTGCTTGGAGAATTCCAAGGACAGAGTAGCCTGGACGGCTACAGTCATGGGGTCGCAAGAGAGCGGAACACTGTTGAATGACTAACACACTTGGCTCCTCTGTCCATGGGATTCTCCAGGCAAGAATACTGGAGTGGGTTGCCGTTTCCTTCTCCAGCGTATCTTCCCGACCCTGGGATTGAACCCGTGTCTCCTGCATTTGTAGGCGGATTCTTTACAGCTGAGCCGCTGGGGAACCCCCACAGTGGATGATAACTGAGTATTTCAAAACTTGTGTGTGTGGGGGGGGTGGGGGGGGTGACTCCATAACAGCTGAAGCACTTCGCAGGAGGAGGTGGAGTCAGTCCCTTAGGAACTGGGGATTGGAGGCTGTGGGTGGAGGTTTTGGAGACTTCCGAAGATCCAGGGAATGGGTTTCCCTTAAACGCTCAAGAGATCCCAGGACTTCAGATTGCTTAGGACTCACAGGGAGGTTGTCCCTGTTTAAGTTTATGTGCCAAAAGAAGAAAGAGCGGACATCCTCAACCACTGGAGCGTGGGACCCCTAGGTGAGTCTGGTGAATGGGAAGAGCAGAGATCCCAGATATCTCTGGACCTCGGACGTTTGGAGCTCAAGCTTGAGGACTGCAGGGCTGGAAGGGATGTGAGCCTCCAGGTCATCACCCATTGGCTCCGGTACCTTGGTAGCCCCACCCTCCCAAGCTCCTTCCTTCCTGCCGCGCCTCCCCACTCCCCACCCCAATCCAAACGATCCGTCCGCTTCAAGTCCCGTTCTATTGAGTCGGGTAAGGTGGGAATCAGAGAGAGGAGGCAGTCACCGTCTCATGATCAAATAGTCTTTGAGTTTTCAGCCTCCTCCTATCTGGGAAACCGGGAGCTCATCCTCCTTTGTGCTTACACCCCGCTGCTCCAGTTCCAGTTTTGGGAATAGAACCTGTCGGTGCAGGGAGGATTGAAAAGTAGGGTTTTACAGGATAAACCAAAGGGAGAGGAATGAAGATCTTGGTGTTTTTCTGCCTCCCACTCTAAATCTTTCCTCACACCGCTTGTTGAATGTCCGTTGACACCTAACGTCAAGGATATTTAAATTGAGAATATCTCACATTGCTGTAAAGGAAAGTGATTAGAGTTAGGCAGACTGATTTCTACAGTAAGTGTTTCTCTTCTCTGGTTCATATGGTCTGAAATTGGGTTTCGTACACAGTATATGTGATGAGCGGATTTTCTTTTGGATTGTTATTGGGAATCTCTGTCTGTGTTAGACAAAATGGAGCCCTGTTACTTGGGGAGGGAACCTTACACGTCTTCACATTTATTCCTCACGAGAGTGGTGTGAGATAAAGGTATTGTCATTTTCAAGTTTAATCGGGAACCCTGCAGTAAGAGGTTCACACGGGGAGTCAGGGGTAAAACCTGAGAAAGATTCTTGACTTGTGGCCTCTGGCCATTTTATTTTGGAAATTTGCAAACACATATGAAAAAATAATGTAGTGAATTGCTTTGCACTTATCACACATCTTCAATAATGACCAACTTGCGACAAATATGATTTTCTCTCTCTCCTTCCCCACTACATGCCTCTCCATTATTTTGAAGCAAATCCCAAATTTATCATTTCACCTGTAGATGTCAGTATATTCTCTAAAAAAATAACACTTTAAAAAAACCTGGCAAAACTATTATCACACCAAAAACAAATAACAGTAACCCTTTAATATCATTAAATATCCACTCAATATTTAAAATTTTCTGATTGTTTCATAATTTTTTTCTGGTAGCTTTATATTTTTTAACAGATTTATTGAGACATATCAATAATTCTTACACCATACAATCCACTCGTTTTAAAATGTGCAATTCAATGGCTTTTAATATATTCAGAGTTGTACATCTATCATTACAGCTTTTGTACATTTTCATTACCCCCAAAATAAACCCCACACTCCTTAGCCAGCACTGTAACTGTCCCAGCTGGCAACCTCAGCCTTAGATGAACACTAATCTTTTTGTCCTGTAGATTTACCTATTCTGCGCATTTCATGTACATGGAATCATGCGATATATGTGATTCTTTGTGACTGGCTTCTTTTACATAGCATGTTTTCAAATTGACCCATGTGTAGCATGTATCGTTACACATTTCTTTTTATTGATGAATAACAGCCCATTGTATGGATAGAACACATTTTATTTATCCAATTATCAGTTGATGGGCATTTGGCTTGTTCCCACTTTGGGGCTATTATAATAATAATGCTATTATGAGCATTTATGTAAAAGTGGGTTTTTTTGGCTGGACATATGTTCTTATTTCTCGACGTATATTTAGGAGTGAAATTTCTGGATTATATGCTAACTCTATGTGTAACTATTTGAGAGACTGTCTCATAACTTTTTAAAAAGTTGGTTTGAATCATTATCCAAATAAAATTTATATGTGGCAATCCATTGCTATACCTTTTAAGCATCTTTTAATGGTAGGTCTCCCTCCCTCTCTTTTCCCCCCTTGAAATGTATTTATTGGTAAAACTGGGTTATTTGTCCTGTACAATTTCTGGCCATCTGGAATTTGCTGATTACCTCTTGTGATGTTATTTAGTATATTCTTTTGTTTCCTGTGTTTCGAGTAAATTGGTAATTAGGTGAAGAAGTTTATTACTTCTAGGTTCAATATTCTGGCAAGAATACTTCATGATTGGTTTTATATATTTCAGTTAGGAGGACAAAAAAACCCCTCAAATGCCCAGATGGCTCTCCTTTTGTGGTGTTAGCAGCCATTGATGATCATTGTCTAGATTCGCCTTTCAACGAGAGATAAGATGTGGTCTTCTAAGTTTATTATTCCTTCTTTTTTTCTTAGTTGGAATAATCCTAGGAAGAGAACTTCGTGTCAAATCAAACATTCATTACACTGGCATACAGTTTGTACAGGAAAAGCAAAATAAATTTTTATTCTTTCCCTTTATTTACCAGCTTAAAAAGAGTTCATTGCCTAATATCCTCTGAATGTGATCACTGAGATTTTTTATTTTAGTATCTCTCTGAACTCATTGATTTAAACTTATTTGATGTATTTCAGTCCATTGCAGTCATTCTTATTGATGCTCAAATCATCTCATCTTGGACCCATGGGAGTATCTTCAAGTTGACTCCTGAGTCCTTTTGACAAGACCCAAGTATATATAAAAATTTCCTTGCCTTCTGGTATTAACTGAATGGTCAATGAAATTAACCTTGAAATTATTGTACATTTCATGGCCCAAATCTGAAATCAGTTATTTTTCCAAGAATACCTAATTTATTTTAATAGAAAATGCTATTTCAGCTCAGTTCAGTTTAGTTCAGTCACTCAGGCATGTCCAGCTCTTTGCGACCCCATGAACCACAGCACACCAGGCCTCCCTGTCCATCACCAACTCCTGGAGTCCACCCAAACCCATGTCCATCGAGTTGGTGATGCCATCCAACCATCTCATCCTCTGTCGTCCCCTTCTCCTCCTGCCCTCAATCTTTCCCAGCATCAGGGTCTTTTCAAATGAGTCAGCTCTTCCCATCAGGTGGCCAAAGTATTGGAGTTTCAGCTTCAACATCAGTCCCTCCAATGAACACTCAGGACTGATCTCATTTAGGATGGACTGGTTGGATCTCCTTGCAGTCGAAGGGACTCTCAAGAGTCTTCTCCAATACCACAGTTCAAAAGCATCAATTCTTTGGTGCTCAGCTTTCTTTATAGTCCAACTCACATCCATGCATGACCACAGGAAAAACCATAGCCTTGACTGCTGCTGCTGCTGCTGCTAAGTCGCTTCAGTTGTGTCCGACTCTGTGCAACCCCATAGACGGCAGCCCACCAGGCTCCCCCGTCCCTGGGATTCTCCAGGCAAGAGTACTGGAGTGGGTTGCCACTGCCTTCTCCGAATATGCTGTCTAGGTTGGTCATAACTTTCCTTCCAAGGAGCAAGCGTCTTTTAACTTCATTGCTGCACTCACCATCCACAGTGATTTTGGAGCCCAGAAAAATAAAGTTGGACACTGTTTCCACTGTTTCTCCATCTATTTACCATGAAGTGATGGGACCGGATGCCATGATCTTCATTTTCTGGATGTTGAGCTTTAAGCCAACTTTTTCACTTCCTCTTTCACTTTCATCAAGAGGCTCTTTAGTTCTTCTTCACTTTCTGCCATAAGGGTGGTGTCATCTGCATATCTGAGGTTATTGATATTTCTCCCAGCAATCTTGATTCTAGCTTGTGATTCTTCCAGCCCAGCGTTTCTCATAATGTACTCTGCTTATAAGTTAAATGAGCAGGGTGAAAATATACAGCCTTGACATCCTCCTTTTTCTATTTAGAGATTACAGTTTTGTGCTTGCAGTGTTTGTTGTATTGCATTGATCATTGTAAGCCATTTTAATAGATACAGGTAAGAAATCCTTTTTCCCCTAAAAATATATAATAAATGCTTACTTATGTTTTTTCAATTCAAATTTAAGACATAGAGTTTTTACTTAGCCTCTTGGATCTTACTTTATATATTTTTTCTCTATGTGGTTTTAGATTCTCTCTCTTTTTAAAAAATCTCTTTATTTGGCTGCACCAGGTCTCATTTGCAGCATGTGGGATCTTTAGTTGCAGAATCTTCGGTTGAGGCATGTGAACCCCTAGTTGCAACATGTGAGATCTAGTTCCCCGATCAGGGACTGAATCCAGGCCCCCCATGCCACATTGGGAGCTTAGAGTCTTAGCCACTGGACCACCAGGGAAATCACCAGTTGAGGCTCTTGTTGTTTGTTTCTCAGTTAGAAGTTGGCGCCCACATGCCCTCACCCTCATCATCTCCCCAAATTGTCTCTTATCGTTGTCTCTTATCAATCTCCCCGTTCCCAGACCTACATGTGTGTTTCCACCTAGGAAGCAGGGCAGGTGGAGCTAGACCTGGTGGGCCTAGAGTCTAGGTAGGAAATTGAGCCAAACGTGCTTTAAGACTCTTTGTGGTAGGGTTTGTACACATCTGAAATGGAAATGTTCACATGTTCTCTCACTGTGTTAGAGGTCCATGGGCAGCAAGACTAATCCCAGAGGTACTCACTGATGGTTCTGTTGTTCCACTCCCTGTCTTGAGAGGCTTCTGGGCCTGGTGGGAAGAACATAGCATTTGGAGATAAACGAATCTGTGTTTATATGTTACACCATATCCTTAGGTCATTCTCTTGAGTCTCTCAGCAAGCTGCTTTTTCTTCTTTTTCTTAGCTTTCTTATGTGTCAAATGGAGATGGTGAAACAATCCCACAGATTTGTTGGGTAAATTTAATGTTTAAGCATAAGGGAATTATCACAAAATTAAAGAGCTAACAGAGGTGATAGTATGCTAAGATTATGTAATTTTCTCTATATCTGTACATTTTTTTTCAGGTTTTATACACAGATAACTTTAAGTTACTAGAAAGTAAGCTCAAGGAAGGTGGGACTTTTGTTTGTTTACTGCTCTGTCTATAAGGCTTGGAACAGTGTCAGACATATATTTTCAAGGACAAACAGACAGTCAAATATTTGTTCAGTGAACAGATTAATCCCAGAAGTTGATATTTAAGTAGGTAAAAGCAGCTGCCAGTCTAAAAGTCAGAATTTTCCACTTCAAATTTTATTTCTCTCTTAATTAAAAAAAGGAAACCTCTTTAACAGTCTGAAGTGGTAAACTACAAATATGAAAAGATTTGTTTTCCCCCAAGTATTATATTCACCTTTATGTTGACTTTCTCTTCCTGTGTTCCACATCCCTTAATTTCTCATTTTCGTTCATTAAAAATCTGTTCTAAGGTCCATTTTAAAACTGCAATCTTATCTAGTTCTAAGCTGGCTATACTCTTTTTTATTGTGGAAAAATACACATAATATACAATTTACCATCTCAACCATTCTCAAGTGTCCAGTTCAGTGGTTAAATACATTCATAATATTGTATAACCATCACCATCATCCATCTCCATAATTTATTTCATCTTGTGAAACTGAAACCCTGCCCATGAAGCAGTATATTCCTTATTACTCCCTCCCTCTAACCCTAACAATTACCATTCTACAGCCGTCTGTCTCTATGATTTTGACTATTCTAAGTGTCTCATACAAGTGGAAACATATAGTCTTTGTCTTTTTGTAGCTGGCTTAGCAATGAACATAATGTCCTCAACGTTCATCCATGCTGTAGTATATGTCACAATTTCCTTCCTTTTTTGAGGCTGAATAATATCCCATTACATGGATATACCACATTTTGTTTACCAATTTATCTGTCAGTGAACGTTTGGATTTCTTCCATGTTCTAGCTAATGAGAATAATACTGTTATAAATATGAATCTACAAAATTCTCAAGACCCTATTTTCAATTACTGTAGGTATATAGCCAGAAGTGGAATTGTTGGATCATGTGGCACTTGTATTTTTAATTTTTTGCAGAACCTTCATAATATTTTACAGACAATGAAGCGAAGTGAAGAAGTGAAGTCGCTCAGTCGTGTCCGACTCTTTGTGACCCCATGGACTGTAGGCTACCAGGCTCCTCTGTCCATGGGATTTTCCAGGCAATAGTACTGGAGTGGATTGCCATTTCTTTCTCCAGGGGATCTTCCCAACCCAGGGATTGAACCCAGGTCTCCTGCACTGTAGACAGACGCTTTACCATCTGAGCCACCACTCTACATTCCCACCAACAGTGCACAAGGACTCCAGTCATTCCACATCTTTGCCAGCACTTGTTATTTTCTGTTTTTTTTTTTTTCAAGTAGCCATTCTCATGGATGTGATATAGTATCTTATTGTAGTTTTGATTTGTATTTCCCTCATAGCTCAGTTGGTAAAGAATCCACCTCCTGTGCAGGAGTCCACCTGCAGTGCAGGAGACCCGGGTTTGATCCGTAGATTGGGAAGATCCCCTGGAGAAGGAAATGGCAACGACTTAACGACGAAACCACCAACATTAGCAATGTTGAGCATCTTTCCATGTGCTTCTTGATCATTTATTTATATATCTTCTTTGGCAGAATATTTATTCAAATCCTTTCACTGTTTTTGAGTGAATTTGTGGTGTTCTCTAGGTGGCTCTAGTGGTAAAAAAAACCTGCCTGCCAAAGCAGGAGACATGGGTTCAATCCCTGGTTGAGAAGATCCCCTGGAGGAGGGCATGACAACCCACTCCAGTATTCTTGCCTGAAGAACCCCATGGACACAGGAGTCTGGCAGGCTACCTCCATTGGGTTGCACAGAATCGGACACAACTGAAGCGACTTAGCATACACACTGTATATTCTGGATATTGATCCCTTGTCAGACATATGGTTTTGAAAATATTTTCTCTTATTATGCGGGTTACATTTTTACTTTGTTGGTATTATTTTTTATACACAAATCAAAAATTGTTTTATGGAGTCCAGTTTATCTACATATAGTTTTATTGCCTGTGCCTTTGGTATCATATCCAAGAAATGAAATCCAGTGTCATGTAAGTTTTGCCCTACGTTTTTTCCTAGTAGTTTTATAATTTCAGGTTTTATATTTAAGTCTTTGATCCATTTTGAGTTAGTTTTTGTATAGGGTATTTAGGTAAAGGTCCAACTTCATTCTTTTGCATGTGGAGATCCAGTTTTTCCAGCACAAATTATTGAAAATACTATTCTTTCCCCATTGAATGATCTTAGCACCCTTGTCGAAAATCAATTTACTGTATATGTAAGGGTTTTATTTCTGGGTTCTCCATTCTACTCCACTGGTCTATATGTCTATCTTTATGTCAGTATCACACTGTTTTGATCATTGCAGCTTTGTAGTAAGTTTTGAAATCAGGAAGTATGAGTCCTGCAGCTTTATTCTTCTTTGCCAAGATTATTTTGGCTATTTGGGATCCCTTGAGAGTCCATATGAATTTTAGGATGAATTTTTCTATTTTTATAAAAAATTTTCCTCAAAAATTTAAAGTAGAACTACCATATAATTAAGTGTGCAATAGCATTGTGTCTGAAAGTTGTACATAATTTTAAAATATTTTATTGCTAAAGAATGTTAGCCATCATCTTACAGTGTGGGGTTGCCACAAACCTTCAGTTTGTAGGAAAAAATGCAATTTAAAAAAAAGAGGTAAAATATCTATACACTGAAATCTATGAAACACTGATGAAAGAAATTGAATACAATGCAAATAAATGGAAATATGTCCTGTGTTCATGTATTGAAAGAATTAATATTGTCAAAATGTCCATACTACCCAAAGCAATTTACAAATTCAATGCAATCCCCATCAAAATTCCAATGATGGTTTTTCATAGAAATAGGAAAAACAATCTTAAAATTTGTACAGAATTGTAAAGGATCTCAAATAGCTACAGCTATCTTGAGCAAGAAGAACAATGCTGGGGGCATCACATTTCCTAATGTCAAATTATATTGCAAAGCTATTGTAAATCAAAACAATATTGTACTGGCATAAAGATGGACACCTAGGCCAGTGGAACAGAATAGAGAACCTGGATATAAGGCCACACATATTCAGTCAACTAATCTTAAACAAGCGAAGCGAAAGTCGTTCAGTCACGTCCAACTCTTTGTAACCCCATGGACTATACAGTCCATGGAATTCTCCAGGCCAAAATACTGGAGTGGGTAGCTGTTCCCTTCTCCAGGGGATCTTCCCAACCCAGGGATCAAAGCCAGGTATACTGCATTGCAGGTGGATTCTTTACCAGCTGAGCCACCAGGGAAGCCCAAGAATACTGGATTGGGTAGCCTATCCCTTCTCCAAGGGATCTTCCCAACTCAGGAATTGAACCGGGGTCTCCCTTATTGCAGGCGGATCCTTTACCAGCTGAGCTACCAGAGAATCCCCAATCTTAAACAAAGGATCCCAGAATACACAGTGGGAAAAGGATATTCTGTTCAATAAATGGTTCTGGAAAAGCTGGATTTTCACATGCAAAAGAAATAGGACCCTTATCTAACCCCATACAAAACAATTCTATGTTGTTTGAAGACCAGAGGCCATAAAACTCCTAGAACTAATGATTTGGAGGGAGGGAGTTATGATACCAAAAACACAGGACAAAAGCAAGAACAACTGCATTAAATTTAAAAGTTTCTCCTCAGCAAAGGAAACAATAAACAAAATACAAAGGCATCCTATGAAATGGGAGAAAATATTTGCAAACCATGTATCCATAAGGTATTAACATTCAAAATATACTAAGGAACTCATACAACTCTGGCAAAAAAAAAAATCCAACTTCAAAAATAGACATTTTTTCCAAGAAGACATAGAAATGGCTGCCTATAGTTATATGAAAAGATGCTCAAAATCACTAATCAGGGAAATGCGAGTCAAAAGTACAATGAGATCTCACCTTACATCTGTTAATATGGCTATTATCAAAAAGTTGCAAGATAACAAGTGTTGGCAGATGTGGAGAAAAAGGAACCCTATACCCTGTTGGTAGAAATGTAACTTGGAACAGCCACTATGGAAAACAAGATGACAGTTCCTCAAAAAATTAAAAATAGAGCTACCATATGATCCAGCGATCCCAATTCTGGGTATATATTGAAAGGAAATGAAATCAGAATCTTGAAGAGATATCAGCATTCTTACATTCATTGCAGCATTAACCTCAACAGCCAGGAAATGGAAACAGCTAAGTGTCCATCAGTGGTTTAGTGGGGTAAAGAAAATGTATTAATAGCACACACATGTACACACACACGTGTGCACCCTGGAATATTATTGACCTTAAGGAAACTACCATTTGTGACAACATGAACCTCATGGACATTGTGCTGTGTGCTGTGCTCAATCATATCTGACTCTTTTGCAACCACGGTACTATAGCCTACCAAGCTCCTCTGTCCATGGATTTTCCAGGCAAGAATACTGGAGTGGGTTTGCTGTTTCCTTCTGCAGGGGATCTCCTCAACCCAGGGATCGCACCTACGTCTCCTGAGTCTTCTGTATTGGCAGGCAGATTCTTTACCGCTGACCCATGGGGGAAGCCCTGATGAACATTAACCAAGAGAAATAAGCCAGGCACAGAAAGATAAATACTGCATGATCTCACTTATATGTGGAATCTAAAAAAGTCTAACTCACACAAAGAGAAGAAGAGTGATTCCAGGGTCAGAGGGAAGGAGGAAAAGAAGTTGTTGGTCAAAGAGAACAAACTTTCAATTATAAGATGAGTAAGTTCTCAATGTACAGCATGATAACTTTACAGTTAATGATGTATTATAAATCTGAAATTTACTAAGAAAGTAGATCTTAAGTATTCTTACCACACTCACAAAATTAATGGTAAGTGTGAGGTGAGAGATGTTAATTAACTTCATTGTAGTAATCATTTCACAGTGTACACATATATCAAAACATCACATGTATACCATAAATATAATTTTAAAATATATATATACATATATTTACATATGTATATATTTATTTGGCTACACTGGGTCTTAGCTGCAGCACAGGGGATCTTTAGTTGTGGCATGTGGGTTCTAGTTCCCTGACCAAAGATTGAACTTGGGCCCACTGCATTGGGAGCATGAAGTTTAGCCATTGGACCACCAGAGAAGTCCCTACAATTTTTACTTGTCAATCATACCTCATTGAAGCTGGAAAAATAACAAAAAATTTTAAAATAAGTCTGTGTAATAATTCCATCATCTGGGTCACCTCAGGGTTGATATCTATTATCTTTTTCCCTTGGGAAATGGTCAGATTTGTGTGTATGTGTGTGTAAGTGGTGAGTTATGTTGGATTATATCCAACATAAAATTTGAATATTATATCTTGAGATTCAAGATCCTGTTAATATCCTCTGGAGAATGTTGAATTCGTTTGCTTATTTTGTTTTAACAGACCATCAACCTGGTTAAGTTGAGATGGCAAATTTTGTCATATCTTCTATGGGTGTGGTTACAGTGTTAGTTCAATTTTCACAGCCTTTGTGATGCTATTCGGGTTAGCATGTGCCACCCCAGGGTTAGTCTGTGGCTTGGGCAGTTGTTTCTACACTGTTCAGTTTTCAAAGCCTTGCTGTGCTTCTTTGCATTCATTCCATACTTATGTAGTTCAGAGGTGAGCCTCCAGGTTTTGAAGGGGAAATTGGTATTTCCTCCATCCTATTTGGTGGGGAGGAGTAGGCATAGGAACTCCTTTTCCTGGTCCTTGAGAAATAGGGGATTTCTCCTGGAGTTTTTTCATTTAGTGCTTGTTGTATAGTTCTAATTTGGCTTATTCTTGGATCAGAGACAAAGGAGGGGAAAAATATGTGAAATTCATTCTCTGCATTATAGATCATTATTCAAGTTAACTTAAATGCCCATTCTGACTGCTGCTATTTACTTTTCAAAGTCCTCAGGTAGTTGCTTTTTGTATTCTATCCAGAGATTTTAACTGTGATTAGTGAGGATTGGTTATATGTCATTAGCTTACTCCACCTTTGTTCGTAGTGATGCTTTCTAAGGCGCACTTGACTTCACATTCCAAGATGTCTGGTTCTAGATGAGTGATTACACCATCGTGATTATCCGGGTCGTGAAGATCCTTTTTATACAGTTCTTCTATGTATTCTTGCCATCTCTTCTTAATATCTTCTGCTTCTGTTAGGTCCATATCATTTCTGTCCTTTATTGAGCCCATCTTTGCATGAAATGTTCCCTTGATATCTCTAATTTTCTTTAAGAAATCTGTAGTCTTTCCCGTTCTGTTGTTTTCCTCTATTTCTTTGCATTGATCGCTGAGGAAGGCTTTCTTATCTTTTCTTGCTATTCTTTGGAACTCTGCATTCAGATGCTTATATCTTTCCTTTTCTCCTTTGCTTTTCGCTTCTCTTCTTTTCACAGCTATTTGTAAGGCTTCCCCAGACAGCCATTTTGCTTTTTTGCATTTCTTTTCCATGGGGATGGTCCTGATCCCTGTCTCCTGTACAATGTCACGAACCTCCGTCCATAGTTCATCAGGCACTCTATCTATCAGATCTAGGCCCTTAAATCTATTTCTCACTTCCACTGTATAATCATAAGGGATTTGATTTAGGTCATACCTGAATGATCTAGCGGTTTTCCCTGCTTTCTACAATTTAAGTCTGAATTTGGTAATAAGGAGTTCATGATCTGAGCCACAGTCAGCTCCTGGTCTTATTTTTGTTGACTGTATAGAGCTTCTCCACCTTTTGCTGCAGAGAATATAATCAATCTGATTTCGGTGTTGACCATCTGCTGATGTCCATGTGTAGGGTCTTCTCTTGTGTTGTTGGAAGAGGGTGTTTGCTATGACCAGTGCATTATCTTGGCAAAACTCTATTAGCCTTTGCCCTGCTTCATTCCTTATTCCAAGGCCAAATTTGCCTGTTACTCCAGGTGTTTCTTGACTTCCTACTTTTGCATTCCAGTCCCCTATAATGAAAAGGACATCTTTTTTGGGTGTTAGTTCTAAAAGGTCTTGTAGGTCTTCATAGAACCGTTCAACTTCAGCTTCTTCTTACTGGTTGGGGCATAGACTTGGATTACCGTGATATTGAATGGTTTACCTTGAAAACGAACAGATCATTCTGTCATTTTTGAGACTGCATCCAAGTACTGCATTTCGGACTCTTCTGTTGACCATGATGGCTACTCCATTTCTTCTGAGGGATTCCTGCCTGCAGTAGTAGATATAATGGTCATCTGAGTTAAATTCACCCATTCCAGTCCATTTTAGTTTGCTGATTCCTAGAATGTCGACATTCACTCTTGCCATCTCCTGTTTGACCACTTCCAATTTGTCTTGATTCGTAGACCTGACATTCCAGGTTGGCCACAGGACTGGAAAAGTTCAGTTTTCATTCCAATCCCAAAGAAAGGCAATGCCAAAGAATGCTCAAACTACCGCACAATTGCACTCATCTCACACGCTAGTAAAGTAATGCTCAAAATTCTCCAAGCTAGGCTTCAGCAATACGTGAACCGTGAACTTCCTGATGTTCAAGCTGGTTTTAGAAAAGGCAGAGGAACCAGAGATCAAATTGCCAACATCTGCTGGATCATGGAAAAAGCAAGAGAGTTCCAGAAAAACATCTATTTCTGCTTTATTGACTATGCCAAAGCCTTTGACTGTGTGGATCACAATAAACTGTGGAAAATTCTTAAAGAGGTGGGAATACCAGACCACCTGACCTGCCTCTTGAGAAATCTGTATGCAGGTCAGGAAGCAACAGTTAGAACTGGACATGGAACAACAGACTGGTTCCAAATAGGAAAAGGTGTACATCAAGGCTGTATATTGTCACCCTGTTTATTTAACTTCTATGCAGAGTACATCATGAGAAACACTGGACTGGAAGAAACACAAGTTGGAATCAAGATTACCAGGAGAAATATCAATAACCTCAGATATGCAGATGACACCACCCTTATGGCAGAAAGTGAAGAGGAGCTAAAAAGCCTCTTGATGAAAGTAAAAGAGGAGAGTGAAAAAGTTGGCTTAAAGCTCAACATTCAGAAAACTAAGATCATGGCATCCTATCCCATCACTCCATGGGAAATAGATGGAGAAACAGTGGAAACAGTGTCAGACTTTATTTTGGGGGGCTCCAAAATCACTGCAGATGGTGATTGCAGCCATGAAATTAAAAGACGTTTACTCCTTGGAAGGAAAGTTATGACCAGCCTAGATAGTATATTCAAAAGCAGAGACATTACTTTGCCAACTAAGGTCTGTCTAGTCAAGGCTATGGTTTTTCCAGTGGTCATGTATGGATGTGAGAGTTGGAGTGTGAAGAAGGCTGAGCGCTGAAGAATTGATGCTTTTGAACTGTGGTGTTGAAGAAGACTCTTGAGAGTCCCTTAGACTGCAGGGAGATCCAAGCAGTCCATTCTGAAGGAGATCAACCCTGGGATTTCTTTGGAAGGAATGATGCTAAAGCTGAAACTCCAGTATTTTGGCCACCTCATGAGAAGAGTTGACTCATTGGAAAAGACTTTGATGCTGGGAGGGATTGGGGGCAGGAGAAGGGGACAACCAAGGATGAGATGGCTGGATGGCATCACTGACTCAATGGACGCGAGTCTGAGTGAACTCCGGGAGTTGGTGATGGACAGGGAGGCCTGGCATGTTGCGATTTATGGGGTCTCAAAGAGTCGGACACGACTGAGCGACTGAACTGAACTGAACTGAACTACTCCAACTTGGCCAGTAACAGAAGGTGTCTCTTCATTATTTTTAATACTTTATTCTTCTATATAAATTGTAGAGACTTCCCTGGTGGCCTAGTGGTTAAGACTGCGCTTCCAGTGCAGGGGGTGTGAGATGATCCCTGGTCAGGGAACTAAGATCCCACATGCCGCCTGGCACAGCCAAATAAATATAGAGTAAAATCTTGCTAGCTTTCATGAAAAAAAAATGTTGAGGTTTTGATTGGAATTGGGGGAGAAATTCCATCTTTATAGAATATTGTGGTGTCCTCCCAAATATTTTATTGTGAAAAAATTCTTAAGCATACAGAAATGTTCAAAGATTTATACAGTGACCATCCATAAACCCATCAACTTAGATTCTACAGTTAACATATTGCCATACTTGATTTATCACATATACACCCATCTGTTCTCATTTGTGGTTTTAAATTACATTTTCTTATTGATGAATGAAGTTGAGCATTGAGTATCTTTTCTTCTTTCTTGGCCATTTGTTTATTTTCTTTGATAATATGCCTGTTTGAGCTTTGTGTTCCCTTCCCTCCACTTTTTCCCTTCCTGCCTTTTGTTATTTATTTGTGGATGTTTATATATTTATTTATATTTTTTCTTAAATTTAAATTTATTTATTTTAATTGGAGGCTAATTACTTTACAATATTGTATTGATTTTGCCATACATCAACATGAATCTGCTACGGGTGTTTCCCATCCTGAACCCCCCTCCCACCTCCCTCCCCATACCATCCCTCTGGGTCATCCCAGTGCACCAGCCCCAAGCATCCTGTATCCTGCATCGAACCTGGACTGGCAATTCCTTTCTTATATGATATTATACATGTTTCAATGCCATTCTCCCAAATCATCCCACCCTCTCCCTCTCCCACAGAGTCCAAAAGACTGTTCTATACATCTGTGTCTCTTTTGCTGTCTTGCATACAGGGTTATCGTTACCATCTTTCTAAATTTCATATATATGCATTGGTACACTGTATTGGTGTTTTTCTTTCTGGCTTACTTCACTCTGTATAATAGGCTCCAGTTTTATCCACCTCATTAGAACTAATTCAAATGTATTCTTTTTAATGGCTGAGTAATACTCCATTGTATATATGTACCACAGCTTTCTTATCCATTAATCTGCTGATGGACATCTACGTTGCTTCCATGTCCTGGCTGTGGGTGTTTTTTAAAAAATAAATTTTAGAGGAAAAACATGCCCTTTTTGATTATGTATTTTGTTAGTTTCCTACTGTTGCTGTAACAATAACTACAAACTTAGTGGCTTAACACAACATGAATGTATTATCTTACAGTTATGCAGGTCAGAAATCTGAAATCAGTTTCACTGAACTAAAAGCAAGTTGTCAGCAGGCCTATGTTCTTTACATAGGACCTAAGCTTTGCCATTTCCTAGCGTTTTCCACATACTAGAATTCATCTACATTCCTTGAATCATGGCTCCTTTCTACATATTCAAAAGATATCACTCTGATTTCTGCTTCTGCTATCCTATTTCCTCTTGTGATTTGGAACCTGCTGTCTCCTTCTTTCCCTTACAAGGACCCAGTAATTACATTGTGTCCAACAGAGATAATCCCAAATAGTCTCCCCATTTCAAGATCCATAATGTAATCGCATAGAAATGTGAGGTAACATATTGGCAGGTTCCAGGAATTAGGATGTGGATATCCTGATAGAGGGCATGATTCTGTTCACCATGTATGTTGCAGATATCTTCTGTGACTTGTCTGTGTTTACTCAATTAATGGTAACTTTTGATTGAAAAACACTTCCATTTTTAATTTCGTCCAATATGTCAAACTTTCCCTTTATGCCTAGTGCTTTTTGTGTACGGTCTAAGACATCTGTGCCTACCCTCAAGTCACACAGATATTCCCCTGGGGTTTTCATCTTAAATCTTATTGTTTTACCTTTTGTATAACTACAGTCTGCTCTGAATATATTTTTATTTAATGTGTGAAGTTGAGGAGGCCGAGGTTCATTTATTTCTAGATAGATATCCAATTGCGCAAGCAACTAGCCATTTACTGAAAGCAGTGTCCTTTCTCTACAGCTTTGCAGTGCCATCTTTGTAAATCAGGTGTCTGTATATGTGTGAGTGTGTTTCTGAGCTCTCCCACTGGTATCCAAAGAATTTTCTGTGATAATGGAAATTTCTATATCTGTCCTTCTAATATGGTATCCTTGTGTCTACTGAGCATTTGATATGTGGCAGTATGACTGAGGAACTAAATTGTTAATGTTACTTAGTTTTAATTTAGATAGCCCCTGACTAGTAGTTATCATATTGGACAGTGTAGCATATTACTCCATTGATTTATTTGTGCCGTAGATCCTTCTATCAATACCATACTCTTTTAATGACTATATCTTTATAATTAGTCTTTACATTTTTTCTTCTCCATCAAGATTGTGTTAACCAGTTTAGGCGTTTTGCTTTTCATGTACACTTTAGAATTCGCTTGTTAATTTTCTCAAAGACCCTGCTATGATTTTAATAAGAATTATATTGAATCTATAGACCAAATTGGGCGACGTGGATGTTGTTAGACTTCTGAGACTTCCAATTCATGAACATGTTAGGGCTTCTTTATTCTCTCAGCAACACTTTATAGTTTGTGTGTGTGTGTAAAGGTCTTGCTTATTTTTCGTTATAAAGTTATTCCTCATAAAAATTATTTTAAGTCTTTTGGTATTGTAGATGGTATTGTTTTAAGTTATTATTTCCTAGAGATCTTTTCTAGAGTGGAGACTCCATATTCTTACCACATAAGGATAAGAAGGTTGGGGCGGCCTCAGGGATTTTTTGCCGGATTAATCTCATTTTCCCTTAGCTCATAAACCTAAAGTCTGCAGTTCTTAATGTCCTTAAGGTCAGTGAGGAAGAAGGCCCCACCCCTGCAGAAGCAAGAATTAGAGTTCACCCAGGATGACAACTGTTAATGAAGACATGGAGGCTCAGGAAGAGAAATCTCAGCTGTCTGTACCTTCAACTTCCATATCCCTGACTGCTACTACCTCAGCTTACCAGTTAATGTCCGAGATACCTACTGAGGACAGCCAGAAGTTTGACCTTCTGTCAGCACACGTTTGGTCTGATGAAGATAATGAAGACATACTGGAGACCCCAAACAAAGATGAGCCAAAGGATGAAGCCCCTCATCAACGACCAATCTGGGCCAATAAAATTGAGTATCTCCTGGCCCAGGTGGGCTTCTCTGTGGGGCTGAGCACCATCTGGCGCTTTCCTTATCTGTGTTTTCACAATGGAGGTGGTAAGCCTGGGGACCAGAAATCATGGACCCACAAGGGGGTGAGGAGCCAGAGACCTGTTCTGGCTACTCTGGGGTCTCCGAGATATGTAGGGGCTGAGGATTTGGGAAACTGGCCTAGGCAGGGGCCAGGTACCAAAACCCTAGAACCTTGGGAGGATGGGAGCAGGATGTCTGAATACTTAGTTTCATAAGAATGGTGAAGCTAGAGGCCTGGGTCAAGGCAAGAGAGACTAAGTATCTTGGTCTTCCAGGAATTGGGGGCTAGACCCCTGGGACTGCGAGGGATATGGAAGCAGTTGACCCTTGATGCCTGTGGCCCTGAGGGAGGTGCCTGTGGCCCTGAGGGAACATGTCTTCCTGGACCTATGAAGAAGTCCAGGCCAGACGGTTGGTTCTAAGAGCTCCTCCTTGAATCCCCTGCACAGGCAGTTTTATCATCATCTACATCCTAATGATGTTCTTGGTTGGGATTCCTCTCCTCTTCCTGGAGATGGCAGCTGGTCAGAGGATGCGTCAGGGCAGCATTGGTGTGTGGAAGGTCATCAGCCCCTGGATTGGTGGTGTAGGGTATACGAGCTTCATGGTGAGGAGCCCTGGGCTGCCCAGGCCTACCCTTTACACCCCTTCCCCATCCTAACCCTCATCCTGGAATGGGTCCCATGACTTCGCTTCCAAGGGTGAAGTCTGTCCAGTTCCCCAGCTCTCCCTCCGGCGAGCCTACCTTTTTCCCCTCTCCAGAACTCTTCATGGTCCCTAGGTGTGCGTCATCGTGGGCTTGTACTACAGTGTGCTCATGGCATGGAATCTCTTCTATTTGGTTCAGTCTTTCCAGGCTCCACTACCTTGGTTATTGTGCCCCGTATCAAAGAATTCCAGTATTGGTGAGAAGTGAGGGAAGAAAAGGGCAACTGGGAGGGCTGAGAGGACAGGGGAATGACGTAGGAAAAGGATCCTTGGGAGAATACGATGAAATGGGACTGGAAGGAGTGGGTGGATGTGAAGAAGGGGGAGGCACACCTGGTCTTGCAGCTTCCTCCATGGCCAGCTCACCACAGATTCTGAATGTGCGCGGACCAGCCCCACCACATACTTCTGGTACCGGAAGGTACTGAAGGCCGCAGATGAAATTGAGATAGACGGGAGACCAGTCATGCATTTGAGTGCCTCTGTCCTTGCGATCTGGCTAATCATCTGCATCTCCATGATCAAAGGGCCAAAGTCCACTGGGAAGGTGAGCTACCCTCTGACTCACTAATGCAGTGGACCTCCTTCAATCTGAGATCCCCTAATATTCTCCTAACTTGATGCCTACACGTCTCCAACTTCTCGTTCCCTCTAATCTAACCTCCCTCTGATTCCCAATAGCCTTTGATCTTAGTCTGCAGACTTCTGCCTCTGCTGAACTTTTCTTTGTGAATCATACTTCCTACTCAGATGCTGTATATCTCAGTACTCCTTCCCTACATCATCCTTTTCTCTCTTCTTATCCGGAGTCTCACGATGAAAGGCGCATATTTTGGCCTCAAGAATTTGTTGGCTACCAAGGTAAGGCATCGCCCACCCTTTAAGTCTCTTATCGAAATAGTAGGGTTAATAGTCTGATAGAGACCCTCCTAGCTCCCTCTTTCACTCCCTTCTCATCTTCTGTCTCCATCATGGCTTGTCTCTCCCCTCTTTGTATCCCCATTTACATGGTACTTTTCCTTCTCAGGTTCCAGCCCTGTATTCTGCGGAAGTGTGGCGCCGAACAGGAAACCAGCTCTTTTTGTCCTTGGGCCCCGGCTTTGGCAGCTTCACAGCAATCAGCTCGTATATCCCTCGGTCCAATAACTGTGTCATCGATGCCTATGCTGTGGCTTTTCTCAACTTGCTTGCCTCACTGACTACCACAGTGTTTGTATTTGCTGTAATGGGCCACGTGGCCACAAAAAACAACGAAAAATGTTACTTGATGTGAGCCCAATCTTTCATATGGAGATCGTCACAAAAACCCAAGTCTTAGAAATAGCCCACACAACTCCCGTCTAGGCTCCCATCACTCAAGGAAGTTGGCTGTCAATATGGGGTCCTCAGATTGGATCATCCTAAACCTTAGAAACACCTGAATCCTACCACCTCTGTCTCTTTCAGAGATGCTTTTCTAAACTAGGAAATTCCCAAAAGTGGAAGTTTTCAAAAGTGTGTTCACCCCATCCTTAACTGGAGGCTGCCATGGACAAATTAGAGGATACTTTCAGCTGAACCATTAGACAAAAAAGGGCCTGCTGCCCCAGGGTCCCCATAGCCTGTTCCCCGTTTTCTTTTCCTATAACGTTCATTCCAAAAATGCTCGTCAGACGTTTATAAAAACATCTCCTATCTACCAGCCCCTGTGTTGAGCTCTGGCAGCACAGCCAATGGTAAACCAGACTGCCATCCCTGACCTCAAGAAAATGAGGAAGCAAATAGTAAACAGATAATCACAAACTAGATGAGGACTAGTAGTAGGGATGATGAGTGGACACAGAGGAGGAGCTACTAACTGGGAGCAGTCAGAGAAGGTTTCCTGGTAGAGGCAATCCTGAGCTGAGTTTGTTTCCTAATAAGCAATCACTAGGAGTGTTCTTTCAAGTGTTTCCAATTCAAGACCCATATATAAAAACATGCCATTAAAAAAAAAAATTGGCCTATACCATACTACTTTTCTGCAGTGTGTTGATTTGCCCTCATAAGAGACCATGAATAGATTTCCATGGCAGTAAATAGTGCAGTGAGCTGAGTAAGGACTTGTAGGAATTTGCCAAGTGGAGAATGTTTAGGGGGTAGAATTGGGGCAGACTAAGTGCGGATAGATAGATTAGGATAGTTCTAAGCAGAGAGAACATCAGGGACCAAAGATACTAAGACAATCGAGAGAGCAAGGCAAGTTGAAAAAGGCTTAATAATTGAGGACAGCCGAAGTATAGAAGGTTGAGAGAGTTGTGAGTAAAGAAGTTGAAGAGGCCAGCAGGTCAAGAAAGCTGAGAAGCCATAACATTATCCTGAGATTGTCTAGGAGGAGGTAAAAATCTGAAAACCCTCAATGGTACTGTAGGAAAGACCCCTCCAGGAGTCTGCCTCAGTCAGAAATTCTCTGGCCTCACACAAACATTTCTGTGATCATGAAAATAGGTGTCATGCAGGATCCTGGATACCTAGGATTCAGTACAGGCCCTACTTGAATCAAATCAAAAACTTTAGGCTAGTAATTTCCCTTTTCATCTAGAGGCTGGGGGAGGAGGTTATTATCAAAGGCCAAATGGGTCTATATAATTCTATTCTTGTCCCCAGGAATGCTAAAAAAGTGATGGATCTGGTCATTGCCCGGGTCCTGACGCCTGAGGCCCACCCTCCAGACAGTCTGAACCATGATCCGAGCTCCATCTACCCCAAGTGGCTCAACAACCTTCCTGAACACATCAAAAGCAAAATCCTACCCAATCTGACCGATTGCGACTTATCTAAGGAATTGAATAAGGTAGGTAGGGGGTTGAGGATAGGGCTGTAGAGTTCCCCTCAAAGCCCCCAGAGCACCAGAAACTTCCACATTGTTTAGGTATCTGTAGAATTCAGAAAGGCAATTCTCAGAAGCATCTTGGACAACCAAGACCAAGATTCATAGTATCCTTTTGTGATAAGGCAGTTGTAGCCTTTGTAGCACAAAGCACTAGAATTCATATAAGCTTCTTTACCCCAACCCCAAAGAGTTGCTAGACCAGGAGGAAATCTTCATGCCTCAAGGCCAGATGAGTATAATAATATCCACGATCAGGGCTACAGATAGTTTTCTAGAGGAGAGGATGGAAACAGAGTTAGTGCTCCCCCGACAGAGCTCAGAGCCCTCACTGTTCTCTCCTTCATTCACAGGTTATGATCGGTCCAGGTGTGGTCATTGTGACATTTAGTGACATTGTCTCTTTGTTTTCTGGACCCACCTTCTGGTCCATCATTACCTTCCTGTTGCTGGTGAACCTGGGGCTGAGCACTGCGATAGGAATCATACAAGGCATCATCACCCCTCTCCAGGATACTTTCTCTTCCCTCAGGGAGCATTCAAAGCTGCTCACAGGTACTCTGACCTATGACTCTACTCCCACCTATGGCCATCATTTAGTTTAACCCCAATGGGACTTATACAGCACAGGTTCGATACTGACCTTGATTTATATCTGATGTTTCTCTCCAGTGGGTGTCTGTGTGCCTATGTTCCTGGGCAGCCTCCTTTTTGTGAGGCCCTCAGGCAGCTACTATGTGAACCTACTGGATGACTACTGGGTGTCTCTGCCCCTTTTCTTCATTGTCATCTTGGAGACCATCGCCATGGCCTGGATCTATGGGGCCAGAAGGTAATGTCCCAATCCAGGAATTTCCTGCCACACAGCTAAGAGTCCCTTTTGCTCTCACTGCCAGGCTCTTATCCCAGGGCATATGGAGAGATCCCAGGAGGGTGGGAAAAAAGAAGAGCATGCTGGTTCCAGGGGAATATCAATATAAAGTGGGAAAGTGGCGAGCAGTCTATATCAGTCCTAGGGGCTCCTGAGCTCTTCTTTCAACCAGGGTAGTGTGGACATCTGAAATATGTAATCCCTCGCTTCTGAAAGCTTGTTCTGTGGACCGGCGGCATTGGCACCACCTGGAAGCTTATCAGAAATGCAGACCCTCAGGCTCCACCCCAGACCTTTGGATCTGTATCTGTATTTTAACAGGAACCCCAAGTGATTCATATGCACACTACCATTTGAGAAGCCCCGTGTAATCCAAGGGTGGCAGTGTTTATAGGTGATAGTGATTCTTGGCATCAGTTTGTTCATTCATGCAACCAGTCACTCTCAAATATTTCTTAGAGCCTCCTATGTGCCAGGCAGGCCTTGTGGTGAGTACTGGGGGATACTGAGATAAAGTAAATTTAGTTTTGGCTCTCAGAGTCCAAGGAGAAAGACATATCCTTGAGCAGAATGGAGGCAACTGAGGGCACTCTAGAAACACAGATTTTTATCTAAAGAAGATCGAAGAGTCAGTCAAGGAGAGGATGCATGAATAGAATATAGAAAGATGAAGGAGAAGTTTGTCAAGGGAGAGAAAGAGAGAAGGGTGTTCTAAGCAGAAAGAACTTGAATTGTACGTATTGGGATTAAGAAGGTGCACCAAAGAAAGCTGGATATGTGGGCTTAAAGAATCTACTTTCAGGAAGTTGGGCTTTTATCCTGAAGGGTGATGGAGGAGAGAGATTTAAAAGAAAAACCCTGGGGCTGGGACAGAAACCAGACTGAAAGTGGATGAATTAGCGGCAAGAAGACTGGTTGTGGAGGTGTGAATAGAAAGGTTTAAGAAATGTTAAGGGTTTTCTCCCAGGTTCGGTTTGGACTGACCCCCACACCAAGGCTGGGTAAGGCTTGAATGGGCCTCCCAAAGTCTTGTGGCCCTTCCTCCCAGGTTCCTTACAGACCTGAGTATCATGATGGGCCGCCCCATCTCCCCCATCTATCGTTGGCTGTGGTGTTTTGTGTCTCCATTTGTGCTGCTAGTCCTGTTTTTAAGCACCCTGATTCACCTGTCTGTGAAGGAGATCACCTACTTGGCCTGGGACTCAAAAATTGTGAGCCTCCCCTGCCCAGACCCCCCTAAGGTGTGGACATGAGACTTTTCAGTCCACTTTTTTCCTCCCCACTCCCACTCCTAAATCCACTCTTACAACTAGGACACACTTATCTGATTCCCTGGGGATTCCGTTATTTAGTCTGGTGCCTTGGTTTGGCTCCTATCCCTACCCTCTTCAGCCTTCCACTTTAGAGAACCTGGGGCGTTCTAAACCTTCTTCCCTTTTCTCCATAGTCACATGAGGTGACCCGAATTTATCCATCATGGGCTAAAGTCTTGCTTATATTCTTCGTCATCATCACCGTCCTGCCTGTCCCTGTCTACTTCTTTTACACCGTCATCATTCGGGTGGCTTCTCCTGTCTCCATGAGCCACAGTACGGCCATAATAACCTTCCAACCTGAAGCTAAGGGGAACTCACCGACAGTTGGTCCACGGCTTCAGTTGAGGCAAAAAAGACAAAAGATTATTAAAATGGATAAACCAAAAACAGAGGGAAAACTTTCTGTCCTGTGAATAAATTCAATTGGAAATAAAGACTTGGTTCATTTGGCACAACATCACTCCTTTATCAAGGTGGAACTGTCTGGTTGGCAGCTTTTATTAGAAGAGGCAAATGCAGAAACTGCTAATGTATCTGGACCCAAATACCAGTTTTCCTGGACTGGCAAAGTTTTTCTGGCCTGTTAGGGATTAACATAGCAGTCATTCCCTGTATTTCCCACACTTTCCCTCACCAGACCTATAATAATGGTGTTCTTGACTTCTGGTATTTGGTTAATGGTAAATGCTGATATTACTTCTCCTAGGCTACTTTCCTCTTGGAATTGGTCTGTATAAGGTCTGGTCCCTATGAAATCAGAGGAAAAATAATCCTGGTAAATTAATCAGTTCAGTGAAACTTTACTTTTATCATAAAGAATATCCCAGTTTCCAGTATTGCCTCCCATTGACTGTTAAATTCAAATGCTAGAACCCCAGGTCCTCTCTTCCTGGTTCTTCCTGTAAGTACACTGGACCAAGTAGAGTAGAGTCACTGATTACGGCAAAGTAGTTAACTATCTGCTAATCGGTGACCTTGTCAATATCTTTTAAATACCAAGGGGCTTAAAACTTTACAACATCGTATTTCCTACTAAGGTGGGAGTTTGGAAGAAGGATATTTGGCAGGGAATGAGGGGGACAGTAGAGGCTGACTGCAGAAACTGAAGAAAACCCAAGGAGGACTCCTTTTGGGCAACGTGACAAAAAAATAAGACAAAACATGCTTTATTACAAGACACCTAAATGTAGCATAAAATATATCAACCATCCCCTTCAAGTGTGTAAATGAGCTTAGAATAAATTAGAAGAAATCTTTAAGAGGCCAAAAATTAATTCTAAACTTGAATTAAGATAGGTAAGATAGTAAAGCTAGTAATCACTTTGGGGGAATTGCCACTGTCTGGTAAGTTAGGGATTTTGATTTCAAAGGCTAGGTTGTAGACAAAGCCTTGGTTCCATGAAGGAAAAAGAAACCCCTGTACATAGAAAGCTTAAGCACTGTACTCTCTGTGAAAGAGTTAAATAACAATAAAATGCATATGTCTGTTGCTGTCTTTGATAGGAGAGAAATAGCTTATTTTTTGAGAATTTGTAACTCTTACATGCAATTTTGGTTCAAATTCACACAACTGGCATAATCTGAAAAATCCAAGTTTGGATGAGCATAAAAGGTGTCTGGTGGATAGCACATTGCCCCAGCACCTGTCATAAGTACATATAAATAATCTTGGGGAAACACAACTTCTACCAGGCTTCATAGGATTCCCACCAATAAACTACCAATGAACATGAGATAACAAAAAGAAATCACAAAATACCCAAGGAAATGAGGCACCCTAAAGGGAGGATTAGCAGAATCAACAATGAGCAGAATCAGACCCGCAAAAACCTTATATATCAGAATTATCAAGTATATAATATAGAATAAATGTGCTTAATATATTTAAAGACATAAAGAAAGAGTTGAAATTAAGATCAAGGAGCAAGAGATTCTCAGAAATGATCAGGGTATTTGAAAAAGGACCAAAAAGAACTTTTAGAAATGAAAAAATCGTTTGGATTTAAAACATCAATGGGTAGGTTAAACAACAAATTAGAAAACTAAGAAGAGAGACAAATCTAAAGAGAGCATAATGATGTAGCACAGAGAAACTATGGCATTAAAAATATGAGATTAAACCTAAGTGTCCATCGACAGATGAATGGATAAAGATGTGCTGCTGCTGCTGCTGCTGCTAAGTCGCTTCAGTCGTGTCCGACTCTGCGCGACCCCATAGACGGCAGCCCCCAGGCTTCTCCGTCCCTGGGATTCTCCAGGCAAGAACACTGGAGTGGGTTGCCATTTCCTTCTCCAATGCATGAGAGTGAAAAGTGAAAGTGAAGTCGCTCAGTCATGTCCGACTCTTCGCGACCCCATGGACTGCAGCCCACCAGGCTCCTCTGCCCATGGGATTTTCCAGGCAAGAGTACTGGAGTGGGGTGCCATTGCCTTCTCCGAAAGATGTGGTACATATATACAATTGAATATTACTCAGTCGTAAGAAGGGATGGAATTGGGTCATTTGTAGAGATGTGGATGAACCTAGAGTCTGCCATACACAATGAAGTAAGTCAGAAAGAGAAAAACAAATATCCTACATTAATACACATATGTGGAATCTAGAAAAATGGTACAGATGAACCTAGTTCCAGGGCAGGAATAGAGATGCAGACAGAACGGACGTGTGGACACAGGGCAGGGGAAGGTGGGAGGAATTGGAGGACTGGGTTTGACATAAATACACTACTGTATGTAAAGTAGAGAGCTAATGGGAACCTGTGGTGTAGCACAGAGAGCTGCTCAGCTTGATGCTCTATGGTGACCTGAATGGGTGGGACTGGGTGTGGGGGAGATTCCGAGAGGGAGGGGATATATGTATGCATATAACTGATACATATAGCTGATTTATGTCATCGTGCAGCAGAAACAGGAGAAGGCAATGGCAACCCACTCCAGTACTCTTGCCTGGAAAATCCCACGGATGGAGGAGCCTGGTAGGCTGCAGTCCACGGGGTCGCACAGAGTCGGACACGACTGAAGCGACTTAGCAGCAGCAGCAGCAGAAACACAACATTGTAAAGCAATTATACTCCAATAAAAAAAAAATATGAGTTTAAGAGACATGGAGGATAGTGGGACAAAGTTCAACACACCTCTAATAGGAATTCCAAAAAGAGATCTTTGAAAGACTACAGGAGAGACAATGTACAAAGACAAATAAAAAGATGACCATATTCCCCAAATCAAGAAAAGACTCAAATCTTTGGACTGAGGAAACATAACAAATTGAAAAGATTAAACAAAAGGAAACCGCAGTATCCCCAAAATAAAGAGCAACCAGGCAGAAAAGACATTACCTATAAAGTATCAACAGAAACAATAAAAATCTATTATTAGGACTGGAAAAGAGTTTTATCTGAGCCAAACTGAGAGCTACAGCCCTGGAAATACAGAGTCAAGAAGCACTTGAATTGTGTTCTGCTAGACTACAAGATGGAGGTGGCTTATAAAGGCAAAAACTGCAAAATTACGTTTTTTTAATCAAAATTATAATCAGAGGCCGCAAGAAATAAAGGTGCTTATTAAGCAAGGATTGGATGGGGTCCAAAATGGTTGCCTAGTTTTACGGAAAGACCTTGAGATCTCAGGTTGCAGCTGACAGCTGCTAGCAGACACTGTTTTGAGAATGGCTGGTGGAGTCTTTGAGTCTGATACAGTCCAGAAAATTCAAGTTCTCAGTGATGGAGGAACCTGTCTGAAACCATATCAACAATGGCCATCCGGCTCCAATTTGGATGCCTGAACTGCAATTACTCCATTTTTACTTTTTAAAATGCATTATTTTCTTTAATGGTTAAAGCAGATGTACAATGACTCAAAGGACATGAGTTTGATCAAGCTTCGGGAGTTGCTGATGGACAGGGAAGCCTGGCATGCTGCAGTTCACGGAATGGCAAAGAGTCGGACACGACTGAGCGACTGAACTGAACTGAACTGAGCCATATATGTTTGATAGGCCACAGGCGGGCTGTTTTGGTTATCATAAAGCTTAAGTTACATCATGTATAAGTTAGAATGACTTTCATCTACCTCACTATGTGAAAATTTCTTCCATCAAAAGGAATGACAGGACTTCCCTGTTGGTACAGTGGATAGGAATCCGCCTGCCAATTCAGGGGACACAGGTTTGATCCCTGCTCCAGGAAGAAGCCCTCGCAATGCAGCGAAGAGTAGCCCTGCTCTCGGGAACTGGAGAAGGCCCTCCTGCAGCAGCAAAGATGCAACGCAGCCAAAAATAAATTTTAAAAATGTACAAAAAGGAATGACAGTCCACAGCTGGTTTCTTATCAACTACAAGAGAATCCAGGGTCCAGCGGAAGAGTATCTGCCAAGAAGTGAAAGTAACTGTCAACTTAAAAACGTAAATCTAGCAAAAACAATTTCTCCAGAACAAGGCAGAATAGAGATTTTTTAGGGAAGCGCAACAGTTTTCCACCCACAAATCTCTGGTAAAGAACATACTTCAAGGAGGACTTCCCTGGTGGTCCAGGGGTTGAGAATCCACCTGCCAGTGCATGGGACACAGGTTTGATCTCTGATCCAAGAAGATTCCACATGCTGCGGGGCAACTAAGCCTGCGCATTGTAACTACTGAAGCCCAAGGGCCGTAGAGCTCATGCTCCACAACAAGAGAAGCCACTGCAATGAGAGGCCTGTGCACTACAGCTGGAGAGGAGCCCTCGAACATGGTAATGAAGACCCAGTGCAGCAAAAAAAAAAACCTAATAATTATTTTAATTAAATTTTTTTTTAATTTTAAAGAAGAATATATCTCAAGAAGTAGTAAAATGATCCCAGAAGGCAGCTCTGAGACCTGAGACAGAAGAAATGCTGAGCCAAGAAAATGATGATAATGTGGGTAAATGTAAACACATATTAACACTTATAAAGCAATAATAGCAATAGTTAATTTGTAAGATTAAAAAACTGACAAATAGCTAAAACACTGGGCAGCTATATATAATACATAGCTAGAGATGGAGAATGATAAACTCAGCAGAATGATAATCACTGATCTTTAGACTTTGATAAAAATGCATGTTAAAATTTCAAGGGTAACTACTAAAAAAGGAACAATTTGTAATTTCTATATTAGCTAAGATAAATAATGATAGCCTCTCTAACAGATCAAACAAAATCTCAGTGACTTCCAACAATCAAATTTTAGTTTCTGCTTACATCAGAATACAATACACTATAGCCTGGAATGGGGGTGGTGCTCTTTCTTTCATCTTAGGGCTCTTCCCTCCTCTAGGTTCTGGAGTTCTTTCCAGAGAGCTGGTGCATGTGGAAAGAGGGTGAGTTTTATGGGCCAGATCTGAAAGTGAAGCATGTCACTTTTGTTCACACTCTATTCACCAGAACAAGAAGGCTGCAAGAACGGGGGAACACTGCTATTAGAGAACACTAGTAGCTGCTGCTGCATTCACACACCAGCAGCGGGGGTGGGAATCAGTCCAAAAGAATGCAAAACAAAATCTCAAAAGTTAATAAAACATGGGATGAGCAGAAGATAAAATATTAGAAATAAATCCACACATACTAGTAATTGCAATTATTTACACATGGACTAGTAAAAAGGCAAATATTGAAGACTGAATTGTTTTAAATCCAGCTCACTGCTATTTATGTGTTGTTGTTCACTCACTCAGTCGTGTCTGACCCTTTGCGACCCCATGGACTGCAGCATGCCAGGATTCCATGTTTTTCACTATCTCCTGGAGTTTGCTCAAACTCATGTCCATTGAGTCGATGATGCCATCCAACCATCTCATCCTCTGTCACCCTCTTCTCCTCTTACCTTCAATCTTTCCCAACATCAGAGTCTTTTCCAATGAGTCAGCTCTTCCCATCAGGTGGCCAAAGTATTGGAGCTTCAGTTTCAGCATGAGGCCTTCCGATGAGTATTCAGGGTTGATTTCCTTTATGACTGACTGGTTTGATCTCCTTGCTGTCCAAGTGATTCTCAAGAATCTTCTCCAACACCACAGTTCAGTTCTTCAGCGCTCAGCCTTCTTTATCGTCCAACTCTCACATCCATACATGACCACTGGAAAAACCATAGCTTTAACTAGACAGACCTTTGTCAGCAAAGTAATGTCTCCGCTTTTTAATATGCTATCTAGGTTGGTCATAGCTTTTCTTCCAAGAGCAAGCGTCTTTTAATTTCATGGCTGCAGTCACCATCTGCAGTGATTTTGGAGCCCAAAAAAGTAGTCTCTCACTGTTTTCATTGTTTCCCCATCTATTTGCCATGAAGTGAGGGGACCAGATGCCTTGATCTTCTTTGTAGTGGGAATTCCCAATAATGTACTTTCACAGCCTTGAGAAATTTCACAGAAGTAGCACCTGGGAAAACAGTATATATTAAGAAACTGTGTTAATGATTATCTTTCACGTTTTTCTTAAGAATAATCGCCTTGTTATAAACTCCAAGGCCAGACCCAGGATGGAGTATGACTGGGATCATGAAAGCAAGGACCTTGGAACACCGGGTCGGCACCAGGCATTTACGCTGCCTACGCACTTGCTAGTTCCTGAGACTAGCCCAGAAGGGAACTGTCTGGGGTAAACACAAGGAAATCTGGACTATGTCAGCGTAGTCCATGACATTTAGGAGTACGTGATTAATACAGCATGAGTCTTGAAAAAAAAAAATCTGAGAGTCTTGTAGTCTGCAATTAGGAATAAAAGCTGGACTCAGAGTGGACTCTGCACCTCAGTCCAACAGAGGTTGCAGGTCTCTGGACCCATTGCAACAGATTTCGTGTTCTGTCTTCATTCTCGTTGCTCGCTCCTGGACCATTTAGGACAACACTTAGTTTTTTTGAAAGTTGAGTTTTAAGCCAACTTTTTCATTCTCCTTTTTCACTTTCATCAAAAGGCTCTTTAGTTTTTCTTCGCTTTCTGCCATAAGGGTGGTGTCATCTGCATATCTGAGTTTATTGATATTTCTCCTGGCAATCTTGATTCCAGCTTGTGCTTCATCCAGCCCGGCATTTCTCATGATGTACTCTGCATATAAGTTAAATAAGCAGGGTGACAATATACAGCCCTGACTTACTCCTTCCCTGATTTGGAACCAGTCTGTTGTCCAATGTCCAGTTCCAACTGTTGCTTCTTGACCTGCATACAGAGTTCTCAGGAGGCAGGTCAGGTGGTCTGGTATTCCCACCTCTTTAAGAATTTTCCACAGTTTGTTGTGGTCCACACAGTCAAAGGCTTTGGCATAGTCAATAAAGCAGAAATAGATGATTTTCTGGAACTCTCTTGCTTTTTTGATGATCCAACAGATGTTGGATCCAACAATTTGATCTCTGGTTCCTCTGCCTTTTCTAAGTCCAGCTTGAACATATGGAAGTTCATGGTTCATGTACTGTTGAAGCCTGGCTTGTGGAATTTTGAGCATTACTTTGCTAGCATGTGAGATGAGTGCAATTGTGCAGTAGTTTGAACATTCTTTAGCATTGCCTTTCTTTGGGATTGGAATGAAAACTGACCTTTTCCAGTCCTGTGGCCACTGCTGAGTTTTCCAAATTTGCTGGCATATTGAGTGCAGCACTTTAACAGCAGCGTCTTCTAGGATTTGACATGGCTCAACTGGAATTCCGTCACCTCCATTAGCTTTGTCCGTAGTGATGCCTCCTAAGTCCCACTTGACTTTGCACTCCAAAATGTCTGGCTCTAGTCCAGGGATCACCCCGGCATGGTTAGCTGGGTCATTAAGATCTTTTTTGTACAGTTCTTCTGTGTATTCTTGCCACCTCTTCTTAATCTCTTCTGCTTCTGTCAGGTCCATACCATTTCTGTCCTTTATTGAGCCCATCTTTGCATGAAATGTTCCCTTGGTACCTCTGATTTTCTTGAAGAGATCTCTAGTCTTTCCCATTCTATTGTTTTCTTCTATTTCTTTGCAGTGTTCATTTAGGAAGGCTTTCTTATCTCTCCTTGCTATTCTTTGGAACTCTGCATTCAAATGGGCATATCTTTCCTTTTCTCCTTTGCCTTTCGCTTCTCTTCTTTTCTCAGGTATTTGTAATACCTCCTCAGGCAACCATTTTGCCTTTTTGCATTTCTTTTTCTTGGAGATGGTCTTGATCACTGTCTCCTGTACAGTCTCACAAACCTCTGTCCATAGTTCTTTGGGCACTCTGTCTATCAGATCTAATCCCTTGAATTTATTACTTCCACTGTATAATCATAAGGGATTTGATTTAGGTCATACATGAATGGTCTAGCAGTTTTCCCTACTTTCTTCAATCTAAGCCTGAATTTGGCAATAAGGAGTTCACGATCTGAGCCACAGTCAGCCCCAGGTCTTGTTTTTGCTGACTGTATAGAGCTTCTCCATCTTTGGCTGCAAAGAATATAATCAATCTGATTTCGGTATTGGCCATCTGGTGATGTCCATGTGTAGCATCTTCTCTTGTGTTGTGGAAGAGGGTGTTTGCTATGACCAGTGCATTCTCTTGGCAAATTCTGTTAACCTGCTTCATTTTATACTCCAAGGCCAAATTTGCCTGTTACTCCAGGTATCTCTTGACTTTCTACTTTTGCATTCTAGTCCCCTGTGATGAAAAGGACATCTTTTTTAGGTGTTAGTTCTAGAAGGTCTTGTAGGTCTTCACAGAACCATTCAACTTCAGCTTCTTCAGCATTACTGGTTGGGGCATAGACTTGGATTACTGTGATATTGAATGGTTTGCCTTGGAAATGAACAGAGATCATTCTGTCATTTTTGAGACTGCACCCAAGTACTGCATTTTGGACTCTTTCGTTGACTATGATCATTCCTCCATTTATTCTCAGGGATTCTTGCTCACAGTAGTAGATACACCCATTCCAGGCCCTTTTAGTTCACTGATTCCTAAAATGTTGATGTTCACTCTTGCCATCTCCTGTTTGACCACTTCCAATTTACCTTGCAGAGACATTACTTTGCTAACAAAGGTCCATCTAATCAAGGCTATGGTTTTTCCAGTAGTCATGTATGGATGTGAGAGTTGGACTATATAGAAAGCTGAGTGCCAAAGAATTGATGCTTTTGAACTGTGGTGTTGGAGAAGATTCTTGAGAGTCCCTTGGACTACAAGGAGATCCAACCAGTCCATCCTCAAGGAAATCAGTCCTGAATATTCATTCAAAGGACCGATGCTGAAGCTGAAACTCCAATACTTTGGCCACCTGATCCAAAGAACTGACTCATTTGAAAAGACCCTGATGCTGAGAGAGATTAAAGGCAGGAGGAGAAGGGGACGACAGAGGATGACATCACTTGACATGAGCTTGAGTAAGCTCTGGGAGTTGGTGATGGACACAGAAGCCTGGCGTACTGCAGTTCATGGGGTCGCAAAGAGTCGGACATGACTGAGCGACTGAACTGAACTGAATTTACCTTGATTCGTGAACCTAACATTCCAGGTTCCTACACAATATTGTTCTTTACAGCATTGAACTTCCATCACCAGTCACATCCACAACTGGACATTGCTTTCGCTTTGGCGCCATCTCTTCATTCTTTCTGGAGTTATTTCTCCACTCTTCTCCAGTAGCATATTGGGCACCTACCAACCCGGGGAGTTCATCTTTCAGTGTCATATCTTTTTGCCTTTTCATACTATTCATGGGGTTCTCAAGGCAAGAATACTGCAGTGGTTTGCCATTCCCTTCTCCAGTGGACCAAGTTTTGGAACTCCATCATGACCCGTCCACCTTGGGTGGCCCTACACAGCATAGCTCACAGTTTCATTGAGTTAGATAAGGCTGTGGTCCATGTGATCAGTTTGATTAGTTTTCTGTGACTGTGGTTTTCATTCTGTCTGCCCTCTGATGAGGATAAGAAGCTTATGGAAGCTTCCTGATAGGAGAGACTGACTGATGGGTCTTGTTCTGATGGGTGGGGCCATGCTCAGTAAATCTTTAATCCAATTTTCTGTGGATGGTCAGGGCTGTGTCCCCCCTGCTGTTGTTTGACTTGAGACCAAACTATGGTGGAGATAATGAAGGTAATGGTGACTCCGAGGTAATACACAGATGCTTGCACCTTGTTAATTGCGCCTTGTGATTTCATGGCTGCAGTCACCGTCCACAGTGATTTTGAAACCCAAGAAAATATAATCTGTCACTGCCTCCACTTTTTCCTCTTCTATTTGCCAGGAAATGATGTGACCAGATGCCACAATCTTAGTTTTTTGAATGTTGAATTTTAAGCCTCCTCTTTCACCCTCATCAAGAAGCTGTTTAGTTCCTCTTCACTTTCTGCCATTATAGTGGTATCATCTGCATATCTAAGAAATATCTTGTTGATATTTCTCTTGGCAATCTTGATTCCAGGTTGTGGTTCATCCAAACCTAGCATTTCGAATGATTTACTCTGCATATAAATTAAATAAACAGGATGACAATATACAGCCTTGATGTACTCCTTTCCCAGTTCTGAACCAGTTTGTTTTTCCGTGTAAGGTTTTAACTGTTGCTTCTTGACTGGCATACAGGTTTCTCACCAGACAGGTCTGGTATTCCCATCTCTTTAAGAATTTTCCAGTTTGTTGTGATTCACAGAAGTCAAAGGCTTTTGTGTAGTCAATGAAGCAGAAGTAGATGTTTTTCTGGAATTCCCTTGCTTTCTCTATGATCCAACGAATGTTGGCAGTTTGATCTCTGGTTCCTCTGCCGTTTTCTTCGTGGATCATACTTTGAGTTATATGGTTTAATTGACATTAGAACCATCTGTTTTTTTCAAGGTTAAACAAAACTCAGCACTGAACCCATCTGGTCCCAGTGCCTGCATCCATGGTAGATCTTTACTCATCTTCTAAATCATTTCTGTTGATTCCTCCTACCCTCAAATTCTTGGGTCATTTTTAACAATTTAAACTTGCTAAATAATGTCAGTGTCCTCTAGGGTTTTAGATTTGTTGACCTAGAATTTCATATAGGATTCCCTTAAACTTCTAATTTTGGTGACGACATTGCTTTTCTCATTCTTAATGTTGTATACTTTTATTTTTACTTTTTTAAAATCAGGCTCACAAGCAGCATTTGGATTATTTAGATTTTTTTTTTTTTTACTTTTTTCACTTTCTGTTGTATTAATTTCACCTTTTTTTTTTTATTATACTGTTTCTAGCTTGTTTGGGTGTTATTCTGATTTCTTAGGGGGAATATTAAGTTCTTTTTATGCTTCATCTTTAGTAATGAACTCACCTATTAAAACCCAGAGATGCAATACCACCAAACTACTATCTGCCTAGCAACAGGTGATCTCACTCCAGCCGCAGCAAGGGAGCCTTCTCAAAGATGCTCCAAGAAGGCAGGGATGATGGGGTGAAAGGGGTGGGAAGAACTGAACTATGCATCACACCTAAGCGCGCAGATCCTCAGGTTTCAAAGCTCTGGGAACCGTGGGGAACGCGGCTCCCTTCAGAGAGATAAGTCCAAGACGTCCGCAGCGGTCTAGGACTGTGGGTCCGAAGCCTAGAGGAGTGAGTCCACAGGGGCTGGGATGGGGGTCTGAAGAGAGCAGGCACCGCAGATGCGAGCGCATCTTCAAGGGAAATTGCCTAACTCACCTTTCGGCTACAGCGAGATATTAAAATCTCCTCTGACCCCAGTGGCAATGGTTTGCACCGACCTTCATACCCTCGTCGCGTGCCCAGGCCGCCCCCACCCCCGAGCGCCCGCAGAAGCGACCGGTCTTGTCCAGATGCGCGTGTCAGTGGCGGGTAAAGGTGGGGGGTGGTCCCAGTTCCTGACCTCTCTGGGAGCCAGGCGTCGGTTCCCCCTTCCTGCACCGCTCCGCCTCTGGACGCAGACCTCGGAACTTACCCTCTCATCTCCCTTTCTTCCCAGGAATTTAGGGGTCCAGGATGCCCTGACCCTGGGAGGGAAGGGTCAGCCCCCAAGGGGGTAGCAAAACGCCAGCGGTTAGAGCAGAAGTCTGGCGGCCCGTCCGCCCCGTCTCTGCTCCTCAGCTCGCCTCCCCTCTCCTCCCCCTTTCTCTCTCCTCAACCAGGCCTCGGATGGGCCCGCCCTGGAGACAACGACTCCCTCCAGCAGGTGATGGGGCTGAGGCCGGTAGGGTTGTGTGATAGGCGCGGCCTTCACTGACTCTAGACTCCTGGTACTCTCCCGTCTGAATCAAAGAGCAAACTGCAGGTGAGAAGCCTTGAAAGGGTGACAAAGGGGTGGCTGCTGTTGGAGGTAGGGTGGGGGCTGGGAGTCGGAGGGGGAAGCAGTGGACTGTTCAGGAAGGGCCCTGGGTGCTAAACTAAACCGGGTATGAAGCATACTCAGGAAGATTTAAGCAGACCACAGATTTGGTCAGGTTTATATAATGACTCCAGAATATTACATCACCATCAAAAATCATATTTTAAAAGAATGCCTTATTACCTAGGAAAATACTCATTATATACTCATGATATAATGGAAATGTATATTATATATATCCAATAAATCTCCAATCTGTAAGAAATAACATATATGTTCATACAGTATATATTAATGTATATTTACATACTCTGTGTTACATTTGGGGCTTCCCAGGTGACTCAGTGGTAAAGAATCTGCCTGCAATGCAGGAGACCTTTGGGGTAGGTTTGATCCTTGGGTGGGGAAGACCCCCTGGAGAAGGGAATGGCAACCCACTCCAGTATTCTTGCTTGGCGAATTCCATGAACAGGGGAGCCTGGTTGTCTACAGTCCGTGGGGTCCCAAAGAGTCGAACACAGACTGATTGACCAACACTCTCACTTTCATGTGACATTTAACAGTATAATCCAATATATATGTTCTGTCATCGTATCTCATTTGTAATAAATAGACATATATCTATTAATAATTGTAGTTTTAAATTTTAATACTTTTAGTTTTAAAAATATTTATTTATTTACTTGGCTGCATCGGGTCTTATTTGAGGCACACGGGATCTTCAGTCTTCGTTTTAGCCATGTCTGTTTATGAACAGATATACTAAATTCGAATAAACTCACCTTTACCTATTGTCTTCCGTATGGTTAGCCCTTTCTAAGTTCTGTTTAAGGAATCTTTCTTAACCTCCACATCATGAAGATATTCTCCCATATTAATTTCTTTAGAAGCTTCCTGGATTAATTTTTGTACGTTGTGAGATAATAGTCAAATTTTGTTTTTTCAGTATGAATATACATTTTCCCCATCATAATTACTTAATTCTGTCATTTCCATGATCTGAGTTGGCATGGAATACCTCTCCAGTTACTCAAAACTTTTACTTCTCTCAGTAATCATTTGTAGGTTTTGGTATAAAGGTCTTATCTTTCATTAGATTAGGTCCTAAATGCTTGAAATATCTTCATGTTATTATAAACACTACCTTTAATTTTTTCATTACCTATCTATTTCTTATTGGTATTAGAAATGCTATTAGTAATATTCCATTAACTCTGTATTCAGCAACCTTGTTATTGCTGACTTATTAATCCAATTATGCACTTATGGATTCTTTTTTATTTTTCACATAAATAATGACACTTTTCCTTCTCTTTCCAAACTTTATACTCTAAAAAATCTTACTCTACTTTCTAAGACCTCATATCAATTATCTGTTGCCATCAAAATGCTGTTTAATACATCACTTCAGAATTCAGTGACTTAAAACAACAGGAACTTATTACTGGGTCTCATGAGTCATCAGGCTGGGGTCAGCAAATATGTGTGGGGCTACTGACTGATCTAAGCTAGCTTGAGCTGGGACCTCTGGTTTATATGTCTCTGTTTCAGCAGATTAGTCTAGACGCGTCCTTGTGGTGATAGCAAAAGTGTAAGAGAGCAAGCAGTAACAACAGAGGTTTTTGCAGCCTAGTCTCTGAGTCGGCACACCAGCCTAGATTCAGGTAATAGGAAAGTAGATTACAGCCTCTCTTAGTGAGAGGATCTTCAGAGCATTGTGAAGGGAGTAGATGAAGGAAAAATTGAAGATTTGGGGCCATGGATGCTATTAACCTAACCAAATTTTAAATTCAGTTTGACTAGAAGGGATGGTAGTGGGCACCTTGTCTCATTACTGATCTCCAAGGGAAGGCTTTCAAAATTTTATCACTAAGTTTGATGTTTGCTGTAAGCTTTTCTGTAAATAATCTCTATGAAATTAAGAATGTTCAATTTTAGTTGTGGTACATGGGCTTAGTTGCTCCAAGACATGTGGGATCTTAGTTCCCTGACCAAGGATAGAACCCACGTCCCCTGCGTTGGAAGGAGGATTCAAGGATCTTCATTTTTAGTCCTACTTTCCTAAGAGTTCTTTTTTAATGAATAGTTTTTGCATTTTATCAAAAATTTACACAAATATTGAGATGATCTTATGACTTTACCCTTTGTTGTGTTATCTTGATTGATTAAAAAAAAAAACTTTTAAGCTTCCTTGCATTACTGGAATAAACTCAACTCAATTGTGATGTCATGTTGTTTTTATGTCTTGATGTATTTGATTTGCTAGTATTTTGTTTGGGACATTTGCATTAATGTTCATGAAAGACATAGGAATGTGATTTTCTTTTTTTTTTTTCATAATTCCCTGCCAGGTTTTGGTAGTAAGGTTAGGCTGGTCTCGCTACTTTTTCTATTCTGGAAGATTTTTATTCAAGATTAGTAGTATTTATTTATTTAATGTTTAGTACAATTCATCAGTAAAATCACCAGGTCAGAAGTTTGCTATGAAGGAATATTGCTAATTAAGAAGCAATTTATTTAAAAGTTATAGGACATGTATCTTTTCAAGTTATGATTTTCTCAGGATATATGCCCAGGAATGGGATTGCTGGATCATATGGTTAGCTCTATTTTTAGTTTTTTAAGGAACTTCTGTACTGTTCTCCATAGTGGCTGTACCAATTTACAGTCCCACCAACAGAGTAGGAGGGTTCCCTTTTCTCCACACCCTCTCCAGCATTTAGCAATTTATTGTTTGTAGAATTTTTTGATGATGGCTACTCTGACCAGTTTGGGGTGGTACCTCGCTGTAGATTTGATTTACATTTCTCTGAGTGCTTACTCACTCAGTCCGACTCGTTGCGACCCCATGGACTGTAGCCTGCCAAGTTCCTCTGTCTGTGGGGATTCTCCAGGCAAGAATACTGGAGTGGGTTGCCATACCCTCTTTCAGCAGATCTTCCCAACCCAGGGCTCGAACCCAGGTCTCCTGCATTGCAGGCAGATTCTTTACTGTCTGAGGCACCAGGGAAGCCCAATAATTAGTGATGTGAGCATCTTTTCATGTGCTTTTTGGCCATCTGTATGTCTTCTTTGGAGAAATGTCCATTTAGATCTTCCAACTCCTTTTTTTTGGCCACACCACGACCAGTTCCCCAACCAAGGATAGAACCTCTACCCTCTGCAGTGGAAGTGCAGAGTCTTAACCACTGAACCACCAAGGAAATCCCTTTCCTCATTTTTGATTGGGCTGTTTGTGAAGTATTTTTTTGTTTGTTTGTTTGTTTTAAATTTTTTTATTTTTTATTTTTTTATTTTATTTTTTTAAAATTTTTTATTTTTACTTTTACTTTACAATACTGTATTGGTTTTGCCATACATTGGCTTGAATCCACCACGGGTGTACATGCGTTCCTAAGCATGAACCCCCCTCCCACCTCCCTCCCCATAACATCTCTCTGGGTCATCACCGTGCACCAACCCCAAGCATGCTGTGTCCTGCGTCAGACGTAGACTGGCGATTCGATTCTTACATGATAGTATACATGTTTCAATGCCATTCTCCCAAATCATCCCACCCTCTCCCTCTCCCTCTGAGTCCAAAAGTCCGTTATACACATCTATGTCTTTTTTGCTGTCTTGCATACAGGGTCGTCATTGCCATCTTTCTAAATTCCATATATATGTGTTAGTATACTGTATCGGTGTTTTTCTTTCTGGCTTACTTCACTCTGTATAATTGGCTCCAGTTTCATCCATCTCATCAGAACTGATTCAAATGTATTCTTTTTAATGGCTGAGTAATACTCCATTGTGTATATGTACCACAGCTTTCTTATCCATTCTCTGCTGATGGACATCTAGGTTGCTTCCATGTCCTGGCTATTATAAACAGTGCTGCGATGAGCATTGGGGTACATGTGTCTCTTTCAATTCTGGTTTCCTCGGTGTGTATGCCCAGCAGTGGGATTGCTGGGTCATAAAGCAGTTCTATTTGCAATTTTTTAAGGAATCTCCACACTGTTCTCCACAGTGGCTGTACTAGTTTGCATTCCCACCAACAGTGTAGGAGGGTTCCCTTTTCTCCACACCCTCTCCAGCATTTATTGCTTGCAGATTTTTGGATCGCAGACATTCTGACTGGTGTGAAGTGGTACCTCATTGTGGTTTTGATTTGCATTTCTCTAATAATGAGTGATGTTGAGCATCTTTTCATGTGTTTGTTAGCCATCCGTATGTCTTCTTTGGAGAAATGTCTATTTAGTTCCTTGGCCCATTTTTTGATTGGGTCGTTTATTTTTCTGGAATTGAGCTGCATAAGTTGCTTGTATATTTTTGAGATTAGTTGTTTGTCAGTTTTTGTTTGTTTTTAATTAAGCTGCATGAGCTGTTAGTATATCTTGGAGGTTAATTCCTTGTGGTTCTCTTCATTTCAAATATTTTCTCCCAAGTTGTGTCTTGTCTTTTCATTTTGCTTGTGGTTTCTTTTGCTGTGCAGAAACTTTTAAGTTTATTTTTATTTTTGTTTTCAGTGGATCAAGAAAGATCTTGCTGCGACTTATGTCAGAGAGTGTCCTGCTGATGTTTTCCTCTGGGAGTTTTATAGTACCTGGTCTTCTTTAATTCATTTTGAGTTTATTTTTGTGTTTGGTGTTAGAGACAGATTTAGGTTTAAATCTACTATCTGATTAGGTGTTTTGTACTTGTCTTATCTATTCTTTATTTCTTTTTCTCTTCTTTCTTGCATTATTTGTACATTGATTGTTTTCATTAGTCCATTTTTCTCCTCTGATAGCTTAGGAATTATACATTTAAACTATTGTTTTAATGATTCCCCCACATATTAAAGATATATATATTTTATCAAATTATATTTATTTGTACTTTTATCCTCTTACTAGACAATGAAAGTACTTACAGTATTATATATTTAATTCTTTACTTAATTAGAACTAAACAAGGTGTTCATGTTTTTTTTCAGTCTCAATTTTATCCACATATTTTCATTTCAATTATTCTCAGTTCTTTCCTGCATGTCTGACCTTTCTTCTGGGGTAAATTTTCTTCTTCCAGAAGAAACGTCTGTATTATTTTTAGTAGTGCCAGGTTTCTGGCAACAAAACTCCATGGTTTTGTTAGTCAGAAAATGTGTTTACTTCATCTTCATTCTTGAAGAATATGTTTTCTAGAAATGGAATTCCAAATTCAAAGTTATTTTCTTTCAGCACTTTAAAGATTTAATTCCACTTCCCACTTGCTATAACAGTTATTAAACATTTTGAAATTGATCTATTGCTTATAAGATGAGAAAAAAAACTGAGTGTCAGAGAAATGAAATTATTTTCTCGAAGTCAGTAACTCATGAGAAGGGCCAAGATCGAAACTCTGGCCTTCATTGGTCTAAAACCTTTTTTAAAAAGTTAGTTTATTGATGTTTGGCTGCTCTGGGTCTTCCTGGCTACTAGGGCTTTCTGCTAGTTGCAGCGAGCAGGGGCTACTCTTCATTGCAGTGCTCGGACTTCTCATTGCAGTAGCTTCTCTTGTTGTGGAGCAAGGGCTCTGGGGCACATGGGCTTCGCGTTGCAGCGAGTGGGCTCAGTAGTGTGGCTCCCGGGCTGCAGAGCACAGCCTCAATAGTTGCGGTGCACGGGCTAAGTTGCTCAGAGGCATGTGGGATCTTCCCTGGCCAGGAATCGAACCTGTGTCTCCTGCATTGGCAGGCAGATTCTTTACCACTGAGCCACCAGGAAAGCCCTCTAAAACCTTTTCTGTCATGGGGTTTTATAGTCTGGTATCTTGAGACATGTTCCTTAAAGTCCGCTCTGCTTGGTGACCCCAAGATTCCCTCAGGAGTTAGTGGGCTTGTAAGAAGAAAGTCATGGAGTCCCTTGAAGAAATATCAGAGGAAGAGTCCCCCAAAGAGCGCCACACTTCCTCAACACCGTCCTGGAAGCTCACAGCCAAGGAGATTCTGGCCACCAAGACCCAAAACTACTTTGCTCAGACTAAAAGAGCTGAGAACATCTTGATCCAGGTTGCCTTCTCCATTGGTTTAAGCAGCATATGGCGGTTCCCTTACCTGTGTCATCTGAATGGAGGAGGTGAGGCCGGGGACCTGGATCCTGAGTTTAAAGAAGGAGTTTTAAGACTGGGCACCTAGGCTCCGGGGATTTGGGGGAAGAGATGACTGGAGATTAAGAGGAGGGGGGCCATGACTCCTGGCTGTCTGAGCACAGCTCCTGGTTCTCTTCTTCAGGCAGCTTTATCCTGGTGTACTTCTTCATGCTCCTCTTTTTCGGGGTTCCCCTCATGTACATGGAGATGATCATGGGGAAATGTCTGCGCATGGACAGCATCCGGGTCTGGAAGCAGCTTGTCCCCTGGCTGGGCGGCATAGGCTACGCCAGCATACTGGTGAATGAGGGCCCAGCCAGGGGCATCCCGGCCCACCCCTTATGGTCTCCAGGCTCCCTGTCTCCACCCATCCCGCCCTGCCTCAGGCCCACTTGTGTCCACCCCCAGGTGTGCATCTTGGTGAGCTTGTACAACAGCATTATCATCACCTGGAGCCTCTCCTACCTAAGCAACTCCTTCCGTTACCCCCTGCCGTGGGACGAGTGCCCACTGGTGAGGAACATCAATGTCACCGGTGAGGAGAGGGCGGGGGAGGCCCAGCAGAGCTAAGGGAGGCAGGGGCACCAAGCAGCAAGAGACAGGGAGTGAGAACTGAAAGGCAGGCAGTGACACGCAGGGCAGCCGCCGGGTGAGGTGGCACCTAAGGGACTGGCTTCCCCCAGACCTTTCTTGCCTTCAGACTGTAACCCACCAGTACTTCTGGTACCATACCACTCTGAACGCCTCCAACCACATTGAAGAAGAGGTCGAGACCCTCGTCCCGAATCTCACCGTGGGTATCTTCACAGTCTGGTTCCTCCTCTTCTTAATCATGATGGTAGGGCTAAAGATTTCAATGCAGGTAAGCCACTCTGACTGCTGGTCTCACTACCCCTTCACCTTTGCCAGGTCCAAACATCCTCAGGCTCCCTGCCCCCACACCATCCAACTCCTTCCTGCTGACTTCTCTTTTCCAGTCCTCATGACCCATGCCCCCCCCTCCCCGACCCACCCAGAGGGTAAGCTCAGAGGTGCCCACACAGCCACTCCATCAGGGTCCTAAGGAAGACGCTGTCACTAAGTGACGTTGTCACGGCTCCTCTCAGAGAGAACTGCTCATCTCCCATCCGTGGCACAGAAGAGCACCTCAGACTGACCCAGCTCCCTCTTCCCCATCTCTCATCTGCATGTCACTGCATGTGGGGACCTGCAGACAGCCTTGTAGATCAGACCACGGCCTCACACCCTGAGCCTGGCATACCCCACCTTCCTGCATCTTGACAGTGCCCATTAACCCCTAAAGGAGCCGATTGCACTGACTTCAAAGTTTCTCATTTAGATTACTTTATTCCAATCCTTATTTCCAACCCACCCCCTTGGCACCTGGATATTCTCCTTCTGTGGAAAAGTAATGTCAGATTATCTTGGTTAACATTACCTGTACCTTCTGACTCCTGTATCTATGCAAGCAATCAACTTTCATGCCAGGCATCCCTGGAAGCCCAGCTCACCATGTCTTTGCAGCCTTCAAAATAAGCCAGTCACACAAAAGTGCGTTTTACTAATGGCTTAGTAGAGCACACTGTGGCAGGGAGGTGAGTTTCCCTCATCAATCTCTGAGCAAAAAAAATTAATTCCTGTTAAGCATATCATCTTCTCACAAAGTCTCTTTTCCATTTCTTCTTTTCCCCTTCAGCTATGAAGGTGTTACATCCAGTCTTCAGCCTCACTGGTTCCTCTCCCCTTTGCAATTCTTGTCCCTAAATTCAAAAATAGGCCAGAAAAACCAAAGCCCACAAATTGATAGTATCCAACTGCACCACAGGGTTTCCCCGGTATGGTAAAGAATCTACTTGCAATGCATCCCTGGGTCTGGAAGATCCCCTGGAGAATGAAATGGCAACCCAATCCAGTATTCTTGCCTGGGAAATCCCATGGACAGAAGAGCCTGGAGAATTAGAGTCCATGGGGTCACAAAAGAGTTGGACAAGACGTAACAGCTGAACTACAACTGCACCGCCATTTAAAAGCCATCTTTACCTGGGTCTCTGCCTGATTGGTGGATTTTCCCCCCCAAACAACATTGTTGTCTCCTTAGAATAATCCTCCTGTAGCTCCCTCTTGTCACATCCCACCACATTAACGCTGCTCACCTCACTGTCTCCGCTCCTGCTGGCCCCTGCTAAAGCTTGCCTCTCTGTCCTATGCTCCCCTCCTGCCCACGTCTCCTGACTTCGGCTCTCTGTCCTGACCTCTCTGACCAGATGCTGATTTTCTCAGTATTCCTTCCCTACATCATCCTCCTCTGCTTCCTCATCCGAGGTCTCTTCTTGGAAGGTGCAACCACCAGCCTCAGACGTATGGTGACCACAGAGGTGAGGCTGGGCGCTCCAAACCTTCACCCTCCTTCTCTGAGTTTCCTTCCCCTGCATCTTCTCTCCTTCTGTCCCCTGGGTACCTCTTGTCCCTCCTGTTTCCACCCCAGCCTGCCCCCTCTGCCAGCCCACTGGTGGCTCTTCACTCTGAGCCCATTCCCAAACTCCTCTCGCCCACCACCCCGATCGACAGTTCTCTGCCTGGGCCTCGCTGGACCTGTGGCGTCAAGCAGGAGGCCACATGCTCTATTCCCTGGGCCTGGGCATGGGCACCATCATCTTGTTCTCCTACAAGGCTGGAGGTGACAACTACGCACAGGTGGCCTTTTTGGTGGTCCTGGTCAACCTGGTGACGTCATTGCTGACTACGTCCATCGTCTTTATAGTGCTGGGCTTCTGGACCACCACCAGTGGACACGCCTGTATCAAACAGTGAGTAGTCGCAGCCTTGCAGATCCAAAAAGAGGCCCCCCTTCCTCTACTTCTGCAGTCCCCCAGCCTCAGGGACCCTCAAACTCAAACCTCTCCAATAGCAACAACAACAACAATATCACGTTACTCTCCGAGAAAAACAGCTAGAAGGGAACAGTCTAATATCCATCACTTTATAGATAAGAAAAGAGTCTCAGATATATGACTGTCCAAAGACTGGGCTTCCCTGGTGGCTTGGGCGGTAACGAATCTGCCTGCCGTGCAGGAGACTCAGGTTCAACCCCTGGGTCAGGTAGATTCCACGACTGTCCAAAGGTTTCTATAAACTGCAAATGATGTAAAGAAGTTTTCAGAATCAATTGTTTCAACTCACAGAAATGACCGTTAGAGCATTCTGAGCCGCAGGCAGTGGTTGTGGGCCCAGGCTGTACATTGGAATCATTTGGGAAGCCTTAGAAAATACTTACGTCTGTGTGCTCCCACCCCACACCCCACCCCCGCAGAAATTCTCATTTACTTGGTCTGGAGGGCATTCAGGCACTGGGATTTTTTTTAAGCCTCAAAGTGGAATTTTTCTTCCAGGTAAGATATTGAAGGATGCAAAAGTCCATATTTGTACAGCAGCAGCACTTTTTGGTGGATAAAATAAAAATCATACTTTGCTGTACAGTTATTGAAGTGCAGTGGACCCAAGAAGATTTAAAGAACTAAATCTATACCAAGAGAATACGAAAGGAAATACTTGAGGCTGAAGGGAAGTACCCAGTTTGTATTTAGATTTCATAAAAAGTACGCAGAAGAAAAGTAATTTCACCTGTCTAAGCTGTTCTGAACATACTTGCTAGTTTTTCAATAACTGAATAACCTAGCTTCTTTAGTTTAAATTAGTTAAAATTAAATAAAATTTAAAATTCACTTTCTCAGTTGTATTAGCCATATTTCAAGTATTCAAGCCACATCTCGTTAGTGGTCTCTGTAGACAGCACAGCTCTAGTGTAATCATCCCAAACAAAATAATAAGAGATATACATCAAACGCTAGATTCCAAATATCAGTGCCCTCCCCTGCTTCAGTTGTACCAACCAAAACTGTCTCCAGATGTTGTTAAATGTCCCTGGGGAAAAAGATGGGGGTATCACCCTCCGTTGAAAACCATTGTGTTAAGAATATCAACAACAGAAAAACAATTACCATCATCCTTTAAAAAAATTATTTATTTCATTTATGACTGCACTGGGTCGTCTTTGCTGCACACACACCTTCTTTAGTTGTAGTGAGCAGGAGCTACTCTCTGGCTATGGTGGGCTTCTCATTGCAGGGGCTTCTCCTGTCGTGGAGCGCAGGCTCTAGGGCACCTGGGCTCAGTAGTGGAGACTCGCGGACTCTAGAGCACAGGCTCAGTAGTCGTGGCGCGTGGGCTCAGCTGTCCCGCAGTGTGTAGAATCCTCCTGGGCCAGGGATCCAACCCATGCCCCCTGCATTGACAGGGGGAAACTCAACCACTGCCAGGGAAGTCCAATGTCATTCTTAATGGTTAATTATTGAACATTTTCCTCCAATATTAAAAACAAGACAAGGGTATCTCTTTTCATCACATCTCTTCAATATCATAGTGAAGTTCCTAGCAGTGAAAGGAAGCAAAAAAAGAATATAAAAAGAATAGAGCATAGAAAGAACTAAAAGTGTCTTTATTCACAAATGGCATAAGTATATACTTAGAAAACCTAAAAGAATCTCAAAAAAAAAGAAAACTAAAATAAATAAGTGCATTTAGGAATGTCTCAAAAATAAAAATCCCCATACAAAAACAAATTTTTCTACATGCTAATGGCAAACAGCAGTTAAATTAAAAATTAAAAAAGCAAAACCATTTACATTAGCATCAAAACCCACCAAATACTAAGGCTAAATTTAACAGAAGTTGTGCAAGATCTCCATACTGAAAATTACAAAGCGTTGCTGAGAGAAAGACCTAAATAAGTGAAGAGCTATGTTATGTTCATGGATTTGAAGAGTCATTGATGTTAGGATATAAGTTCTCCCCAAACTGCCAAGCGAAATGGCAGTTTCACATCTCAGCAAACTTTACTATAGAACTGACAAGATCACTCTTAAAATGTATATGGAAATGCAAAGGATGTATATTAGTCAAAATGATCTTGAAAAAAAAACAAAAACAAGTTGGAGACATACTACTTGGAATGTAAATAAGTATTAAGCAGTACAGTCCAGCAGTCAGGAGCAATAAACTTGATGTACATTCAGCAACGTATGCTAAGTCGCTTCAGTCGTGTCCGACTCTGTGCGACCCCATAGACGGCAGCCCACCAGGCTCCCCAGTCCCTGGGACTCTCCAGGCAAGAACACTGGAGTGGGTTGCCATTTCCTTCTCCAATGAATGAAAGTGAAAAGTGAAAGTGAAGTCGCACAGTCGTGTCCGACCCTCAGCGACCCCATGGACTGCAGCCTTCCAGGCTCCTCCGTCCATGGGATTTTCCAGGCAAGAGTACTGGAGTGGGGTGCCATTGCCTTCTCCGTCAGCAACGTATAGCTATCAGCAAGAAAAAAAAAAAGGGAGAAAAAGAAAAAAACAGAATGCTGTTTATCAAACAACACTTCAGTGATGACACACAGAACAACATATTTTTTCCACAAAGTAATATCCATGCTTGAAATACATGAAAGTGAATCGCTATAGAAGCAGAGGAAAGAGTGAAATTCAAAAATGAAAGAGAGTTTGGCTTCCAATGCAGGGGACTCAGGTTCGATCCCGGGCTGGGGAACTAAGATCCCACATGCTGTGGGGCAGCTAAGCCTGTGTGCCTCAGTGGAAGGGTCCATGTACTGCAACTAAGACCTGACACAGCCAGACAAATAAATAGTTTTTAAAAAAAAAATGAAGGAGAGAAAAGATCAAACACACCACTCCACTCTGCTGGTTGAGGAAAACGTATTATGAACAGGCCTAATGAACCCAGCACTCCAAACTTAAGGTCCAAAAAGAGAAAATCCTGAGTGTATTCATTTTCTGAGGCTGCCATAACAAAGTTCCACAAACTGGGTGGCTAAAACAACAGAAATGTATTGTCTCACAGCTTTGGAGGCCAGAAGTCTGAGCTCCATGCATTGGCAGGGCTATGTCCCACCTTGGGCTGTAAGGAAGAATTTGTCCCATGCCTCTTCTGGTGATTTGCTGGCAATCTTTGGTGTTCTTCTCTTGTAAATCTTACTGGCCTTCTCACAGGGTGTTCTCCATGTCGTGTGTGTGTGTGTGTGTGTCCAAATTCCCTCTTGTTATAGAAAGATACCAGTCACAATGGCCCCTCGCCACTACAATACAACCTCACCTTTAATTACTTCCACAACAGTCTTGTTTCTAAATAAGGTCCCTTTCTGAGGTAGTGGAGGGTTAGGACTTCCACTGGATTAATCTGGGAGGCGGGGACACACAATTCATAACACTGAGGAATTAGCTACTGCAAATATAACATCTCCTGCCACTTAGGTGGGGTCCCCAGGCCAACTGGCCCCAAGTCCATGCGGTTATCTTCTGGTCCCTGCCCTTGTTACTCAGCTGCACCCATCTCGGGCAGCTCACTTTCCTCTTCAGTCCTCGACATCCCTGGTCTGCAGTCAGCTCTCCACCGCCTTTCCTTTCCTCTCTCCCCGCTTCAGGAGTGTCTCAAAGCTGATGCAGCTGATAGACGAGGGGGTGCTGCCTCATAATGCCAAGCCCCCCCAAGACATCCTGCTGCGGCCCACCCTGGACTACGTACAATGGATCAACAGTCTCCCGGGCCATCTCCGGCGACAGGTCGTCCACCTGTCCCCGCCCTGCAGCATCAAGGTGCAGAAGGAAATGGTGCGTGTGTGGGAACAGGAGGGGAGTCGGAGTCCTTAACGGCCCCCGAGGACCTAGGGATCTGCATTTCCTAGGGTCCTTGGCCGGGGTGGGGGGCCACCTAATCATCTTCTGAGGCAAGGTAACTGTTATAATCACTTTTCTACCACCATTTCATATGTGCCCAGGCCTCTGGGGAAACTGTCCCTCTAATTCTCACATTGACCTCAGGATCCCCATGTATTAGAGATGGAAACCGAGGCCTCAAGAGATTAAGCTCTTGGATTCATGTAGTCCAGGGTGGGCAGCAGCTCCTGAAACCAAGAAGGGCGCTCGGACCATCCGTCACCACTCTGGCCTCTTTCTTCCACCCAAGGCAGACATTGCTAATCGATCACTGCACCACTTCCCTCCCTGCGTCCAGACCGACCACTGCCTCAGAGCCCTTCTCCCCCACAGTTCATGGAGGGCCCCGGCCTGGCATTCGCAGCCTTCTCCCAAGTCATCTCGTTGTTCCCCGGCTCCTCTTTCTGGGCCATCCTCTTCTTCATGGCCCTGCTCATCATAGGCTTGAGCAACTTGCTGAGGCTCTTGGAAGGCGTTGTCTTTCCCCTCCAGAACTCCATCTCCATCTTCAGGAATTATCCCAGGATACTCTCAGGTACTGTGGATTCTCACCCCAGTGACAGCCTTGCCTTTGGCCCCTCCTTATCCGGCCACCCCCGGTCTCCAGGGCTCACTTTGACCCCTGAACCCAGCCCTACACATAGACCTCAAGTGTGGCCAAACCTGCCCCTGCCTTAGCGATCGTCTGCTTGGGAGGTTTTCTGGGCAGCCTCGTCTTCACCAGTCGTGCTGGCAGTTACATAATGTACTTGTTTGATGACCTCCTGGTCCCACTGACCCTCATCATCACCGTGGTCTTCCAGAACATGGCCCTGGCTTGGATCTACGGAGCTGGGAGGTGAATGCCCAAGCCCCCGGGGTCTGCCCAGCCAGGGAACCCTCCCCACAACCTGGGTCTCTGAGGAGAGTTGGGGCCTGGTCTGGTCCCTCAGTCCTTCCCACAGCAGGAAGATGTGGCTGAGGGTGCAGGGGTACAGGAGGGAGTGATCTGAGGGAATAATCTGAGCCTGGGAGGCCCTAATGGGACAAGCAGTCAGGATCTAGGGGACTCAGGGACCCTGCCATTGGCCACATGGGCTATTCTGAAGACAAAAGGCTGGGAGCGATGCATTCCCCCAGGATTGGAGGTGGGGGGTGTTTCCCATGGGGAGACTAGATGCAAGAGCCAACCCCAAGGAGGGCCTGGCAGGACTTGGCAGCTCTTAAATCTTGAGAAATTGTGAGAGAACCAGACGCCTGGAAAGCCCACCCTCCTAAGAGCCCCAGGCCCCGGCGGCCAGAGGGCTCCCTTCCAGACGTCCCTGACCGTTGCCCCCACCCCAGGTTCAGGGAAGAAATGTTCAGTGAGATGGGCCGCCCTCTGTGGCCCTTCTCCTCATTCCTGTGGTGCTACGTGACCTTGCCAGGGCTGCTGGCCCTCCTCACCATCTACCTCATGCAGCTCTTCCAGGGGACACACCTCTACTACACTGCCTGGAATACCAGTGGGGTGAGACTGCCCCACCCTGGCCTCCCACGCCCACCTTGGGGACCCCTTGTCAGAGGACACCTCGCAGGACCCCAAGTCTGGGCTCCTATGGTCTCCAGGGACCCTTTGACCAGCTTGTCAGCCCCTGGGAAACCTGATCCCCAGCACCATGTGGACTGAGATCCCACCACCGCTGCCTCTTCCTCTCACCCTGGTCTCCTCTCTCTCTGCACCCAGAGCCAGGAAGTGAAACATCCCTACCCGCAGAACAGCCGGGGCTGGGTCATCTTCCTCAGCATCCTTACCTTCCTGCCGATTCCAGCCCACCCACTCCACCAGTGGTGGTCCCTCCAGGACTACATTGCCCCGGATCCCTTTGAAAAGCTAATGTCTAAAAAGACACCCATGATGTCCTCCATGTCCTCACAGAGGCCGAAGCACCACTCGGTGAAGTCCCAGGAGAGAACCAGCAACACCTCAACCAGAGGGTTAAGCATGTCCTTACTCAGGTCGCTGAAACCTGAGTCAGGGGGTCTCAGCCAGGACTCAGAAAAGTATGAGAGCTCCTCCTGGTTCAGCCTGCCTCTACTGACCTCCCTGTCGTCTTCCTTGACCATAAGGAGTGCCAGCCTCCATGTCTCAAGGCAGGTGAGCCCAATCTCGGCAACCACAGACAACAGCTCCAAGGGCGGGAATACCAAGGAAGAAAGCCCAAAAAGGAAATCTGTTCAGTAACTCACGACCTGCCCACCTTTTCCAAGGCAGCAAATCTGTCCAATGACTGGCGGCATTTGTGAACATTTTTCTACAGAAATAGCTGGTTCTGCCAAAAACGAGGGGAAGGGGCACATGGAAAACGTGCCTAGCAATCGATCACATCAGTCATTTGACCTTGGAAGGAAATGGACAACCCAGAAGCTCTTTGCTCCCCTCCACCACTTTTGCTAAGTGGAACACTCTGCTTTGGGCTTGGGGGACTCAGAAGAAGAAGTCACCTCTATTGCTGCCAGGACTGGACCTGGTGCCCCTTTCCCCCTGCGAAGTGGGGGCACCATGCTGGCGTGATGGCACGGGCATCACAGCACTTCGCAGGACCCAACTTCCAGTTACCAAGACAGACAATGTTCTCTCCAACGCCCCTACCTCTGCCACCAGACTGGACTAGTGGGGCGGCTGACCTCTCGGGGGCTGCTCTCTCAGAATGAGGCTGAGACAACAATGCTGTGAGTTAATAAATGGGTCCTCTGGGACCCCACCCCCCATGCACAGGCCGCGGGCATTGTGTTCTTTGGGTGAACAGCCCAGATGTCAGCCTCCGCCTGCAAATACACCCTCCAAACTGCCAACCTCTGGCAAACTGAGCATCCAGTCTGGTGATCCCAGTTTCTCCCTGCGTTTGAGACCCTTGTGTCCTGGAGTGGAGCCAAATTGTATGGGGAACTTCGCAGCAATCAGTGTCACTCAATCCAGAAAGTGTGTTAATCTCTAAAGCTGATTTGGTAATTGGCGGCCATACTGAATCTATCCCATAACTCTCCTCTCACAACTCCTACCAAGAGGGAAGTATGCCTAGAACATTCCGATCCTCGCTAGCTGGCTGTTATGCTTCATTCTTACTTGAGATAGAGGCCTTCAGCCGTAGTAGGTGGGTCACCAGGTTTCCGTGAGATCAGGACCAGGGAATCATAGAGAACTTGGGCTTTATTAGGGTTTTCTGTGGGAGCTAGATAACACCGCCCTGCCTCCTGAATGGGCTTCTCTGGTGGCTCAGCTGGTAAAGAATCTGCCTGCAATGTGGGAGACCTGGGTTCGATCCCTGGGTTGGGAAGATCCCCTGGAGAAGGGCATGGCAACCCACTCCAGTATTCTTGCCTGGAGAATCCGCATGGACATTGGAGCCTGGCGGGCTACAGTCCATGGGGTTGCAAAGAGTGGGACACGACTGGGAATCTAAGCACAGCACGGCCTCTCTGAATGTCACATGGAGTTAAGGCAGCTGGGGTGCAGGGATGGAGGACCTAGGCCCTTTCTGGAAGCCACACCCCTTAGTGACTTCCTGGGCAAAAACCTGTCTCTCCCACTGCCTACTCCCAAAGGTCATGACCTTGAGAATCAATGCCAGCTTCCATCATCCCCAACCCTGGTTCCCAATCACTTCTCAAATCTTCATGTGCACCTTTTATTTATCTCAAACATGTCTAAACATCTTTTATGACACTCCTTTATCAGTGTCCACTTTCTGAAAAAACATCCCCAACCTAGGTAGAAAATTTACCTGTTCAGTTCAGTTCAGTCGCTCAGTTGTGTCTGACTCTTTGCGACCCCATGAATTGCAGCACACCAGGCCTCCCTGTCCATCACCATCTCCCGGAGTTCACTCAGACTCACATCCATCGAGTCAGTGATGCCATCCAGCCATCTCATCCTCTGTCGTCCCCTTCTTCTCCTGCCCCCAATCCCTCCTAGCATCAGAGTCTTTTCCAATGAGTCAACTCTTCTCATGAGGTGGCCAAAGTACTGGAGTTTCAGCTTCAGCATCATTCCCTCCAAAGAAATCCCAGGGCTGATCTCCTTCAGAATGGACTGGTTCCTTGCAGTCCAAGGGACTCTCAAGAGTCTTCTCCAGCACCACAGTTGAAAAGCATCAATTCTTTGATGCTCAGCTTTCTTCACAGTCCAACTCTCACATCCATACATGACCACTGGAAAAACCATAGCCTTGACTAGACGGACCTTTGTTGGCAAAGTAATGTCTCTGCTTTTCAACATGCTATCTAGGTTGTTTTTTTACCTGTGAACTCCCATTATTCTATATACCTGATGTCAGTTAAGTTTCATTTGTTTTGCTCACTGGTTAAAAAAAAGTAGATGTAAGTAGAAATTCTAAATTTTTCTTCCTGCATTCTCAATGAAATGGCTTCTCTAACCCTGTTTGGAGAGCCCTGAAAGAGGCAGAGGCCCCCAGGCCTTTCCTGCCCCGAGACTCCCCTCATGGCCTCCTGCCTCCTCCCTTACTCTTCATGGATCCTGGGTCTAGGATGACTCAGCTCCAGGAGCTGGAGGTGAGTGGAGTGGGTCTGGTCCCCCTTCCACCCTCACCACCTCCTCTGTGTCTCTCCTCCCCTGTCAGAGTCAGGAAGGGCCACCATGAATCAGTATTGCCAGGCATCTGGTGGGCTAAGAGAAAGGCTAGTGTAGACGATGAGTCCTACACGCAGAGCAGTAAACAGAAGGTGGTTTTATGCGAGGCTGGGGGTGAGTGAGAAGTCCTGGCATGGAGGACACCTTTCCAGATGCTATGAGAAGTCCCCTGCCCCTGTTAGTACTTGAACAAGGCATTAACAGACAGGCCTGTGGCCAGTGTCCCTCTCCCACCTCTCCTTTCAGGAAGTGGATATTGCAGGAGGCTCGGAGAAAAGAAAGGACAGCCCTGTGGTCAAATCAACCAGTCAGCGACCCAGGTGGAGAGAGAAGCGAGGTGGTCTCGCTCCCAGTCTGGGATCCTTTCATTTTTCTTTTCCCCACCAGCTGGTTAAGTGTTTCTTGACCCTTGCGTCTAGGATACCTACATGCGACCTACATTCCCTGGTCTGAGGGCCTCCCACAAGCTTGGGAGGGAATTTTGCGAGGAGGCCTCTGTGTGGAGGGAGATTGGTGATCTTGGGAAATGTGGGGTAGGGGCCTCAGGCCCCTCTGCAGTGGGCTGTGGAGGAAGAGGTGTCTTGGCTAGGACGATCCTGCTGCAGCGTGTATGTGGAAGGGTGAGTTTTGTTAACTGTGATCTGAATGACCATGACATTGGCTTGGGGAAGCCACGTGAGGAACTTCAGCAAGTAGTTTCTGCTAAGACAGTTTTGCAAGCTTTTCCTATAAAGGGCCAGATGATATTTCTGGTCTTTGGGAACATGGTCTCTATGGCACAATACTGCCCCTCAGGACTGCTTGCAGGACCCTCCTCCCCCACTTCCCAGAAGCCAAAACCTTCAGATGCTCAAGCCCCTTATATAAAATGATGTAGTATTTGCATATAACCTACACACACCCTCCCGTATGTTTTAAATCGTCTCTAGATTGCTTAATACCTAATATGACATAAATGCTAGGCAAACAACACCCAGTGTGGTAAGTTTTGCATTCTAAAAAATTTTTCATATATTTTCAATCACGTGTGGTTGAACCCATGGATGGTGGAACAGGTGGATGCAAAGGGGGCTGCCTGTATTCTCTTTATTTGATTTTTACAACTCTTAAAAAATGTAAAAACCACTCTTAGCTCACAAGCCAGATTTATCCCACACACAACGCATGTAGTGTGCCAACCGCTGATCTAGGGCCATATGATGCCACAAAAGAATGCTGGTGACTAAACCAGGAATCACTTTGAACTCTCTAGTTGGCCCACTTTGTGCCAGGCAGCCACCTGGAGGGTATGACCACGAGGCCGTCCAGCAGAAAGGAAGGTGACCCAAGAATGGTCAGGGGGCAGAATCCTAAATTCTCAAAATGGCCTATATAACTCCCCCAACCCCTTAAATCTCAGGAGATTAATTATCAGGAGGCAGCCAAGAAGAGACGCAGCCTCACTGGGAGGACCACATCCAGTGCCCAACCTGCCCAACTAAGCCGTGTGGAAGAAGGTAGGAGAGGAAGAAGGTAAAGTCAGGAATCTTTTTGAGTTGATTACTTAGGAAATGGGTCCAACAACCATTAACACCAGATGCATGTGGACAGGAGGGAGAATAGGAAGTCCCACCTTAGCTTTGACTGCAGTGTCTTCCTAATTTGGCTCTGGGGTTGGATGACTGCTGTGAAGCCTCCTCCACTTCTTATAAATTAAAAAAACTTTTGGCTGCCTCGGGTCTTCGCTGCTGCAGGCAGGCTTGGTCTAGCTGCAGCGAGCAGGGGCTGCGCTTCCTTGAGGTGCACAGGCTTTTCATCATGATGGCTTCTCTTGTGGAGCACGGGCTCTAGGGTGTGGGCTCAGTGCTTGGGTGCACGGGTTTCGTTGTTCGTGGCATGAAGGAGCTTTCCAGGCCAAGGATGGAACCCATGGCCCCTCCACTGGCAGACAGATTCTCAACGACCGGACCACCAACCACTAGCTTTTTTTTTTTTTTTTGAACCCCCCCCCACCTCCCTCCCCCTAACATCTCTCTGGGTCATCCCCCTCCCCGTGCACCAGCCCCAAGCATGCTGTATCCTGCATCGGACATAGACTGGCGATTCGATTCTTACATGATAGTATACATGTTTCAATGCCATTATCCCAAATCATCCCACCCTCTCCCTCTCCCTCTGAGTCCAAAAGTCCACTAAAAAATATGGAACGCTTCATGAATTTGCGTGTCATCCTTGCGCAGGGGCCATGCTAATCTCTGTATTGTTCCAATTTTAGTATATGTGCTGCCGAAGCGAGCACCAACCACTAGCTTTTAACTCAGCTCAAAAAGCAGCGATCCAGGCCTAGTCACTTTCGAGAACCTGTGTAAATCGAAGGCCTCACTAACCCAGCAGCTTTGCTTTAGGCAGTTTGTGTGTGTGTGTGTGTGTGTGTGTGTGTGTGTGTGGCGGTGTGGGGGGTGGGGGTTAAGTTTTCTTCAAATAGGAAGCCCCTACTTTTCAATTGCAAAACTGAGATGACCTGAGGATCACCCTAGCTGTGTCCTTGAACATGCCATTGACATTTAACCATTTAATGCCTTAATAGTTGAGCTACCGCAAAATGGAGGCATCAAGTCAGACAGTCATAAGGTCTCCATGGGTCAGGCAGTCCCTTTCAACAGAGCTTCAGTTCAGTTCAGTCCCTCAGTCATGTCCGACTCTTTGCGACCCCATGGACTACAGCACACCAGGCTCGCCTGTCCATCATCACCTCCCGAAGCTTGCTCAAACTCATGTCCATCAAGGTGGTGATGCCATCTAACCATCTCATCCTCTGTCTTTCCCTTCTCCTCCCACCTTCAATCTTTCCCAGCATCAGGGTCTTTTCTAATGAGTCGGTTCTTCACATCAGGTGGCCAAAAGTATTAGAGTTTCAGCTTCAGCATCAGTCCTTCCAATGAATATTCCTTTAGGATTGACTGGTTGGATTTCCTGGGTTCGATCCCTGTGTCAGGAAGATCCCCTGGAGAAGGAAATGGCAATCCACTCCAGTACTATTGCCTGGAAAATCCCATGGACAGAGGAGCCTGGTAGGCTACAGTCCATGGGGCCGCAAAGAGCCGGACATTACTGAGTGACTTCACTTTCCGTGGTGGTTCAGAAGGTAAAGCGTCTGTCCGCAATGCGGAAGACCCGGATTCGATCCCTGGGTCAGGAAGATCTCCGGGAGAAAGAAATGGCAACCCAGTCCAGTAGTCTTGCCTGGAAAATTTCATGGGTGGAGGAGCCTGGTGGGCCCCAGTCCTTGGGGTCGCCAAGAGTCGGACGCGAGTGAGCGGCTTCTTTTTCACTTTTCTTGAAAGGGGTGTATGTAGCAGATTTGTCCGGCAGGTGGCGCTCTTGTACTAGGAAATGGCTTCTGAGTGCCTCCATAGCCATGAAGCAGTTAAAACTGTGATTTTCCTTTCTTCTTCTGGGCTTCCACGTGGTTTCTGTATCCTGCCATAAAGAGGACGACACATGCTACAGTCCCTGGATGGGAGAACACCCTGACACTTGTGGGGCGATCACAGGATGAACACGTAAAACATCAGTCGCTCACTCGCCCAGTCGTATCGGACTTTTCGAGACCCCATGGACTGAAGCCCGCCAGGCTCCTCTGCCCATGGGATTTTCCAGGCAAGAATACTTGAGTGGGTTGCCATGCCCTCCTCCAGGGGATATTCCCCACCCAGGGATCAAACCTGCGTCTCTTGGGTCTCCTGCATTGGCAGGCAGGTTCTTTACCGCGGAGCCACCTGGGGACTCCAAAACATCAGTACCAATTATCTATTCAATAAAGGAACTGGCTCAAACGCCCCTACTCTGCAAGGTCACTTCAGCTTCCCTTCCCTCGCAGTGACCCTTATCAGTCGAATTCAAGTGCTCTTTCCTCCTTGAGGAACATGCATGAGTCAGGGACTACAGCATCAACTTAAGTGAAATTTCCACCTGGAGGATGTACTGTCTGCAAACTCCACAAAGACTGATCCTTGTTGAACATCCTTTAAAGTCAGGGAGTGCAGGACCAACAGTTTGTCTTTTCTAAGCTCTGACATGTCTATTTAAGCCTAGATAGTCCTGAAGATGATGACTTGGACAGTAGGGTCTGTTTTTGTCTTCCTTCAAGACCCATCCATCCGTGGTTAACTGTGATTGGTGGAGGGGAGTGCTATAGACGCAGTGGAGGTCGTTACTAAAAAACCGTTTTTTCCAAAGATATACAAATGGCTAAAAAGCACATAAAAAGAAGTTCAGTGTCATTAGTCATTATGGAAATACAAATCAGACTCACCACGAAATGTCACACAGGATGTATGAAGTCGCTTCAGCCGTATCTGACTCTGTGCAACCCCACAGACTGTAGCCTGATAGCCCCATAAGCGTCTGGATTCTTCCATCCAGGACTGTAGCATGTCCTCTTCATGGCAGGCTACAGAAACCATGTAGAAGCCCTGAATAAGAAAGGGAAATCACAGTTTTAATGGGCTGGCTTAATGGCAATGCAGGTACTTCTATGAGATTCTCCAGGCAAGAATACTTAAGTGGGTTGCCATGCCCTCCTCCAGGGGATCTTCCCAATCCAGGGATCAAACCAGTGTCTCTTATGTCTACCGTACATTGGCAGGGGGGGTTCTTTACCACTAGCACCACCTGGGAAGCCCACCCACCAGGAGACCGAAACCGAAAAAAAAAAAAAGAAAAGAAAATAATAAGTGTTGGTGTGGATTTGAAGAATTTGGAACCTCATACACTGCTGGTGGGAATGTGAAATGGAGCAGCCGCTGTGAAAATCAATTTGGCAGGTCTTCAAAAACTTTAATGTAGAATTGCCAGCAGTTCCACTCCTAGTTATATGCCCCCCAAAAAACACTGAAAACAAGTGTTCAAACAAAAAGTTGTATCTGAACATTCATAGCAGCATTACTCACAATATCTAAAAAATACAAACAACCCTCATGTTCATCAGTGGGTTGATGGATTTTTTTGAAGTTATATATCCATACTATGGGTATTATTCAGCTCTGGAAAGGATGAAGTTATCCTACAGCATCGATGAACCCGTGTGGTTAGTGAAAGAGGCCAGGCACAGAAGATCACATATTCCGTTTATGTGAAATATACAGAATAGGCAAATCCATAGAGATAAGAGCAGATTGCTGGTTGTCTCGGGCTGGAGACAGAGGAGAATAAGCGAGTTCTTACTGGATGCAAGGTTACTGTGTAGGGTGATGAAAACATGGAACTCAACAGTGGTAACGATTGCACAACGTTGTGAAGGGTCTAAATACCACTGATTTATACACTTAAAAAGGGTTAAAATGGTAAATCTAACATGTATTTTACCACACCCACAAAAATGCAAATTGGAAAGAATAAAATAAAATTGCCTCTACTTACAGGCAACATGACATAGAAAATCCTAAACAAGCTGAAAAAAATAATACTAGAACTAGTAAAGTGAGTTCAGCAAAGTCATAGAATACAAGGTCAAGATACAAAAAAAATAGCAGTATTTCTGTATACTAGCAATAAGCAATTAGAAGTTCTAAAAAAATAATATCAAATACAACATCATTTCATGTAGGAATATGTCCAACAAAATATGTGCAAGATTTGTATGCTGAAAACCACAGACATTCAAGCCAGAATCAAAGACCTAACCACGCTAAGATGCATGAATATTCACTGCTTAGAAGATACAATACGATCAAGAGGTCAGTCACTTTGAATTGACCTGTTGATTCAACACAAATCCAAACAAAATCCCAACAGGTTGTTCAGAGAAATTGACAACCAGATTCCAAAGTTTATATTAAAAAATAAATCAAAGGAATTAGGATAACTAAAACAATTTTGGAAAGACAAAGCAAAGCTGGAGGACTCACACTACCCAATTTCAAGATTTATTGTAGTAGAAAGCTACAGTAATTGAAACAGTATGGTGTTCGTGAAAAGACTGAGACAGATGTATGGAACAGAATAGAGAGCTCAGAAATAGACCCACACAGGGACTTCTGTGGTGGTCCAGTGGTTAAGACTCTACACTTTCACTTCAGGGGGCATGAGTTAAAAGACTGGTGGGGCGGGGGGGCGGTGGTCAGGACTAGGATCCCACATGCCTCGCAGTGTGGCCAAAAAAAGAAAAAAGAAATAGACCTATATACCTCATCTACTGCCAACTGATCTTCAACAAAGGTGCCAGGATAATAGCGAAAAGAAGTCTTTTTAACCAATGATGCTGAACAATTAAGTTACCCATGTGCAAAAATACACAACCTTGACTATATGTATGTATAAAACCTAGGTATTTAACCTATGTATAAAAATGAACTCAAAAGAGATTTCAGGGACTTCCCTGGTTGTCCAATGGTTACTACTCTGTGCTTTCACTGCCAAGGGCACGAGTCCAGGAACTGAGATCCCACAAGAGACACTGCACGACCAAAAAACAAAACCAAAACAGATTGCCGACCTAAATGTAGAGCCTAAAACTATAAAAGTCAAAGATAAGATCTTTGTGACTTGGGTTAGTCAACGTGCTCTCAGGACAAAAACGCATCTGCCCGGGTCCAGCCCCGGTGGATCCAGGGTAATTCGAAGTGGGGACGGAGTCAGCGTCCTAGGAATTAATTGCTTAATTAAAGATATAGAGGGAGATTAGAAAGAAATAGTGTAGTAGGAAAATAGTAGTGGAGAAAAAGAGGCTGAATAACTTGGTTTATGTGGGATACCAATAAAGCTTCGAGACAAGAAGCTTGCACCACCTACTTAGGCCACCGGCGCCCACTTGAATATCGGAAGGTGCCCCACCTTGGGCTTCCTCTCGCGTGGAACTTAAAGGCCAGGGCAAAATTAGCAGGCTTGGCGAGCACCCATGCTTCAGATGGGAATTCAGCCAGAAAAACGGAGAACAAGAAAGAACAACACGGGGGAATCAGTCTTTCCAGAAACTGATCCGATTTCTTTATTTTTAGGTTTGCTTATATACATTTTGTTACACATAGAGACAAATGGAAATTTTAAAGTCACGCTAGGGTCAGCAGTCCTGACCTTTATTAAAATCAGGTGCTTCATATAAATGTATACAAAAAGGTCTTAGGGGTTTTACATCATCTTCTGGCCATGAGGCCTCCTGACATTTTGTGATCCTTTCTTTTCTGATAACGGTCATTCAACCAGAAACTTATTTTCCAGGGGTGATTATTCTTAAACCAGGTACTGCCCTTGGTACCAGATAAAGCTGCATTCCTATAGGGTGAGGGTGTAGTGGGTTACAATTAAGAAAGGAATTTACTTAGCCTAAGGTTTAACATGATTAATCTTAAAGGTTAATACTTATTTCTCCTATATGCTAGTTATATATTCATTAACATGTATAAGGGCAGGGGACTTGGCAGCAAACATTGGCCCAATAAATGAAAAACCCCTCACCAACATGATTTTTGTCTTTAGAAAAACCCAATGCTAACTAAAACTTTCAAAATACTCCAAACTCTCTGTGCTGTTTATGGTTGAGAGGTTGTAAACAATCATGTACGTAGTAGCAAGAGTGTGGATAATCCTGTCACACAAGCTAGTCTGCCAGCAGAGAGGTTAGACCTGAGACACCTTGTCACACCCAGGAATTTTTATTAACTGGAGCTATAGGTTAACTCCTTCTCCGAGAGAGGTGATGGGGGAGAGCCCCCCGTAAAGTCAGAGGTGTAGGTGAGAGCATAAAACAGTAAAGTAGGCAGACTCTGGGTTTGGGGTTAGATGCTTCGGAACAGGGGGTTTCCTGAGGCTCGATCCCGCCTTTGTGTATGTCAAAGCCTCCTTCCTCATGACCTTTGCCATGGGCGGAGTTCCTCACGCTGGCTCCCGGCAGGCATCAACTGTAAAAGAAAATGCTGATAAAATTTCATTATTAATTTAACAATTCTGCTCTCCAAAAAACACTATTAAGAGAATGAAAAAGTAAGCTTTTGAGGGAAAACATTTTCAAAGTACATATCTGATATAGGTGTATCCATAATACATTAAATTTTATAATTTATTGATAAGAAAACAACTTATTTTTCAAATGGGTGAAAGATTTGAACTGACACTTCACCAGAAAAGCTATACAGATGGCAATAAGCACATGTGAAGATGCTCAACCTCATTAATCATTTGGGAAAGGCAAATTAAGGCCACAACAAGACACCATTACAAACCTATTAGAATGGCTAATTTAAAAAGTACTGATAATAGCAAGTACTAGTGAGAATGCAGAGAAATTGAAATTCTCTCATACATTGTTGGTGGAAATGCAAAAGGTACAACCACTTAGGAAAAGAGTTGAGTCACTTCAGATAAAGTTATACAGGGGGAATTTCCTGGCAGCCCAGTGGTTAAGACTCGGAGCTTTCACTGCTGGGGCCCAGGTTCAATCCCTGGTCAGGAAACAAATATTCCACTTATTACACGATCCAGACCCCCCTGTCTTAGGTATTCACCCGAAAGAGAAAAACATCTCTGATACTCAGTTTTTCTCTAGTTCAGTCTAGGTTTGCGTATCAGCCCCTTGATTTGTCTTAAGTCTTTGCTCCACAGCAGCTACCAAATCCATTCCAGTTTTTGGCTGCAGCTCTCCACAGCCTTCACAGCTGTCTTCTCTAGCCCAGCTTGTCCATTTAACGTAGCAGGTCCTCAGCCCTCAGTCACCAAGCACATGCATTCATGAGCCCTCACTGCACCCTGCCCCCTCCTTTTCTCTGATGACTTGGCAGTCTCTTATCTGGAGTTTTCTTTTCTGTATTAAATAAACCTCTTGTTCAAATGACCTGCTTGTTTAGGATTTTAGTGGCTTGCATATTCTACGGATGGCCACTCTCCCTTCTCCATATCTGAGACTGGAGCAGATATAATTTTTTTGTTTGTTTTTATTATTTATTTATTTATTTGGGTTTCCCAGGTGGTGCTAGTAGTAAAGAATTCATCTGCCAATTCAGGAGACGTGAGAAATCGAACCCAGGGTTCAATCCTTGGGTCAGGAAGGTCCCCTGGAATAGGAAACTCCAGTTTTATTGCCTGGAAAATCCCATGGACAGAGGAACCTCGTGGGTCCTTGGGCAGGTCATTTGCAGTCCACGGTGTTGCAGAGAGTCAGACACGACTGAGCACGTATTTATTTATTGAGGCTGAGCCTGGTCTCAGTGGCAGCAGGCAGAATCTTCAGTCTTTGTTGTGACATGTGGGATCTTTAACTGAGGCACATGGGACCTAGTTCTCCAACCAGGGTTGGAGACCCCTGCACTGGGCGCTCGGAATCTTAACCACTGGACCACCAGGGAAGTCCCCGGAGCAGATATCTCAGGGATATGGTTCTCTTGCATCACAGGATGGTGAATGACGCGCTCAGCAGCTGCTCCAGAGGACCCTAGACTAGCAGATCATGGCTGTGCTGCTCAATCTTGGTTGGTGGACATCCAGTCACTTACTGGCCTTGCTGGTGACCTACCATCACTCCTAAGAGGGGATATCTTTCACCTGCATAATGGTCCAGGTAAACTCTGTGTGGCTTCAAAAACAGCATCAAGACAAGTGCTTTGTGGCCACGAGTGGTCATGCAAAGGGGTCAGGACACCCACCACACTAAGGCTGTGCAATGGAGAAGTCAAATGGGTGCTTTGTGGGAAAATATACAAGTAGGAAAGATTCAAATATAAATGTATAGTATTTTATAATTCCTCAAGAACACCTAGCCTTCTCTTCAATTCCAGGACATTGTTTCCAAAATTGATTTATGTGTGGAAATGACGTGCAGGTTATATCTCTCCATCTGATGACTCATGCTCGGATTTCCACGTGCCAGACCTGGGGTTTTCCTGTCATACAAATATTTCAACAGAAATAGGCGTCTTCCAGTATATGCAAAAGTACTAAGTTAAGAGCTACCAGGAGTAACAAGTAAATTTGGCCTTGGAATACAAAAAGCAGGTCAAAAGCTAACAGTTTTGCCAAGAGAATGCACTGGTCATAGCAAACACCCTCTTCCAACAACACAAGAGAAGATTCTACATATGGACATCACCAGATGGTCAATACCAAAATCACATTGATTATATTCTTTGCAGCCAAAGATGGAGAAACTCTATACAGTGAACAAAAACAAGACCGGGAGCTGACTGGCTCAGATCATGAACTCCTTACTGCCAAATTCAGACTTAAATTGAAGAAAGTAGGGAAAGCCAGTAGACCATTCAGGTATGACCTAAATTAAATCCCTTATGATTATATGGTGGAAGTGACAAATAGATTCAAGGGATTAGATCTGATAGACAGAGTGCCTGAAGAACTATGGACGAAGGTTCATGACATTGTACAGGAGACAACGAACAAGACCATACCCGAGAAAAAGAAATGCAAAAAGGCAAAATGGTTGTCTGAGGAGGCCTTTCAAATAGCTGAGAAAAGAGAAGTGAAAGGCAAAGGAGAAAAGGAAAGATATACCTGTTTGAATGCAGAATTCCAAAGACTAGCAAGGAGAGATAAGAAAGCCTTCCTCGGTGATCAATGCAAAGAAATGGAAGAAAACAAAAGAATGCTCAAACTACTGCACAACTGCACTCATCACACACGCTAGTAAAGTAATGCTCAAAACTCTCCAAGCCAGACTTCAGCAATACGTGAACCATGAACTCCCTGATGTTCAAGCTGGTTCTAGAAAAGGCAGAGGAACCAGAGATCAAATTGCCAACATCTGCTGGATCATGGAAAAAGCAAGAGAGTTCCAGAAAAACATCTATTTCTGCTTTATTGACTATGCCAAAGCCTTTGACTGTGTGGATCACAATAAACTGTGGACAATTCTGAAAGAGATGGGAATACCAGACCACCTAACCTGCCCCTTGAGAAATCTGTATGCAGGTCAGGTAGCAACAGTTAGAACTGGACATGGAACAACAGACTGGTTCCAAACAGGAAAAGGAGTATGTCAAGGCTGTATACTGTCACCCTGCTTATTTAACTTCTATGCAGAGTACATCATGAGAAACGCTGGACTGGAAGAAACACAAGCTGGAATCAAGATTGCCAGGAGAAATATCAATAACCTCAGATATGCAGATGACACCACCCTTATGGCAGAAAGTGAAGAGGAGCTAAAAAGCCTCTTGATGAAAGTGACAGAGGAGAGTGAAAAAGTTGGCTTAAAGCTCAACATTCAGAAAACTAAGATCATGGCATCTGGTCCCATCTCTTCATGGGAAATAGATGGGGAAACAGTAGAAACAGTGTCAGACTTTATTTTTTTGGGCTCCAAAATCACTGCAGATGGTGACTGCATGAAATTAAAAGACGTTTACTCCTTGGAAGAAAAGTTATGACCAAGCTAGATAGTATATTCAAAAGCAGAGACATTACTTTGCTGACTAAGGTCCGCCTAGTCAAGGCTATGGTTTTTCCTGTGGTCATGTATGGATGTGAGAGTTGGACTGTGAAGAAGGCTGAGAGCCAAAGAATTGATGCGTTTGAACTGTGGTTTTGGAGAAGACTCTTGAGAGTCCCTTGGACTGCATGGAGAGCCAAGTAGTCCATTCTGAAGGAGATCAACCCTGGGATTTCTTTGGAAGGAATGATGCTAAAGCTGAAGCTCCAGTACTTTGGCCACCTCATGCGAAGAGTTGACTCATTGGAAAATATTCTGATGCTGGGAGAGATTGGGGGCAGGAGGAGAAGGGGATGACAGAGGGTGAGATGGCTGGATGGCATCACGGACTCGATGGACGTGAGTCTGAGTGAACTCCGGGACATGGTGATGGACAGGGAGGCCTGGCGTGCTGCGATTCATGGGGTCGCAAAGAGTCGGACACGACTGAGCCACTGAACTGAACTGAACTGAGAGATCTCTTCAAGAAAATTAGAGATACCAAGGGAACAATTCATGCAAAGGTGGGCACAAGAAAGGACAGAAATGGTAAGGACCTAACAGAAGCAGAAGAGATTAAGAAGAGGGGGCAAGAATACAGAGAAGAACAGTACAAAAAATATTTTAATAACCCAGATAACCACAATGGTGTGATCAGTGGACTAGAGCCAGACATCTTGGAGTGCAAAGTCAAGTGGGCCTTAGGAAGCATCACTACAAACAAAACTAGCGGAGGTGATGGAATTCCAGTTGAGCTATTTCAAATCTTAAAAGATGATGCTGTTAAAGTGTTGCACTCAATATGTCAGCAAATCTGGAAAACTCACCAGTGGCCACAAGACTGGAAAGATCAGTTTTCATTCCAATCCCAAAAAAGGCAATGCCAATGAATGTTCAAACTACCACACAATTGCACTCATCTCACACGCTAGCAAAGTAATGCTCAAAATTCTCCAAGGCAGGCTTCAACAGTACATGAACTGTGAACTTCCAGATGTTCAAGCTGGATTTAGACAAGGCAGAGGAACCAGAAATCAAATTGCCAACATCCACTGGATCATTGAAAAAGCAAGAGAGATCCAGAAAAACATCTACTTTTGCTTTATTGACTAAGCCAAAGCCTTTGACTCTGTGGATCACAACAAATTTTGGAAAATTCTTGAAGAGATGGGAATACCAGACCAGCTGACCTGCCTCCTGAGAAACCTGTATGCAGGTCAAGAAGCAACAGTTAGAACCGGACATGGAACAACTGACTGCTTCCAAATCGGGAAAGGAGTACGTCAAGGCTGTATATTGTCACTCTGCTTATTTAACTTATATGCAGAGTACATCCTGAGAAATGCTGGGCTGGATGAAGCACAAGCTGGAATCAAGATTGCTGGGAGAAATAGCAATAACCTCAGATATGCAAATGACACCACCCATATGGCAGAAAGAGAAGAAGAACTAAAGAGCCTCTTGATGAAGGTGAAAAAGGAGCCTGAAAAAGTTGGCTTAAAACTCAACATTCAGAAAAATAAGATCATGGCATCCAGTCCCATCACTTCACACAGCAAACAGATGGGGTAACAATGGAAAAAGTGAGACCTTATTTTTTGGGGCTCCAAAATCACTGCAGCTGGTGACTACAGCCAGGACGTGAAAAAACGCTTGCTCCTTGGAAGAAAAGCCATGACCAGTCTAGACAGCATATTAAAAAGCAGAGACATTAGTTTGCCTACAAAGGTCTGTATAGACAAAGCCATGGTTTTTCCAGTAGTCATGTATGGATGTGAGAGTTGGACCATAAAGAAGACTGAACGCCGAAGAACTAATGCTTTTGAACTGTGGTGTTGGAGAAGACTCTTGAGAGTGCCTTAGACTACAAGAAGATCAAACCAGTCAATCCTAAAAGAAATCAGTCCTGAATATTCATTGGAAGAACTGATGCTGAAGCTCAAACTCCCGTACTTTGGCCACCTGATGTGAAGAACTGACTCATTGGAAAAGACCCTGATGCTGGGAAAGATTGAAGGTGAGAGGAGAAGGGGATGACAGAGGATAAGATGGTTGGATGGCATCACCACCTTGATGGACATGAATAAACTGGGAGTTGGTGATGGACACAGAAGCCTGGCGTGCTGCAGTCCATGGGGTGGCAGGGAGTCAGATGTGACTGAGTGACTGAACTGAACTGGGTATATGAAACATGTTTCAGCAAACTGGGAAAGAAATAGAAGCACAGAGTTAGAACAGAAATAGTAAACTGCAGGAAGCAGATGTCACCCCATGGAGATGTCTCTCCATTGAGACACAAAGGGAAGAGAATAGAGTTAGCAGAACCTAAGCTTTTGGAGAAGTGCTTCTGGGAGCTGAAACCCACTCTAGAAAAGGGGGCTGCCTGGATGGAGTGGGTGTGACTGAGGGCATACACGGAACTTGTCGCGGGAGTGCAGGAGGGGAGATGAAAACTGCAATCAGAGAAAGCCATGCTATGAGGCTGTCCTCAGGAACCAGAAGCAAATAGGAAGCAGCCCGTCCCCTTCTTCCTCCTCCAGTTGCTGTTCTCCTTCTGCTGTTGTTCAGTCACTCAGTCATGTTCGACACTTTGCGACCCATGGACCGCAGCACGCCAGGCTTCCCTGTCCTTCACCATCCCCCAGAGCCTGCTCAAACTCATGTCCATTGGGTCAGTGATGCCATCCAACTGTCTGGTTCCCTGTCGTCCTCTTCTCTTGCCTACATTCTTTCCCAGCATCAGGGTCTTTTCTAAAGAGTCAGCTCTTCGCATCAGGTGTCCAAAGAGTTGGAGTTTCAGCTTCAGCATCAGTCTTTCTAATGAATATTCAGGACTGATTTCCTTTAGGTTTGACTGGTTTGATCTTGCAGTCCAAGGCACTCTCAAGAGTCTTCTAACACCACAGTTCAAAAGCATCAGTTCTTCGGCACTCAGTCTTCTTTATGGTCCAACTCTCACATCCATACATGACTACTGGAAAAACCATAGCTTTGACTATACAGACCCTTGTAGGCAAACTAATGTCTCTGCTTTTTAATATGCTGTCTAGACTGGTCATGGCTTTTCTTCCAAGGAGCAAGCGTTTTTTTCATGTCCTGGCTGTAGTCACAAGCTGCAGTGATTTTGGAGCCCCAAAAAATAAAGTCTCACTGTTTCCATTGTTTCCCCATCTATTTGCTGTGTGAAGTGATGGGACTGGATGCCATGATCTTATTTTTCTGAATGTTGAGTTTTAAGCCAGCATTTTCACACTCCTCTTTCACTTTCATCAAGGGGCTCTTTAGTTTTTCTCTTTCTGCCATATGGGTGGTGTCATTTGCATATCTGAGGTTATTGCTATTTCTCCCAGCAATCTTGATTCCAGCTTGTGCTTCATCCAGCCCAGCATTTCTCAGGATGTACTCTGCATATAAGTTAAATAAGCAGAGTGACAATATACAGCCTTGACGTACTTCTTTCCCCATTTGGAACCAGTCTGTTGTTCCATATCCGGTTCTAACTGTTGCTTCTTGACCTGCATACAGGTTTCTCAGGAGGCAGGTCAGCTGGTCTGGTATTCCCATCTCTTCAAGAATTTTCCAAAATTTGTTGTGGTCCACAGAGTCAAAGGCTTTGGCTTAGTCAATAAAGCAAAAGTAGATGTTTTTCTGGATCTCTCTTGCTTTTTCAATGATCCAGTGGATGTTGGCAATTTGATTTCTGGTTCCTCTGCCTTGTCTAAATCCAGCTTGAACATCTGGAAGTTCACAGTTCATGTACTGTTGAAGCCTGCCTTGGAGAATTTTGAGCATTACTTTGCTAGCGTGTGAGATGAGTGCAATTGTGCGGTAGTTTGAACATTCATTGGCATTGCCTTTTTTGGGATTGAAATGAAAATTGATCTTTCCAGTCTTGTGGCCACTGGTGAGTTTTCCAGATTTGCTGACATATTGAGTGCAGCACTTTCATAGCATCATCTTTTAGGATTTGAAAAAGCTGAAATTCTATCACCTCCACTAGCTTTGTTCGTAGTGATGCTTCCTAAGGCCCACTTGACTTTGCACTCCAAGATGTCTGGCTCTAGTCCAGTGATCATACCATCATGGTTATCTGGGTCATTAAGATCTTTTTTGCACAGTTCTGTGTATTCTTGCCCCCTCTTCTTAATCTCTTCTGGTTCTGTTAGGTCCATACCATTTCTGTCCTTTCTTGTGCCCATCTTTGCATGAAATGTTCCCCTGGTACCTCCAATTTTCTTGAAGAGATCCCTAGCCTTTCCCATTCTATTGTTTTCCTCTATATCTTTTCATTATTCACTGAGGAAGCCTTTCTTATCTCTCCTTGCTATTCTTTGGAACTCTGCATTGAAATGGGTGTATCTTTCCTTTTCTCCTTTGCCTTTCACTTCTCCCTCTAGCGTCCCCTTTGTGCTGTGTGCTGAGTTGCTTCAAATCGGCCTTTCTAGATACTCAGTTCTGTCATCCTGGGGCCCTGCAAGGAGCTTCCCAGGTAGCTCAGCTGGTAAAGAACTGGCCTGCAATGCAAGAGACCCTAGTTCTATTCCTGGAGAAGGGACAGGCTACCCACTTCAGTGTTTTCAGTATTCTTGGGCTTCCCTGGTGGCTCAGACAGTAAAGAACCCCCCAGCAATGCAGGAGACCTGGGTCGCAAAGAGTCTGACACGACCCAGCACATAAGCATATCACAGCAAGTGCTCTTTACAACCCTATGGACTGTAACCCACCTTCTCCAGGCAATAATACTGGACTGGGTTGCCATTCCCTTCTCTAGGGGACCATTTTCTAGCTCTGTGACTTTGTGAGTCACTTAATTTTGATTGTGCCTCAGTTTTCCAATCTGCAAAATGGAGACGTCAGCACTTACCTTATATGGTTTTCATGAGAATTCCTTGATTTATCACCCATGAAGCACTTAAACACAATGCCAGGCACATAGCACTCTCATTAGCTGCTGCTGTTGCCACCATCGTCATTACTGATGATATTACTACTTGGGTTACTGAGAATTGACTCGGTTATCTTCCAGAGATAGCTGGCTGCCACAAAACACTTGGCAACATTTCAAACCTACTCTGCACCCAAAGTGGCAGACAGTTGGAATTCTTCCAATTTGGAAAAAGGATGTTTTGGTTTTCATTTTTGGATGTGTGTTGTTGGTGGCTTTCTTGCTATTTTACTAATAATTGCTGTCAGTTCAGCCTTGTCATTACCAGTTTAGTTTGTTACGGGTTGTTTAGTTAAATGGCATGTATAATGATGCATATTTGCCTCAATTCCGGGCGTGCGTGGCCTGCAATTTTCCACTAATTAGACTTTTTAAAGACACATATGCAGTTATCTACTCAAATTTGCATCATCTGTTCCCCTATTGCCAAAGCAGATGTACACAGTGCCCACCCACCCCTCCTCCAGGAAATAATTTGCTTTTTATCTCCAAGTTCTTTTTGCACTGGTAGGCAGGAATGGGTGTTGGGGGGTACAGATGGATGGGGTTCTTGCCCCACTGAAGTGAGAGTCATCAGGCAGTGCAGACAAGAGGTGCTGGGCCTGAGTCAGACAGGAGTAGTGGGGCTGAGAGGAAGCAACAGCCCCGGTGAGACCTGAAATGCAGTAGTAGCAAATGGACCAAGGACCCCAAACACACCCCCAGCTTCAGCTGCCATCCCAAAAGGATCTAGCCACCCACCAATTCCCCAAAGAATCCAGCATTCAGACCCTACTCCTCTCAAACGGCTTTATTTCCCCAGTGTGGGGAGCTGAGTGGACACTGGTCCCTGCACCACAAGGACCTGGTAGCCTTCTCCAGTCCAGTGGGCTGAGATACAGCCCTCAGAGAGGGAACGCCTGGGCTCCAGAGGCTTATCCTCCTAGAGTAGGGCTGGTTCTGGGAGGAGCCAGGCCTGCCATGGTCTGCATGGATGACACTCCCTGAGTGACCCCGACAGCATCCAAGGTTGCAGTTCACGGGCATCCGGTTCACCTCAAAGACAAGGTCGTCAGGTGCAGGAGTCAAGGACCTGCTAGGCCTTACTCTGGGAGCAAAACTCCCTCTGGCCGCTACTCCTTGACGTCCACCAGCAGGGCTCAGTCTGGGGGAAGAGAGGAGAGAAAAGAAGCAATGGGCATAGAGAGGAGGGCAGAAAAAATGAGAGACTGGCAAAAAGAAAGACGCACAAAAAGCCCAAAGGAGACCAAGAATGAACCAGGGGCAAAGGAAGGCCAGTGAAAGAGAGAAACACTGAGATATGGGAAGAGACCCAGAAAGCAAGGACACAGACGTAGGTGGTGACAGACACCAGACATACACACAAGTAGATGGTAAACACTGACCTTTGGGCCCAGGTGGAATTGGGGGGGCTGGTCCCCCTGGGGGCAGCAATGTAGAACGGCTCAGGGCCTCAGCTACCCAGCCCAGGACACGGGTACAGTGCTGGACCTGGGGAGCAGCGGAAGACATCGCGGCACCTGATTGGAATCTGCTGCCGCTCACCCTGGCCATCCTCCTCCAGCCTGGCCCGGAGCCCTCACCTCCTGTTCCAGCCCTTTCAGACGCTGCTCGTACTCGCGGATCTGTCTCAGCTGCTTCAGTGCTGTGTCCACCCTGGGGATCCAGGGTTTTAGGTGGGTGCCAGCAGCCTACCAGCCCCACCCACCTTGAAAGACCCGCCCCCCGCAGCTCCGCTTTCCTCCCTGGCGTTCCGGGACCCTGCCCCGTAGGCTCCGCCTCTAGCCTGGGCCTTTGCAGGAAGTCAGTCAAGAGATCGATCCCGGAGGACAGAAGCCCCGCCCAGAGCCAGGCCCCGCCCTCACTTCTGCGACGTGCGCTTCAGACGTTCGGAGTTGCTTTCCCGTTTGTCCCGAGCACGCGCCAGCAAGAAATTTTCCTTTTGCACTGACTCCCATGTCAACAGCCTCCGCTCCGCTTCCTTCGAGAGGTGGACCCCTGGACAGTGGGGCCAGAATAGAGTCAAAGGGACTGCCCATCCTCGGGCCACGCCCGCTCCTAGACCCAGCTTCCCCACCCAAAACCTCGAGCTTCAGTGATCTCCCAGACTGCACTTCCTCACCGTTCTTGGTCTTCCACTAATACCCCACGCCCAGCCCCTTGCCAGAGTAAGCCCTGCCCACTAGTGCTCCTAAGCGTCCTCCTCCTGCATATACATGCTCTTCTTTCTCTCCAGGCCCCGCCCCCTGAGTTTCTCTCTTTTGGGCCAAGCCGGGCTCTCACGAAAATGCTCGGCGTCTGGGGACGGTGGCAAGCGCGCCCGGCGCCTGCGAAGTCGATGGATGAGGGAGCGCACGTGCGATATGAAAATGAGAGGCGGGGCCAGTGCGGGCCGAGAGTGAAATTCCCGGATGAGGCTGTAGCGCTGCGCCTTCCAGTAGAGGTCGCTGTTGCCCTGCACTTTGCCGAAGGTATGGCTGTAGGGACCAGAGATCAACAGTCACTAGAGGTAGAGGCGCCCCTTGGAAAAGCGGATCAAGATTACCTGTCAGGCAATATCTGTTTGAAACCCCAAGCAGAAGGCAGATGTCAGGATCAATAAAGTCAGAGGCATTTGGTAGCTGGGTTAGGAGGCTCCAGAGTCGGATGTCAGAGATCAAGTTGGGAAAGCTAACACGAATTAGGTAGAGATTGGAGTCAGGCTCACAAGTCAGCCTGGACACAAGTAACTAAAATAAAAAATGAAAATGGGGACATTACTTTCTACCTTATAGAATCCTACTAAAAACCATTATGTGTGTGCTAAGTCGCTTAAGTCGTGTCCAGCTCTTTGCGACCCTATGTGTAGCCTACCAGGCTTCTCCGCCCATGGGATTTTCCAGGCAAGGATACTGGAGTGGGTTGCCATTTCCTTCTCCAGGGGATCATCTCGACCCAGGGATCGATCCTGGGTCTCCCACATTGTAGGCAGGTGCTTTACCATCTGAGCCACCAGGGAAATTAAAGTCAGATAAAAATATCACGATTATAGACCAATAGCCTTTATGAATATACATGAAAAAACCCTCAACAAAATACTAGAAAACTAATTCAACCACATATTAAAAGGATTATAAGTGGGATGTGTGCATGCTAAGTTGTTTCAGTCGTGTCCGGACTCTTTGCAACCCTATGGACTGTCGCCTGCCAGGCTCCTCTGTCCATCAGATTTTCCAGTTAAGAATACTAGTCATTAGGAAAATGCAAATCAAAATTAAAATGAAATAACAAGTTCATGCCCACTAGGATGTCTATAACCTCTTAATAAGGAAAGCACCTATTAGAAAGGATGTGGAAAAGCCAAACACAGAATTAACACATGACCCAGCATTCTATTCTAGAAATAAAACCAAAAGAAATAAAAACAGAGACTCAAGCAGATATGTAAACTCCAATGTTATTGTAGCATTATCCCCAACAGCCAAAAGATGGAACAACCCAAGTCTCATTAGATGAATGGATCAACTAAATGCCTTTTATCAGTACATCAGTATTGTTCAGCCATAAAAAAAAATGGAGTAGTGGTACATGAAAACCTTATGCCAGACACAAAGGAACAAATACTGTATGACTCTACTTACCTCCAGAGGCAGAGTCATAGAGACAGAAAGTAAAGTGGAGGTTACTAGGGACTGGGGGGAGGGGAAAATGAGAAGTTATCCTGTGCTTAATGGTTACACACTCTGTTTGGAGTGATGAAAATGTTCAGGAAATAGACAGTGGTAGTGGCTGTATAATGTTATAAATGTAATTAATGTCACTGCATTGTACACTTTAAAATGGAGAAGGTGGCAATTTTTATGTTATATATATATAGCCACAATTTTAAAAATTTTAATCTTCAGCCTGGACTCAGAAAGCGGATCAGATTCCAAAGTCCAGGTCAAGAGCACACTCTGGCTGGATTTGGGAACAAGCCAGCAGTAGATTTTAATCAGAGTTCAGAGACTAAAACTAGAATTACTTAGACTGGATCAAAAATCATGGTGGGGTCAAGGGTTAAGCTGGGATCAAGAGTCACTCTGGGGTCAAGGGTCATGCTGGGTCAGGCCAGATCATCAGAGAGCAGTAGTGAAGTCGCTCAGTTGTCTCCAACTGTTATGTAGGTCAGGAAGCAAGAGTTAGAACTGGACATGGAACAACAGTCTGGTTCCAAATAGGAAAAGGAGTACGTCAAGGCTGTATATTGTCATCCTGCTTATTTAACTTCTATGCAGAGTACATCATGGGAAACACTGGGCTGGAAGAAGCACAAGCTGGAATCAAGATTGCCGGGAGAAATATCAATAACCTCAGATATGCAGATGACACCACCCTTATAGCAGAAAGTGAAGAGGAATGAAAAAGCCTCTTAATGAAAGTGACAGAGGAGAGTGAAAAAGTTGGCTTAAAGCTCAACATTCAGAAAATGAAGATCATGGCATCTGGTTCCATCACTTCATGGCAAATAGATGGGGAAACAGTGGAAACTGTGTCAGACTTTATTTTTGGGGGGCTCCAAAATCAATGCAGATGGTGATTGCAGCAATGAAATTAAAAGACGCTTACTCCTTGGAAGGAAAGTTATGACCAACCTAGACAGCATATTCAAAAGCAGAGACATTACTTTGCCAACAAAGTTCTGTCTAGTCAAGGCTATGGTTTTTACAGTGGTCATGTATGGATGTGAGAGACTATAAAGAAAGCTGAGTGCCAAGGAATTGATGCTTTTAAACTGTGGTGTTGGAGAAGACTCTTGAGAGTCGCTTGGACTGCAAGGAGATCCAACCAGTCCATCCTAAAGGAGATCAGTCCTGGCTGTTCTTTGGAAGGACTGATGCTAAAGCTGAAACTCCAATACTTTGGCCACCTCATACAAAGAGTTGACTCACTGGAAAAGATTTTGATGCTGGGAGGGATTGGGGGCAGGAGGAGAAGGGGACGACAGGGGATGAGATGGCTGGATGGCATCACCGACTCGATGGACATAAGTTTGAGTGAACTCCAGGAGTTGGTGATGGACAGGGAGGCCTCTCGTGCTGCAATTCATGGGGTCACAAAGAGTCGGACACGACTGAGTAACTGAACTGAACTGAACTGTTTGGGACCCCATCGACTGTAGCCTGCCAGGTTTCTCCATCCACGGGATTTTCCAGGCAAGAATACTGGAGTGGATTGCCATTTTCTTCTCCTGGGAATCTTCCCAACCCAGAGATCAAACACAGGTCTCCCACATTGCCGGCAGCCTCTTTACCGTCTGAGCCACCAGGGCAGTAGGGACTCACCTGAACATCGCAATGAGCAGATTGAGCAGCAGGATGTTGGCCACCAGCAAGAAGACAACAAGGAGGAGCACCACCAGCCAGTTGGCATAAAGCGAGACGCATTTGCCTGAGAGCTTCCCTTCGGGGTGCCCCCATGAGCCCTGCCCCAGTGAACAGTTGCTGTGCTCCATGAGGGCCACTGTGAAGGGAGACAGTCAGAGATGGAGCCAGAGGGACCGGGACCTAAGGAAGACAGAAATCCAGAGGGGGGAGGAGAGCAAAGACCCGGGGAGAGGGGGACAGAATCCCAGAAAGAGAGGGGGACAGAGACGCAAAGAAAAAGGGAGAAGGGTCAGAGACCCAGAGATAAGGGAGGAGGAGGGGGGCTCACTTGGATGTCAGGTCCTCTCATCCTCCTTACCGTCCATCTCCCCCTGAGGGATCTGCCCAAAGATCTGCAGGTAGGGCCGGTAGAAGACGCGGCGCAGGATATTCGGGAGGCTACGGTCCTGGGGCCTAAGGAGCCCCTCAGTGGCCACCCCGTAGGCAACCAGCCACACGCCGAGGAAGAAGAGGAAGAAGAACACATCCTTCACCTGCAGAAGAGGAAGATGAGACCAAGCCTGGCCCCGCCCTTCCCTACTCTAGCCCCACCCCAGTACCCGAAGCCCCTCCTCCTCACCAGACGCTCAGTTACAGCGAATCCATGACAGCTTCTTGGTCCCGCCCCTTTCACCCTCAGGCCCCGCCCACACCAGCGTGACCCCACCCCTCACCATCTTGCTCACGATGACGATCTTGGGCCCCAGCTGTTTGTTGACTGTGAAGATGTGCAGCAGCCTCAGCGTGAAGATCATGAAGTCAAGGGAGAGGACAGTGCGGCCCATGTCATACAGGCCCGGGGTCAGCCTGGGTATGGGGAGACGCGGCAGACGTCACTCAAAGGTTACAGGGTGCAAAGAAAGCCCCGAGTCTTCCCAGCACAAGACTGAAGGCGAGGATGTGGCCTCTCCAGGGCCAGAACTGGGACACTCCCCACTCCAGTTCACGTGGGGTTTACTCAAAATTTGGCACCGTGACATTGCCAATCCGGGCCTCGCAGGGCGCTGGTACCCATTAAATAATGGCTGTATGAAAAACGGCCTTAGCAAAAAGCTGGGAAGGAGGTCCCTATAACATAAAGTTGAGAAAACTTCAGGTATATTTGCCCAACCTATAAATGGCAAAATATGGAGCCTTCCAGCAAACCAATAAGCAGAAGACAGTGAACCTAACAGGAAAATGGGTAAAGGATAAGGACACACAATTCACAGAAGAAGGTCAAACAGTGAATAATGTCAGCAATCCCTAAGGGGAAAATGAAAATTATATCCCTATTTTGCATCATCGTGTACTTCAACTTTGAAGGGATTAAAAACCTAAAGTTAAAGGTAAGACATTAAATCTTAATAAGAAAATACAGAAGAATATCTTCATGAACTTGAAATAACTGTCATATAAGAAAAAGAGTCCTATATACAAGACACAAAATCATGACAAAAGAAAATACTGAGAAGTTAACTACTTTGAAATATAAAACTTATGCATATTAAGAGGTAACATAAATATGATGGACAGAGGCAAAATTTTCTGCCAAAAAATGTATAGCCTAAGTTTGATTCTAAGGGAGTACTAGACAAACTCTAATGGAGGCAAATTCTACAAAATAACTAGTCTGGACTGATCGTAAAAGTTAAAAATGGACTGAAAACCTGTCCCAGATTAGAGACAATTAAGGAGACGTGACAACTAAAGGCAACATGGAATCCTGGATTGGCTCCTGATCCAGAAAAAGGACGTCTGTGGACAATTGATGAAATTTAAATAAAATCTCCCGGTTTTGACAGTGTAAGGTGTTGACATTTGGGGGATCTGGATAAATGGTGTATGGGAATGCTTTGTGCTGTTTCTGCAACATTTTTTTATAAGTCTAAGGGTTTTTCAAAATGAAAAGTTAAAGAATAAAAAATGTTTAAAGAACTTATGAAAGTGGAAAGACAAGTTGCAGATTGTGAGATGATATTTAGAACAAAACCCCCAAGGATTGGGACCCAGAGTAGAAGAAGAGCACCTACCAAAAAATATATACATGCACGAGATCAATGAACTTACAATAAATTAAAAACTGGGACACAGAATATGAAAAGACAGGTGACTAAGCACATGTGCCATTAGATACGAAAGTTGCCCAACTTACCCAACTAGGAGTCTTGGATGCGTGAAGTAAAACAAGGAGAGGTCATTTTTACCCATCAGATTGGCAAAACATATAAAGGTTAAATGGGAGAGCTACGAACTCAGATTGAAAATATCAGGTATCATCAAGCATGTCCTCTAGGGGGCAGTGTCTTACCCAGATGGTGGGTGTGTAGCTGGAAGAAGCTATTTTTACAAGGAAAGCAATGAACCTCAAAAATACATATACCCTTTGACTCACAAAGTGTACGTCCAGGATGTAAACTTTTATGACTTTGGAATAATAAAAAATTAGAAACAACTGAAATGCCCATCCAGAAGGGACTGGCAAAATAAAACGGTTCATCCATTCAATTGGAGAATGCTGGAAATTTGTCCTGTGTAAACTGAGATTTTTGGACTTTTTTTTCCCCCATGCAATAATTCTTCCCCCATCTAGGAAATGATGAGCTTGACAAAAATATCTAAAATATCAGAGGTATTCCTAAAGAATGTTACCACATGGCCTTAGTCCTTTCCTCTCAGAAGATACTTGATACAAAATACAAGGAATAAACAAAAGCACAATGTTCTATAAAACTTTCTTATCTTGCTGTTTGAAAAAATTATTCATGTCAAGTGACTTTGTACCATTTTTAACAGCACAGAGGAACCATGCCTTCAGTGTGTCAGAATATTGAAAAGAATAGAGGGTCATCGCTGTCAACTGTCCAGATTATGAAAGGGGGTGTCAGGATCCTTCATCCCCTATAAACAGTCACTAGGTTGTGACCACAAAGTTCTTTGCTGTCTTCAAAAGCATTGGTGTTCTAACAGCTAATACTTCATTTAAAAAAAAAATATCATCCGAGTACTGGACTCAGAGCAGCTAATATCTGATTAAAACTTCATGTTATCTCAAGTAGAAAATGAAAGACACTTTAGACAGATGTATTTGGTCTGATTCTCTCTCTTGAAGTGCAGAATTTTTGTCCCACTGCCTCATGAAAAGAATTCATTCATTCATTAAACCTGGCAAGGAGAAATCTTTCCTGGCTGCTTTAGCCGGCAATGACTGGCTAAAACCCCTTCTTCAGGAATCGGATGCAACATTTTTAAAGAATAAGGAATATTTGCAAATACTAACATGGAAAGAATGTCAGGGACATATTATGGAGAAAAAGAAAAGGTTGCAAAAAAATACATAACATATAGTATCTTTGACAGAAAACAACAAAATTCTGTAAAGCAATTATCCTTCAATAAAAGAATAAATTTTAAAAAACATATAGTATCTTCTGTGTATAATATCTGTGTATAGAAGAAGTATGTAAATGCATAGAGAAAGAATGGCAGGATGTTCACCAAACTGTTGATGGAGGTAATTACAGAGAAAAGGAGGAAGCTTGGGAAAAAAAAAAAGGAGGAATCTTGCAATGACTGAGGAAGATAATTGGTTTCTGTTTTATTCTCTTCTACACTGGGACATAATCTTGTTCAATAAGGATGTACTTCTGCATTTCTTTGGGAATAGACTATATTCAGAGATGTTTTAAATTGCTGGGAGATGAGACAGATGGGGCTTGAGGAGTTTATAATCTTGCATTGAGAAGAGAGACGCAAAAGCCGTGACGTAACCTCTATGGCGGGGAGTTCTCAGGATGTTAGGGGAACACAAAGGAGAGACCCAGAGTCTGAGAAGGAAAAAGGAAGACTTTCAGAGACACAGATAGTAAAGCTGAGGCAGAAAGGAAGTACAGAAGGCTGGCCTGGCCAAGGAGAGGAGGGAAAAGCATTTCAGGGTGGGGGAATAGCATGTGTCAAGACCCAAAGACAACATAATGTATTCCCAAGAATATTTTCGTTTCCCTTTGCCCTCTCTCTGGGCACCACACAACATGATCTAGAAACTATAGAAGAAATGAACTAACATTATATATACATATATCCCAACCTGGGCAACAGAAAATACTTCAGGGTAATTCCCCACAATTTATTAATTAGCTAAGAAATAAGCAGAAAGTCAAGATTTTTATGGAGTAAGTGAAAGTGAAAGTCGCTCGATCATGTCCAACTCTTTGCAACTCCATGGACAGTCCATGGAATTCTCCAGGCCAGAATACGTGAGTGGGTAGCCTTTCCCTTCTCCAGGGGATCTTCCCAACCCAGGAACTGAACTGGGGTCTCCTGCATTGCAGGCAGATTCTTTACCAACTGAGCTATCAGGGAAACCATGATTTATCATGGAGTAAAAAGTTGATAGAACACTTAGGCTTCCCTGATGAAATTTAAAACTATGAAATTTGACCCAGGAAAATCAGACATGACAGAATTAAAGTCACAAAGTACAATTCACAAACATAGCTTGAGCAGATTTTAGCAAAATCTGAAATGGATTAAAAACACGAACAGCGAACCAAATACTCGTAAAACTTAACTCGAACAGTAATCAAACTGAAGTAATTTCAGAAACTGAAAAAGAAAATAATTGAAGCTACTTTCACTGCCTTGCAATATAAAATTGATCGAGGCAGTTTAAAGTAACTAGAAAATACTTCCTTGGTAGGAATCTGTCAGTCGAATCCTGATTACCATTTTATAATCATGCAGATTCAAAGTACCGAGGATCAAGGTCAAAGCCACTGGCCTTGTGAAGAAGGAATTGCAAGTAGTTCTCAGAGAGGCTGAAGTGTAGATGAAGAAGAGAGAAAGGAATCAGAGAGGCACCCCTGCAGAGAAGGGCAGACCCAGAGCAGGTCCAGGGACTGTGGTGTGGTGCCGGGGAGCCCTGAGAAGCAAGGGAGCTCTGAGAGGCCAGCCCTGGGTATAGAAGGCCCCTTGCAGACCCTGTAGAGGATGGACTAGGGAGGGAAGAGAACGGGGTCCAGGAAGCTGGGCGAGGATCCAGGTGGCACAGGCAGCCATGGAGATGAGCTGGGGATGGGACAGAGGAAATCAGGGGACCCGAGGATGGGGCCTGGGACCGAGGACTGTAGAGGAAGAGGAGGAGAATGTGAGGGTGGCTCTCGGTGTGTGGCCTGGTGTCCGGGGGCCAGGACGGGGGTGCAGCTGCAGGGCCAGGCTGGGACTAGAGAAACATCTTGTGAAGTCCAGATCTATTAACAGAACAAAGAGCAGTGGGATTCTCATTTTACCCCATCAGCCCCAAAGCCAGATATCCACGTGTGAGCAAACGACTTATAGAACATCTTTAGCCGGTACTTTCAATCAAGGTGGGATCTGAGCCTTTTTTTTTTTTTAAGAAAAAAAGTTGGGCACCTTTCATATCTAATGGCACATGTAATTTATCACCTGTCTTTTCATATTCTCTGTCCCAGTTTTTAATTTATTGTGTTCACTGATCTCGTGCATGTATATATTTTTTGGTAGGTTCTCTTCTTATACGCTGGATCCCAATCCTTGGTGGTTTTGTTCTAAATATCTCCCAGTCTGCAGCTTGTCTTTTCACTTTCATATGTTCTTTAAACATTTTTTTAAGGAAAAAAAAAAAAAAGTGGAGTTGTTTTAAAATTGTGAACCACCACACTGTACATCTGCAACTGATATCACAGGTGGCTCAGTGGTAAAGAATCCACCTGCCAGTGCAGGAGATGCAGGTTTGACCCCTGAGTCAGGAAGATCCCCTAGGGAAGGAAATGGCAACTCATGCCAGTGTTCTTGCCTGGGAAATCCCATAGACAGAGGAGCCTGGGGGACTACAATCCATGAGTCGCAGAGAGTCAGACACGACTTAGCAACTGAACAATATTGTACGCCTACAACTGCTATAATATTGTACATCAATTACACGTCAATAAAAAATAAAAAAGAAGCAGCAGAATTGGATTTAGCTGCTGCCTGCTGCAGAGAAGCCAAGACTTGAGGCCCCTAACCTCACCCCTCACCTCCCATCCCCACCCTCCCACCCCCAGGAAGGAAGGGTCAGAGGTCGTCGTGGGCAGGGCATGCAAGGTCTCAGGGCACTCACCTGCAGCCCACGCCCAGGACGAAGCAGGTGAGGGCCACCAGGTCGCACTGGTTCCAGGAGTCGGAGAGGTAGAGGTGCAGGCGGCGGCGCAGTGGGGCCCGGTGGGAGTCTGTCCCGGGTCCCCCCATGGCCAGGCTGCCCAGGCCGCTGCCCAGGCCCTGGCGGAACTCCTCGCAGAGCAGGGTGAAGGCCCAGAAGTAGAGCAGCAGCTCCAGGACGCTGGGCCTCTCGGGCTCGAAGTCGATGAGCAGCACGCGCGCAAACAGCAGCAGGAAGAGGAGGTAGCTGACCACGTTGCCCATGAAGGCTGTCACTGGCGCCCCCCAGAACTGCGGCCAGCGGCGCAGGCGCGGCAGGCACCCCCCACAGCAGTCCCTGTGTCTGGGTGGCCTCAATACACCCAAGGGCACCTTCTCAGGGGGGTCTGTGGGCCTGTGCGGGAGAAAGGGGGAGAAGGGAGGAGGGCTCAACCTGATCTCTGCACCTGACCTTCACCACCATCAAGACTCTGAGCTTTCCTACTCTCCTCATCCTGCTTTCCAGTCAGTCCCCACCTTCACACCTTCTGACACCCTCCATCTCCTAGAGTTTTGACCCCTGATCTAACCTCTTAAATCTACCTTCAACACTGCTGAGCTTCCACCCCTGCCTTTTCCCACCCTTCTGACCTCTGGCCTCTGGACTGACCTCTGACTTGTCTGGCTTTTGGCTCCAAGTCCCTCTTCTTTCACCCTCACAATCTCTGACTCTCTGTCTGACCTTGGACCATCTTCCTGACCTCTGGCCCTCAAATATAACCTCTGACCTCCTCATTTCATGACCTCGGTTCCCAGGTTTGACAACTCTGTTAACTACGCTTGCCATCTACCTCTACAGGGCTTCCCAGGTGGCAGCAGTGGTAAGAGATGCGGGTTGGAGCCCTGGGTCAGGAAGATCCCCTGGAGAAGGCAATGGCAACCTACTCCAGGATTCTTGCCTGGGAAATCCCACGGACAGAGTAGCCTGGTGGCCCACAGCCCATGGGGTCGCAAAGAGTCAGACACTGAAGTGACTGAGCACGCATCTGCCTCGGCAAGGATTAAATCAGGCCCTGCTGCAGCTGCTGACCTTCAACACCCCTTGAAGGGAATTCAGGGTGGAGAGCAGGAATGAGGCACTCTGTGCTCCGGGTAAAACTGGCAGAACAGGTTTTCCGATAGATATTTCAGGTGCTGATCTTAGGAACCCAATTCTTGCATCTCCTCATATCTAGAAAAGCACCAGATTCCTTCCTGGAGCTCCATCCCTGAATGTTAACTTCTGACCCACAACCAACAGAAGATCATCCAGCTGCCTTTTCTCAGTTAATTCTTCCTTCTTGATATCTGATCTCTCACTGTATAGCCTTACCTGAATTCTAACCTTCTTGGTCCACTCATATCTCTGGCCCTTTTCACCTGAGTTCTGATACTCTTCCCAGTTACATCCTAATTCTTAATTCTGATCTCAAATCAGAAACAGCAAAATGAATACTACTACCACTACTAAGTTCAGAAAGCTAACAGGAAAAATAAACTGGCTTGGAAAGGCATCCTGTCTTAAAAAAAAAAAGGGCAGAAAGGAAACCCCAACGTGGAGACAACCCAAATGTCCATCAACTGATGAACAGATAAAAGGTACTGGATCCAAACAATGGAGTATTATCCAGCAGTTAAAAGGGGATGAAGCACTGATACATGTTACACAGTGGATAAATCTTGAAAACATGATGCTAAGTTAACGAAATCAGTCATAAAACACCACATAGTATACGACTCCATTTACACGAACTATCCAGAACAGGCAAATCCATAGAGACAGAAAGTAAATTAGTGGTTGCCTGAGGCTGGGGAAGGGAGGAGTGGGGAGGGAGACTGTTAATAGATACAAGATTTCTTGCTGCAGTGATGAAAATATTTTAAAATCAATTTTGTGATGATTTCACAACCCTGTGAATATACTGAAAACGACTGAGAATTGTACACCGTAAATGGGTGAACTGAATGTATGGGAACTATATCTCAATAAAGCTGTTCTAAAACAAATAAGCAGAAAGAACAATGAAAGGTAAAGACAGTGAGGTGCAGAAAGAAGAACTAGTGACTTCCCTGGCGGTGCAGCGGTTAAGAATCTGTCTGCCAGTGCAGGGAATTCAGGCTCCTAGAGCCCGTGCTCCACAAGAGAAACAGAGAAACCACCGGAATGAGAAGCCCACGCACCGCAACTAGAGAATAGGCCCCGCTCATGGCAAATAAAGACAGCCCTCGCACAGCAAGGAAGACCCAGTGCAGCCAAAAATAAAGACTGAAAAGAAAAAAAAAAGAATTAGCTCCCCAATAACAGGAGGATATAGACCTGGTAACAAAAATATGTGGTGGGTCAGAACCCTCCCCAAAGTCTGCCATCTTAAATCCAAGCAAGACACACACGGATTCCTGGATGCTTCACTGAGGGAGCGCCAGGAATCTGTCCTTTAAGAAAGTTCTCCAGGAAGGTGGCTCTCCACAGCGGCTAAGAGCACAGATTTAGGAACAAGAAGATCTGGATTCAAATCCCACCTCCCACCACTGACCAGTCAATCACATGATCTGAGGCGGGTGACATAATGCCGCAGTTATTTCATCTGTAAAATGGGGATAACAATAGATACAATAGCACACAGTTGTTGAGAGAAGTAAATGAACTGATTTCAAAATGGTTTAGTACACTGGCTGCCCACTGTAAGTGTTCTATAACATGATCTATTTTTTATATTTATTTGGCGGTGCCTGGTCTTAGTTGCAGGATGCGGTATCTTTGATTTTCACTGTGATCTTTAGTTGTGGCATGCAAAGTCCTACTTGTGGCTTGTGGGATCCACTCCCAGGGATGGAACCCAGGCCTCCTACATTGGAAGCATGGAGTCCCAGCCGCTGGACCACTAGGGAAGTCCCCATCATCTCTTGTTATCATTGTCATATGGTACCAATGTTGGGAACTCGCCAGGCAAGGACACCATTATGGATCCTGACACTGGAACCTTCCATCTAACTTATTTCAGAGGTCCGATTATTTTTGTTTGTTTGTTTCCTCTTCTACCTTGACAAATATTTTATATTCTGTGCATTATCTCAAAAAAAATGTATACATAATATATTTAAATTTGACTTGTTTCACAGTAGGTGGTGTGTTTTACAGACTTCTGGCAGTCTGACTATTTTTCTAACAATTACCAGAAACAATTTTTTCTTCTAGAATATTGGGGCTGAGGTTCCTCCCTTTTCCTATTCAAGTGGTTAAAGTAGAGATGTGTGTGTATGTATGTATATGCTGGTTGCTTGGTCACGTCTGACTCTTCATGACCCCATGGACTGTAGCCCACCAAGCTCCTCTGTCCATGGGATTTCCCAGGCAAGAACACTGGAGTTGGTTGCCATTTCCTCCTCCAGGGGATCTTCTCAACTGTGAATGAGTACACTGTATTACTGTGGACCAAATATTTTGGTTCCCTCCCAGTGGGAGAATTAGGAGCTAAGGAATTACCATATGACTAGTTTTTGCCAATGAAAGGTGGGCAAAAGTGACATGTCACTTCCAAGTGGAGGCTTTAAGGTCCAGTACCTCCCTGGTTGCCACTGGGGCTTCCCCGGTGGCTTAGACAGTAAAGAATCTGCCTGCACTGCTGGAGACCCAGGTTTGATCTCTGGGTAAGGAAGATCCCCTGGAGAAGGGAATGGCTACCCACTTCAGTATTCTTGCCTGGAGAATTCCATGGACAGAGGAGCCTGGAGGGAATCAGGCATGACTAAGAGACTGACACACCTGGTTCTTGTCTCTTCTCCTGCTACCATGAGACCAGCAACATCTCAGCTGGAAGGTGCTTGCTTATCCCAGAATGCAGACCATGCAGAGCAGAGCCACAAACAACCCAAAAACGGAGCATGAATGGCGACGCAATCCTCACTGTTGCCAGCCACTGAGAGTTTGGGATGCTTCGTCACGGCAGCATTACCCAACCTAACCTGACTCATACCATACAACCTTCTTTTTATAGAAAAGAAAGTTGAGGCTCATGGGCGGAGCCACTTACAAAGTCAAAGTCAGGATTTGAACCCAGGTCTGCTCGACTCAGGACCAAGTCCTTCACGCCTCTGTTCTGCAGAATTACCGACTATTAAGTATTCTATTCCATTTGCATAGGGCTCTGATTTTGAAAACACCTTCATGGGTACCGCAGCATGGAGATTAAGAGCAAAGTTTTTGGAGACAGAAAAATAAAAGAGGCAAAAGATCCCGAAATGAACCAAATCCACCCAGTTCTACTTGCTCTGTCGAGGCAGAAATACATGTCGCATGAGGCAAATTGAGTGCCAGTGAGGAACTCCTTGGTAGCAGGACCAAATCTAGAACCAAGCCTTGAGCTTGGCATCTGAGAAGCCTCCTCAGTGTTTTCAGTGGCTTCAAGAAACCCCCATCTCCTGAAGCCCCACGTCTCCCCTCTGGCCTTGTTCCCAGTGCCCGGTGCTCCTGGGGCTGCCCCGGGTGCCCCCACCCCTGCAAGGTGCTGGCGCTTCACTCACTCGACAGGCCCTTCCCCACTGATGTCGCCATCCACGTCAAGCATCGGGTCCTTCTGCGTGGGCTCCTCATCTGACTTCCTGGCATGGAGGGATGCCCAGAGTGAGGAATAGGGGAGAGGGACGGTAGGAGAGGAGTTCTCCAGAGAGACCCAAACTCAGCCACCCAGAGACATGGCAGGAAGGAGAGGAATTACCCCAAAGGCACCTGCCCCCAGAGCCCTGGCCAGAAAGCAGAGGAATTGTATTGAGTCCCCCGAAAGCTCCCCTCCCGCAATGAGCCCCCAGTCTGGGGGAGGGAAAGAATGAACATGGTTAGGGAAAGCACTGGACAGACCACGTAGAAAGGCAGCCAGAATTGAGCAGGAAGGAGAGGCTGATCACCCCACCCCACCCCCAACCCCACCTCCTGCCAATCTAACCCCAGGGACTGACCTGAAGGTGATGAGGTCGGTGTAGATGAGTAGGGGGCAAAAGAAGGCAAGAACCAGGGCCCAGATGGGCGTGGTGCTGTCCATCTCCCCCCACCACTTCTGTGTCAGCAGAGACTGTGAGGGTGGGGAGGATTAGGAGCCAGAATCTCCCCCGCAACCCCCTCCCGAAGACCCCAGGCAAGGACTGGACCCTGCTCCAGAGCCCAGGGCAAATGCTAACTGCAGTGGTGGGGCTGGGGGTGGTGGGGGGAGGGAAAGGGGTCAAAGGCAAGGACCACCTGTCCCAGATTTTAGTAGAGTTAAACAGCCAACATTTGTTAACACGATACACCAGATACTGGGCTAAGCACTTTGCACAGATCAGCTCACTTAAGCTTCACCACTCCCCCAGGAGGACAGGTACTATTATTATCTCCTTTTCCATAGATGGGGCACAGGGAGGTTACGGAAGGGGCGAAAACTGGAATCCAGGAGTTTAACCATCATTCAGAGTAAAGGACTCTGGGAAAGTACTTGAAGTGCCAACAAGTCATTCCGACAATGAAGGTGGGACTCCCTGCTGGGTAAGCAAACCTCGTACTTGGGGTGGGACTCACTGAACCCCTGTCAGATTTAGACTAGGGAAACCGAGAGAAGTTTCAAAATGTCAGGATTAAGGACTTCCCTGGTGGGTAGTCCAGTGGTTAAGATTCCACATTTCCACTTCAGGGGGTGTGGGTTCAATCCCTGGTCAGGGAAGTGCACACATGCCACTGTGTGCACCCCAAAAAGAAAGAAAATAGAAACTGACAACCAGAATGTAAAAATGCAAGGCTGACTACAAGTAATGAGGTACGAAATTTACTCCCAATTATCAGAAATAAGACTTTTTTTTTTAATGTCAGGATTAGCAGAATGGGAGAGACAGAGGGGGCAAACAGGGCTTCCCAAAGGAAGGGTAGGATTCCCTAAACCAGAGTTTGTCTACACCTAGAACACTAGGTAATTGGCCAGTGAGGCTGTTTTAATTGTTGAAACCGGGAAACGGGGACCTCTCTGGGAAGTGGGAAGGACTTCTTGTGTGAGAGGCGGGACTTCCTACTAAAGTCACCAGTATTTCTGTATCTGGAATAGATTTTTTTTTTTTTTTTTTTTTTGCCACATTGCACAGGCACGCAGGATCTTAGTTCCCTGATCAGGGCTCAAACTTGTGCCATGTGCAATGGAAGCACAGAATCCTGATCACTGGACTGCCAGGGAATTCCCTGGAATAGAACTTAAAAAAAAAATTGTTTATTTATTTGGCTGTGTCGAGTCTTAGCTGTAGCACGTGGGATGTTTTAGTTGCAGCATGTGGGATCTGACTCCCTGACCAGGGATCAAACCCAGGCCCCCTGCATTAGGAACGCAGAGTCCTAGGCATTGAAGCACCAGGAATTCCCGGAATAGAACTTTCTAGAAGAGTATGCTTTGCTGTGGGAAGGTTGGCTTTCCTGTGGCAGGGCGTGGGGCTTCTTTGGGGAAGAGCAAGCTTTCTGGGAGAGGGCTGAGATTTTCTGGAGGAGGGGTGGTCTCCAGGAAGGCGGTCCCACGGACTGCCCATGGTCAAGACCATGGCAGGGGCTCATCCTCCAGACTTCCCAGAGTCCAGCTGAGGACTGTGTGGGTATCTCAGATGCTCACCTGTACCCCATCCTGGGCAAAGAAGGCACGGGCATCCGCCTGTGTGGCGAGCTGCAGGCAAGTGGCATCACCCCAGAGTGGGCAGCGCCGAAGGAGCAGGCGGGCGGATCGTTCCTCGCTGCTGCGGTAGCATTCTCCAAAGAGGTCTGGGTGTGGAACATTCGTGTGAGAGGGAGAAGAGTCGTGGGAAGACAGCAGGAGGGAAGAGATAAGGGGATTGCAGGGGAAGGGGCAGGGTTACTAGAGAAGAAAAGGGGAGACTTACAACCCCCTTTCCTGGCTGCTCCCTGTAGTGCCCCCAGGCACCCATACCCCACGCACCAACACCCAACCCCTCGAACTTGGCCGCCAGTTCCTTCCTCCGCGCGGCTTCCTCAGCCTCAGTCTCCAGGCGCCCCAACACTCGCAGCAACAAAGAGGCCCCAAGAGCTGAGGCCACAGAATTGGAACCCTGGAGAGACAGAGACAGGGGGTCATGGGTAGGGACAGAGTTTGAAGTGAGATTCACGGAGGCGGTGAAGAAGATGGGAGGAAAGCTTGTGATCAGGGAAGGGACAGAGGCCAGAGGTCATCAGAAATTAACCAAGGGTATCAGAAACCAAGGATGTCTGCAGATGGATCTGGAAGAAACCGGACGTCAAGGGAACATGTCAGAAGTCAGATGGTTCAGAGACTGCCCAGGCTGGGCCGGAATTAAAAGGACATCAGATGTTATGGACAGATGGGGAAGCAGTCAGAGGTGTCACCTAAATGGCAGAGGAAGAAGGAAGATAGCATCTCACGTCTTGGCCAGACCTGCTGATACAGAGCTACATGCTAAGTCCGACTCTTTGCGACCACGCAAACTGTAGCCCACCAAGCTCCTCTGTCCAGGAGATTCTCCAGGCAAGAATACTGGAGTAGGTTGCCATTCCCTTCTCCAGGGGATCTTCCTGACCCAGGGATTGAACCTGAGTCTCCTGCATTGCAGGCAGATTCTTTATCACTGAGCCACCTAGTAAGCTGAGAGAGATGGCAGAGGCTGCTGCTCCTCCTAAGTCACTTCAGTCGTGTCCGACTCCATGCAGCCCACCAGGCTCCTCCATCCCTGGGATTCTCCAGGCAAGAATACTGGAGTGGGTTGCCATTTCCTTCTCCAGGGCATGCATGCATGCTAAGTCGCCTCAGTCGGAGAGAACCTCAAAACTTGGTCCTTCCACAACGGTAACAAATAAGCTGGCTAAAAAAGAAAAAAAACTGTCAGGATCAACTTTTTCAGAATTCTGGAATCTAACATAAAATTTACAACAAACAGGAGAATGCTTAATGAAGAAAGATTTCAGTAAAAGAGCACTGTGACATTTAAACTAATCCACTTATTGCCAATTCCCCAGCACAGTGGTTGCCTTGAAAAAAATAGCCCATGTTCCTGCTGCAGGTTGTTGTTATCAGAGGGAACAACTCAGATCTTAACTCTTTTTCTTTTTAATGTCTATGGGATCTTCCCGGATCAGGGGTGGAACCCATGACTCTTGCACTGGCAGGCGGATTCCTTACCGCTGAGCCACCAGAGAAGCTCCAGATCTTACTCTTAAATAACTGTGGTTGTGTGTATCAACCTAGCTGGTGGCTCTCTGAAAGGACGGCTCAAGGGCTGGCTGTTGTTTCACTGTTCTTGCAGCTTCCCCCAGAGCAGAAGTGGCTTCCCAGGTGGTGTTTAAAAACATGAAAGACAAACGTATTAGCCTCGGCTCCTTGATGCAAATAATAACAGTCAAGGCAAGCGAGAGATACTCTGAACAACCCAGGAGGGCAGAGGGAAGCAGCAGGGAAAGGGGATGCTTGGGGGAGTGAGGGGTTTAAAAAGCTCCTACATGGAGCTTCCCTAGTGGCTCAGTGGACAAGAATCCACCTGGCAATGCAGGAGAAACAGGTTCGATCCCTGGTCTGGGAAGACCCCACATGCAGCAGAGTGACTAAGCCCATGTGTCACAACTACTGAGCATCTGCTCTAGAGCCAGAAGCGTGCACACCTGGAGCCTGCGTTCCACAACAAGAGAAGCCATGGCAATAAGAAGCCCAGGCACCACGACTAGAATGGAGCCCCCACTCACTGCAGCTAGAGAAAAGGCTGTGCAGCAATGAATTATGACATGTGTGCGTGCTCAGTCATGTCTCTTTGCCACCCCATCGACTGTAGCCCGCCAGGCTCCTCTGTCCACGGAATTTTCCAGGCAAGAATACTGAAGTGGGTTGCCATTTCCTACTCCAGGGGATCCCTCCCAGGGATCGAACCCACATCTCCCAGGTCTCCCGCGTTTCCCAAGTCTCCTGTGTCTCCTGCACTGACAGGCAGATTCTTTACCACTGAGCCACCAGGAATACAGTTAATAAAGACTCAGTGCAGCCAAAAATAAATAAATATTTTTAAAGCTGCTGTATATACCAGGAAATCTAGAAAACTGCAAACGACTGAGACTGGATGCATGCTCAGAAAAGACTAAGGAAACCCCTAAGCTTTCGCCTCTGGCTGACCTTTAGGCTCAGCCAAAGCAGGAAGCTGAAGCCAAAGCAGAATTGTAAACAGCCTACCCAAGTGTTGAAAGACAGCTCCACAAACAGCCAGTTTGCAAAGTGGGAGAGTTTCATTCCCCCACCTGCATGCATTTAAGGAAATCTCTGTCAAGTCACTATCTGACCACTAAGCTAACAGAACCGGATTTCAGCGCTCATACATAATAAAGAATATGGACTTTACAAAAACAGAAAAGTCACTAAACAAACAACGACAACCCACAAACAGCAGCAACAACCCCTGAAGAAAGGAGCTAAGCCAGCTTCCAGAGTTGCCATATTGTAATAGTCAAAATGTCCTGTTTTCCACAACAAAAAACTATGAGGGTTGCAAAGAACCAAGAAAGTATGACCCATTCAAAGGACGAAAGAAATTAGGAAGCTGAGTCACTGGAATTACTAGAAAAAGACTTTAAATCAACTGTCTTAAATATGCTCAAAAAGCTAAAGGAAATTATGAACAAAGAGCTAAAGGAACCCAGGAGAACGATGTCTCAGAAAACAGAGAATAGAAATAAAGATACAGGGACCTCCCTGGTGGTCCAATGGCTAAGACTCCATACTCCTGATGCAGGGAGTCCAAGTTCAATCCCTGGTTAGGGAACTAGATCCCACATGCCACAGCACATGACTGCTGCAACTAAGACCTCTCACAGCCAAATAAATAAATAGATTTTTTTTTTTAATTTTAAAAGCCAGAACATTTATTGTGCGACTAATCGTTGAAATCCTTAAGATGAACTGGATGCTGCAACAGCCGCTCGCTTGGATTTAGGTGTTGTTCCTTCACAGAATCCATGCCTGAAATAAATAGATTTTTTAAAAAAAGAAATAAAGATATAGAGATTACAGAAAGTAATCTGTAATTACAAGTAGAAATTCTGGAGCTGAAAAGTGCAATAACTGAAATGAAAAACTCTTTTAAAGGGCTTAAGAGTAGCACTGAGGAGGCAGAAGAGTTTGTAAACTTGAAGATAGGTCCACTGTGATTATCCAGTTTGAGGTGTAGAAAGAAAAAAGAATGAAGAAAAATAAACAGACCTTAAGAGATATGTGGGACACCATTAATGAGTCAACATAGGCATAACGGGAACCCCAAAAGGAGAGGACAGAGAGAAAGAGACAGAAAGGCTATCTGAAGATATAACAGACTGAAACTTCCCACATCTGATGAAATACACGAATCTATACATCCAAGAAGGTGAAGAAATCCAAGTAGGCTAAGTTCAAAGAGATTCACACTAAGAAACATTATAACCAACTTGCTGAAAGCCAAACACAAAGAGAGAATTTTAAAATCAGCAAGACAGAAGTGACTCATGTAAGATCAAATAATTATACATGATAGTTACAAAACCATAAAACTCTTAGAAACATAGGGATAAAACTTTATGACCTTGTATTTGGCAATGGTTACTTAGATATGCCACCTAAAGCATAAGAAATAAAAAAATAAAAAGGACAAATAGGACTTCATCAAAATGTAAAACTTGTGTGCATCAAAGGACACTCTCACTAGAAGAAAAAGACTGCCCACAGAAAGGGAGAATGTATTTGCAAATCATATATCTAATAAAGGATTAATACCCAGAACATATAAAGAATTCTTTAAACTCATCAACAAAAATGACTGACAACCCAATTTAAAAATGGGCAAAGATTTGAATAGACATTTCTCCAAAAATATATAGATCACCGAGAATCACATGAAAAGATGCTCAACTTCATCAATCGTCAAGAAAATGCAAATCAAAACCACAGTGAGGTACCATTTCACACCCATTAGAATGACAATTATAAAAAAGAAAGAGAAGAAGGAAGGAAGGAAAAAAAGGGGGAAGGGAAAAGCAAGTAACAAGTGATGGTGAAGATGTGGAGAAATTAGAACAACTGTGCCTTGCTGGTAGAACTTTAAAGGGTAACACCATCGTGGAAAACAGAATGTCGGTTCCTCAAAAAACGAAACCTAGATGGTCCAGCAATTCCACTCTCAGATATGTACTCAAAATAATTGAAAGCAAAGACGCAAATAGATGTTCAAACACCAACCATAGCCGTATTTTCCATGATAGTCAAAAGGTCAAAACAATCCAGAGCAGATAAACAGATACAGAAAATATAGTATACCCATATAATAGAATAGTATTCAACCTTTAAAAGGAAGAGTATTCTAACACATGCTGTAACACTGCTGAGCCTTTATCTCAATTTTTTAAAAAATCTATATTTAGCTGATGACCAGATAACAATCCAAAGTTGAAGAACTCCTGTCACGGTACTTCTTTGACACAAAAATAAGGTCTATCTCTGATCCTACTTGAATTCCATGACCTTGTTTTTAAACTTCTCAGATGTGTCCCAACACCTCAGCTTTAGCCCAGGCCCCCATCTTGGCTGCCTGAAGGATCCCAGCTTTACTTTCCCGTGCGGAGCCCTTGCCTCTAGTTTTGTCTGCTTCTTGCATTGCAACTGCAGCAACGCATCTAAACTGCAAGAACAATTAAGATGAAATGACGGCCCATCGTCTTCAGATAACATCTATCTTCCTCGCAGAGGCAACTATCTGGAAGGACGAGATTGAGGCACATGCGCTGTTGTTGTTGTTAGTCGCTAAGACATGTCCAGTTTTTTGCGACCCTGTGGACTGTAGCCTGCCAGGCTCTTGCATCCGTGGGATTTCCCAGACAAGAATACAGGAGTGGGTTGACATTTTCTTCTGGGGGATCTTCCCTACCCAGGTATCCAACCCGCAATCTCCTGCATTTCAGGCAGATTCTTTACTGCTAAACCACCTGGGAGAAGCCCCGATGCATATGCATGAATGGGGTAAACATGGAGAATGGAAGAATAGAGTTACAAGAAATGCATAATGGGAGAGGCAGGAGAAAGAAGCAGCACTCAGAGTCATATATCAAGAATGGAGGGGGACCTCCCCAGCATCCAGCGGTTAATTAAGATTCCTTCTTCCAACGCGGGGGTGGGCGGGCATAAGGGTTTGATCCCCGGTCCGGGAACTAGGATCTCACATGCTGCAGAGTATGGGCAAAATTAAAAATAAATCAGTAACACTTAAAAAAAGAAGAAGAAGAAGAAGAATGAGAGGGGAGTGGGGGGTACCAGAACCTTCCTGCTCAAGCACTGGAATCCGGTAGAAATAAAGGGCAGGAATGTAGGAGAGAGTAGAATCACAGGTCAAGTCAGCACTCACCATCTCCCAGAAGTACAAGGCCATCTGAGCCCTGTTGAGCAGCAGTGCCCAGAGGAGCAGGTCGCTCCAGGGGGCCTGCCCGGGGACAGCTTCCATCAGTTCCGAGGCAGCCTTGTCTGACAGCATAAACGACTGCAGACGGGAAAGGCGCGATGAGGGTTGGCTCCGCCCCAGACTCTTCCTGACTCCGCCCCAGCCATCAAGCCACACCCAGCTCTCTGATCACACCGCCTCCAGGCAGAGCCCCGCCCCCAGGTCCCTCAGTGCTCCCTCTACTCCCACCCTCCTTTCTTACGTTCTCTCTGCTGCTGTCGCTCCGGCGGGTGCCCCCAGCGGGGAACGTCGGCGCGCACGTCTTCCCCAGTAGCATGCGCAGCACCTGCCCCACCTTAGGAAACTGTAGCTCCGCAGAGGGTTTAAGGGCTGGGGCTTTGGTGCTTCCACCGTGTGACACTTGGTCCAGAAGGTTGCGGATAAGTGAGTTGGGGGGCGCTGCGTTGTAGAGCTGGGCCAGGCGCACCGGGGTCAGGAAGTGGCCCAGGCTGAGGCCATGGGAGATAAGCAAGCGCACGAACTCCGGCCGGTCGTTCAGGAGGGCGTCCATGAGGGAGGCCTCCAGGTGGAAGGACTGGTGGGGGCCGAATGAATGGGGGAAGAGTTGAGCACAGAGACGGGCAGAAGGCCAGGTGAGGTCAGAGATTAAGGACAGGAGATGGGAGTACAGAACCATGAGTGATGGACAGATGGACGGATGGGGAGAGAGGAAATAAGATAGGGACAGACGGGCAACCAGAGACGGGTGGACAATTAAGAGAAGGCTGGAGAGGCCATAATGGAAGACAGAGCCAGATGTCAAAGGAGTTGGAGTGGGGAGAATGCATCCCTTTTGTCAGGATCCCCACCTCCAGGCCCCAACCCCTCACCCGCCATTGGATGTCCCCCCGGAAGAGTTCACTCTGGGCAATGTCCACACGGTTCCAAGCCACAGCCAAACGCAACTCATCCAGGTAAGCTGAGGCTTCAGAGCTCCCACAGGCTGAAAGGGTGACAGGGAGAGGGGGCATGAAGTCAGAGGGGGGGGGGACTGGGAACAGGACGAGCATCTGTATTGCTTCTTCTTGAGATGCCCGACATTTAAACTCGGTATAAAGTGAGTGTTGTTGGGCAGAGTCTGGAGCCTTTAAGAAGCCAGGCTATTACAAGCATAAAGTCATTCAGCTCAGGGACAGAACACAGACCAATGGTTTAGAGGCCCCAAGAAAAGGAAAAGGAATCATGTATATTCACTTTACATTTATTGAGGTAGGCTATGAGCCAGGTGGGCTTCCCTGGTGGCTCAGACTAAAGAATCTGCCTGTGATGCAGGAGACCCGGGTTAGATCCCAGGGTCAGGAAGATCCCCTGGAGAAGGAAATGGCTACCCACTCCAGTCTATGGGGAATTCCATGGATGGAGAAGCCTGGTGGGCTATAGTCCATGGGGTCGCAGACTATAGTCCATGGACTATAGTCCATGGGGTCAGACATGACTTAGCGACTCAACAGCAGCAACAACAATGGGCCAGGCAGTGAGAGAGATGGAGAGAGAAACTGGATGCAGGCTCTGCCCTGAAGGAACCTCCTTCCGGGGAAATATGTCTCAGAATCACATAAACACCCTAGAGTGATCAGTCCCCTTGGAGGTGGGTGTAGAATGTGATTAAGGCCAGAGGAGGCTACAGTCAGAGGTATGGAGAGACCCAAGGGAGCCTCCTAGAGGTGGACAATGAGGAAGGGCTTTTGAAAGACTAGCAGGATTTGTAAGTATGTGTCTAAAATGAGAAAAGAATCTGAGGCAGCAGGGGCAGCCCAAGCAAAAGCCTGGGTGCAGGAAAGCACAGGATATGACAGCAAACGTGAGTCACTCTGGCTTCCTGCAACTTGGGAGTATTTGTGAGAAGAAAGAGGAGCACGTAGCAGGAAAAAAAAAAATCCAAACATTAGCAGGGCTCCAGGAGACCCTGAGGCCATTCAAAAGAACAAGGAAGAACAAGTGGCCTTTAAAACTTTGATCCCAAAGTGTGCAGTCAACCGCGTGTGACCTTGGCCAAGTCACTACCCCACTCTCTGAGCATCGTTTCTTCATCTGCAACCTGAGGAGACAGTCCTTCTAGGCAGGAGTGAAGGATCAGAGCAGGATCGGAGAAGGACGTGTGCTACCCGCTCAGCCCGGGGCCTGGGTATTCCTAGACTCTAAGAAGCATCCGGCCCCTTCCCCCATTCCTTCTTCACCTGCCGAAACCCCATCCCTTCAACTCTGCCAACACTGAGCCTGTCCAGCCACCTCCAGTTTCGCCAGCAGAGTGTGATCACTCGCCCTGCTGCAAGCCACGGACTTATACCACCACCCCCTCACACCACATCTTAAAGAGCGGCTGTGTTTTCTCCCAGGAGGCCGGTGAGTTAACTTCTGTGAAGTGAATCGCATTTGCTCACTGCCATCCTCTATTAAAGGATGTGTCCCCACAAGAAATGGAATCATATTAAGGAGAGCTCCCATTTATCAGACTTCCCCTGGGGCAGGCACTGCTGAGGCTCAAAACACTCCTGCCAGGTATTATCTCAATGTTTTCAGAGACAGAAACTAAAGCTCAGAGAAGGTAAGTCTCTTTCTCAAAGTCACACAGCAGAGAGGGGGGCCACACTGGTATTCAAATTTTAGTTTTATCTGATTCCAAAGTCAAAAATAACTACCTCACCACAGAATATGGTAGATGCAATTGGGGTGGGGACCTGGGGCTCAGAACGCATTAAAAATTCACACTATGCCTCTTGGGAGTTTTTTTTTTATCTAGGTGAGTGCTTTGCACGTAAAACTCTTCTGACACCAAAATGACCCTCCTCACACACATCTCTGCAGAGCCCTGGGGATCCACCTTAGCACTTATTTATCCCACCACCCCATCTTACTAACTCCAGGTTCTACTGGCTCTTCAAGGCCCAGCTCAACTCCCACCTCCCAATTGAATTTTTCTCGCCTTTCTGACAGCAGTTCGTCTCCCATGTCTTTGTCTTGAATTTTACTTAAGATGTGTCCAAACAGCCCTGGTAGGAACTGCTTTTATCTCTGAAGCCTAAGCTAGTCTTGGCTGAATGAATAAGGAGCTCCATCATCAGCCTCTGCCACATGGCCATTGTGCTCCCTATCTTGGTTTTCATCATTCATGCCTCTAGTGGAATATCAGAAGTCCCTCACTGCAAGATGGCACTCTGGTTCATCTCTGATGCCAGCACGCCTCAGGGCTTAAAACATCAGGGGCATGTAGGAAAGGTAGAAAGGGTGAGTGGGTGGATAGATGGAAGAATGGATGGGTAAGATGGATGGATGAAAGGATAAATGGATGGATGGATGAAAGGATAAATGGATGGATGGATGAAAGGATAAATGGATGGATGAAAGGATAAATGGATGGATAGACGAAAGATGGATGGGTGGATGGCAAGATGGATGGATGGTTGAACAGACGGTGGAATGGAAGGATGAAGGGAATAATGGGTAGAGAGATCAGCGTACCTATGGCTGGCTAGATGGATGAAAGGATGGGTGGACGGATGCAACAGAAAGAAAGCAGTGTTGGAACATAATGAAAGTATCTTGGGAAAACTGTCCAATAGCACCGTGCAAAGCCCCAAAAGGCACTGACCAAAGGAAAGAGATAAAAAGCGGCACAACTTATTAGAGAGGATGGGTAAAGTGCCGAAGACAGGAGAGTGTCCAAAGCTGAGCTGACAGAAGCAGAGGCTGGGGGATTCCAAGTCTTACCCTTGACAAGGGCCCTTAAAACGATGGTCTCAAATTCCTCAGGGCCATCATCAGTTGAATAGACTGTCAGCAGCTCCTTCCGGGTCATGATCCTCTCCACCTGCAGAATACCAAATTCTGCCACCCCGACCCAACTCCCTGGTGTTGTCCACAGAGATAAAGGAGAACATTCCCCTGCAGGGCCCCACAGTCTAGGTGCCCAACACCCTTTACTCCCAGAACCTAGGGGTGTCCAGGCCCCCAGGCCTCTTCTCCCTCAGACCCAGGAGTCCACGTTCCCAGGCTTTCCTCATATCCACGAGGCTGGGTCCCCATTCCCCTTCCCTTGGATCCAGGACTCCAAGTCTTCAGCATCCCCACATCTCAAGAGTCAGGAACCCAGGTCCCCAGCTCTCTCCCATCTCGGGTTCCAGAGTTGGGCCCTCAGTGTCCTACCTGGGCCTGCAGGACCTCAGGGTCCCCATTGGGGAAGAAACGCTTAATCAGATCTCGGGGTTCACGTCGCCTGCCCCCGCCACTCCCTGGAGCCAGAGTGTCCTCCAGAATCTCTGCCAGGCAGTCTGCAGCTCCCCCAGATCCAGCCACCAGGAGGCAGGGGAGCTGAGCCTGGGTGGCGTTTTCTATCCGCTACAGAATAAAAGGGGCAGGCAGGTTAGGGAAGGAAAGCATTCACCCTTCCTGGAGCCTAGATTCCCAGCCCTTTTCTCCTCCAGGGCTTGGGACCCAGGAGTACAGCCCCCAGGCCTCTTGGGCGCCTATACCTTCAACATCTTCTCATCACCATCAATGAGGAGGAGGAGGACAGGGATGTCAATGCCAGTCCCTGCAGGGAGAACAGAGCAGAAGGCTTGGTCAGCTCCCATCAGCCTCTGCTGGGGATGGCAGAGAATCACATTTCCCAGGAGTCCCCGGGGCAAACGCTGGCTTCTGCCTAAAATCCTCAGTCCTGAGGCTCATGGGAACTGTCATGCCTTTGAGGGTGTTGGGAGGGGCCGGATCTTGAAGACAGTAGTGTTCAACTTCTCAAGGGAGGACAGGGCTGGGAACCTGGACTCCAGGGTTCCTGAATGAGGCATGAGTCAATCCTGTGACTGATTAACTGACCTGGAGCCAGGAGAGGATGAAAGTTCAAACAGAAAATGAAGGAAATAAGGAATAGGAAGGACTATCCAAATACAATAAAGATATTTATCAAAGCCCAATAGCAAACTCATAAAAGTTTTCTATTAACTCTATTCCCATTAAAATAAGAAATGAGACAACATTAGTACTAGTCACACTTATCTGGGTGTTTTGAGCTAATGCAATAATACAAGAAAATGAAATAACTGGAGTGAAAACTTGTGTTTTTTTTAAGTTGGAAGAGACAAAGGTATTTATCTGAAGAAAAGATGATTTACATTCTCAGAAAATTAGAGACTCCACTCAAAATAACTAAATACCAATAAGAGAATTTGGTTAAGTAGATTAATACAAGAAAAATATACAAAAATAAAAAACTTTTTTCCAGCTAGTAAGAATATGTATCTTATCCACATTTCCACAAAAATGATAAAATACCCAGGGATTAATTTGTATAGAAAGTTATGATACTTTTATAAGATTGATAAAACCTTATTTAAGGACAAGGTATGAATAAATGGAAAGGTAACACATAAATTCAATGCAGTTTGGGGAAAGAGGGAATTCGAAGGAGGTTGGCAGTGTTTTTTCTCTGTTCTTTTTTAATGGAACAAAATAATTTTAAAATTCATATGAAAGAATAAAAAAAATTCATATGAAAGAATAAATATTGAAGAGTTAAGAAACTGTTGAAAAAGGACAGTGAGGAGGAACTTTCTCTGATATATACATTTAAACATCTTTGAACTGCTGTAAACAAAATATGTTTTTGGCACAGGAATAAATACATAGAGAAGTAGAAGAGGAAAAGGTTTAGAAATAGTTCAGTGTATAAAGGAACTGAATATATAACTGAAGTGACATTTCAATTTAGCTGGGAAAATATAGCTTATTTATTAAATGGTCATGAAGAAAATACAGCTTCCCATTTGGAAGAAAGAAATGTAGACTCTGCCTCAAAATATGTAAAGATCATTTCCAGATGGATTAAGGTTTAAATATAAAAGTATACGATATTAAAAAAGAAGACTTAGAATATTTGTGTAGCATTGGAGTTGAATGGACTTTTCTAAAAAGACCAAGGGAAACCAAGGATATATAAGAGGAACAACAAATATATCTAACCACATTAATATGATCAAATTTTTATGGAAGTAGACACCAGAATTAAAGCATCTTTTAAAAATTTTACAATACATCTAACAGTTAAAGCTCTCCTATCAATAGGATACAAAGAATTCTTATAAAAAGATTTGTAAAATAATCCAATTCAAAAAGGGCAAAGAATATGAATAGACATTTCATATTCCGTTCATATTGAATAGAAATCTGATCAGCCAACAAAATGTGTTTTTATCTTTTAATAATGGTTAGAGAAAACATCAAGTTAAAAGTGTGAAGTCAGGACTTCTCTGGTGGTCCAGCGGTTAAGAATCTGCTTGCCAATGCAGGGGACATGGGTTCAATCCCTGGTCTAGGAAGATTCCACATGCTGCGGGCAACTAAGTCCGTGTGCCACAACTGCTGAGCCCAGGCTTCTCAACAAGAGAAGCCACTGCGATGGGAAGCCTATGCATCGCAATGGGAGCGCAGACCCCACTCTCAGCAGCCAGAGAAAGCCCAAGTGCAGCAATGAAGACCCAGCACAACCAAAATTAAATTAAAAAATTTTTAAAGTGATACATCACTTTCTACCCATCAAGTTGGCAAAAAAAAAGAAAAATTAAGGCAAGAATATCCAGAGTTGGTTAAGACTGATCGGAAAAGGAAACTCACACATTCTTGATGAGAGAGTGAATGAAAACTGCTACACATTTTGAGAAAGTTACTTAGGACTATTAGTACACACACAGCAATCTCACTTTCAAGATCTACTGTATAGAATTTTAAACACCTGGATGTTGGGAGTTCCCTGGTGGTCCAGTGATTAGTCCTGAGTTGCCTCCCTGGTCGGGGAACTAAGATCCCACAAGTGGTGGGGCACAGCCAGGAAAAATAAATTTTTAATTAAAATAAAACACTGGGATGTAATTATGGACATTTATACAAAGATATTTTTTCAGCATTGTTTGCAGTGCCAAACACTGATAGCAGTTTAAGTATCCAATTGAGAAAAATTTAAATAAGAGATGGAACAAACATTATAAAGGAATATCATGCAACCATTAGAAGGAGATGTAAGATAAAGGAGTTTGGACCTAAAAGGATGGTTGTAAGAAAGTGATACGTATATGTATAGTATAAAAGAGAGAAAGACCATAGAGGTGGAAATATAATCGCATAGGATTTTATAAACATAGAGAAAGGTATAAAAGGATAAACCCCAAACCATATAACACTGATTACCCCAATAGAGGGGGCTGGAGCTGGAAAGGGAATTTTCTAACTTATTTTTTTCTTCCTCTTCTTTGGCCTGTGGGTTATTTACAAACTACAACTCATGCAATGATAAGAATTTCCTTACATACCTTCTCATGGTTTGATTAGCTCCAATAAACACATATTAAAGTTGCCACATATTAAACACATTAATTTAAAAGATTAATTAAAATATTAAATTAATATTAAAATATTATGTTGAGTGAAAGGAGGCAATTTCAAAAGGTCATATATCATATTCCATTTATTTATCTTCTGGAAGAGAGAGGCCTAGTGTGATAGAAAACAGATTAGTGACTGGGCACCAAAGGAATGCCTTCATGGGAACAGAACTGGTCTGTGTCCTGATTGTGGAAATGGCCACATGAATCTCTGTACCTATGCCTATCCATCCCAAAAAGTCAGTTTACACCCCGAAAAGATAATTTTAAAAATAAGGTTAAGGGAAACCTCCTACGTTGTTGGTGTGAACGTGAATTGGTGCAGCCACTACGGGGAACAGTAAGGATGTCCCTTAAAAAACTAAAAATAGAGCTACCATATGATCCAACAATCCCACTCCTGGGCATATATTTGGAGAAAACCATGATGTGAAAAGATACATGTTCCCCAACGTTCACTGAGCGCTATTTACAATAGCCAAGACATGGAAACATCCTAAATGTTTATCGATGGAGAACTGATAAAGAAGATGAGATGTGTATATGTTTATATGTGTGTGTGTGTCTATATGGGCTTCCCTGGCGGCTCAGTGGCAAAAGACTGCACCTGGAATGCAGGAGACCAGGGTTCGACCCTGGGTTGGGACCATCCCCTGGAGGAGGGCACGGCAACCCACTCCAGTATTCTTGCCTGGGGAATCCCATGGACAGAGGAGCCTGGTGGGCTACAGTCAATGGGCTTGCAAAGAATTGGACATGACTGAGGGACTAAGAACAGCACATATGTATAAATATATGTGTATATGTATATAAGATGTGATGCGTGTATACATATAATTATAATATATATATTATATATAATGGAACATTACTCAGCCATAATAAAGAATGAAATAATGTCATTTGCAGCAACATGGATGGACCTAGAGATTGTCATCCTGAGTGAAGTCAGACAGAAAAAGACAAATATCAGATGATAATTGCTTATATGTGGAATTTGAAAAAATGGTACAAATGAAACTATTTACAAAACAGAGTCACCGATGCAGCAAAAAAACTTATGGTTACCAAGGCGGAAAGCAGGGCAGGGGGGATAAGTTGGGAGATTGGAATTAACATATCACATTAGGTACAAAAAGTGAAAGTGTTAGTCGTTCAGCATATCTGACTCTTTGAGGCCCCATAGACTATAGCCTGCCAGGCTTCTCTGTCTATGGGATTCTCCAGGCAAGAAACCTGGAATAGGTAGCCATTCCCTTCTCCAGGGGGCTCTTCCTAACCCAGGGATCGAACCCAGGTTTCCTGCATTGCAGGCAGATTCTTTGCCATCTGAGGCACCAGCAAAGCCCATTATGTATAAAACCTACTATGTATAAAATAGATAACTAATAAGAACTCTACTCAACACTCTGTAATGATCTATATGGGAACAGAATCTAAAAAATCATGGATATCTGAGTCACTTTGCTGTACAGCAGAAAGGAACACAGCATCGTAAATCAGCTATATTCCAATAAAAATTAATTATATAAAAAAAAACCCTACATGTGTGAGTCAGACTCTGGACCCACTGGGCCCGATAAACTAGTGTGTATGCCCTGGATACTTTGACTTTGATCAAGGAGTAGTGGCTGGAAGGAACTTTGAGTTGTCTCTTCTGAGAGGGTGTGTTCTGTGAGTGGGAAGAAAAATAAAATGGTTTGTCAACCAAAAATAAAATAAAATGATAAAAATAAGATTAAAATTGCCCCCAAACTAATTAAATTTCAAGAATTAGGTGGACACCTTTTAAAACATAAGAAACGTTTATAAAGAAGCAGCTTTCTGTTCAGTTGATTTTCTACACTGGACGTTTGTTCCTGTTTTAGTGATTATGCTCTTGTCTGTATTAGTTCACTGCTTCTACTGCCTCTAGCTGTGTCTTGCTCTTCTGTTTCTAGGATTTTTTAAAATTGGAGACAAATCGTTGATGTTCAACCTGCCTTTTCTTTTCTTTATTATATACACATTTAAGTCTACAGGTTTCCCTTTAGGTATTGCATTGTGCTGTGCTATGCTTAGTCGCTTAGCCGTGTCCGACTCTTTGTGACCCCGTGGACTGTTAGCCCACCAGGCTCCTCTGTCCATGGGATTCTCCAGGCAAGAATATTGGAGTGGGTTGCCATGCCCTCCTCCAGGGGATCTTCCTAACCCAAGGGTCGAACCCAGGTCTCCCACATCGCAGGAGGACTCTACGGTCTGAGCCACCAGGGAAGCCCAAGAATACTGGCGTGGGTAGCCTATCCCTTCTCCAGGGGATCTTCCCGACCCAGGAATCAAATCTGGGTCTCCTGCATTGCAGGCGGATTCTTTACCAGCTGAGCTACCAGGGAAGCCCAAGCATTAGCTGCACCCCCAAACATGTTGGTATGTCATGACATAACCATCACTCGGTTCAAAATAGTACCTAGCTTCTTTTTTTTTTCCTTCTCTGATCCATGGGTTAATCACAAACTACAATTCATGCAATGATATGGATGAATCTCACATTGACTATGAGAAGCGAGAATTTAAGACGTGAGGATGGTATGATTCTAGTCACATGAAACAGGTTCAGAACTACCCGACGCTCTGACAAACACGATGAAGTGGCCTTTGGGTGTGGTTAGGAGAAGGCTTCTGAGGGGTGGTATTATTCTGTTTCTTGATCTGGGTCCTGGTTGCCTAAGTGGGTTCAGTTTGTTAAAAACGCATCAAGCTGTCCACCTTTGTGTATTGCAGATTTCAAGATAAAGGATTTTTTTAAACACAGCAAGTGATGGGAGAAGTCCCTTGACCACAGGAAACTCCCCCTGGCCACAGTACCCAGATTGCAACCAGAGGGGATCACTGGGATCCTGAGCAGTGAATCCCCAGTGGAGGAAGCCACTCACCTCCCACTCCCGTCTTCTGTTGCGCCAGGTAGGACTCGAAGCCCAAGCGGAAGCGGTTCTCGCCTCCCAGGCGGCCGTGTGTGCCGTCGTCCACCAGGAAGAAGGCTGAGTAGTTGTAGTCGAGAGGGAACTGGACCCCATCCTCCGGGTCTCCGCGCCACCGGTACCTTGCGGGGAACGAGCCCTGGGGGGACAAGTGGCCAGACCAGGGGGTCTCTCCATCAGGGCCAAAGGGACAGACACTAGGCACTCATCCCTCCCCTAACTCTAAGCCCCAGCCCCCTCCCGACTCAGACCCAGGGCTCCATCCAGGTCCCCACCCCAAGACCCTGAATCCCACCTTGGGGTTGGTGAGGGTGTCTCTATTCCGCACCACGCCCCAGGGGACCACGCCCATGGCCACCACCTTGCTGCCCCCAGTGCTGGCCGTCTGGTGGTCCCGCACAGCAGCACCGACATGCCGGCCGATGCCTTTGTGCAGCCCTCCGGTGACAATCCAGGCCCCTACACAGGGACACAGAGAGTAGTGGTGAGGTCCAGGGACAACGCAGGCTGCAAGCAGAGACACAGAAAGAGACCAGAGAGGGAGACAAAAGCCACACAGAGACGGCAGAGAGGGAAATAGGCGTTCCAGGGAAATGGGGGGAGATGGGGGGGCCAGGAGGCACAGCCCCACCCCGCCTCAGTCACCTGTGCTCTGGGCAGCCCGCACCAGCCCGCGTCGCAGCAGGTCCTGCAGCCAGGTCTGGAGGATGGGGCCCCCTGACCCCCCCAGCACTGACACCACCAGGTTCGGGGCCCGGAAGCCCCAGACTTTGGTGACCAGAGTATAAACTGTAGCTGGATCCGTGCGGTCCGAGAGCCGGAGGAACTGTGGACACACGAGAGGAGGGGACACAGGGAGAGGGGACAGAGAGAGAGGGACAGAGATGCAGAGAGAGGAGCACAGCGATGGGGGCACAAAGACCCAGAGAGAGGAGGACAGACTTACAAAAGACAGAGGGGGTGGAGAGGACAGAGATCCGGGAGAGGTGAAGACAAGGATGGGCAAATGGGGAGACACAGTGTTCAGCTGGGACGCTGAGGCACGCAGTCCCACTGGCCAACCCCGGCCTTGCCCAGACATGCTGGCCTCACATTGCTGATCTTGCGGCCAGCACCCAGGAAGTCCAGGTCCCCGAAGGCATCTGTGGGCTTCTCCGTGGTGTGCAAGTCACTGTCCCATACGGTCACCACGGCTGCCCCGAATGCATCCTCCACAGCCACGGATGGGTGGGCACCCCGGGGATGCCCACACTGGCACAAGGTCCCCCTGGGGGGGAAAGAAGAGGATGAACCCCAGGAGTGTTCGCACCGACCCTGCAGAAACGTCCCTATCTCTGTGTGTCACCCCCAGAGGCGCTCACAGTCCATGCTGACCTTGGCACTGCCCCTCCTTGGTAGGGAGAGATTGGGGCAGAACAACCACAGTCACCTCGCCCACCAGCAGGAAGCCACGGCGGCTCAAGCAAGCCTGGGCAGGGAGGTCTCTGTACAGGGCCCGACACTCACTGTTGCCTTCAGGGCCTGAAGTGGGAAAGTTCAGGGGCTGGGGGTCATCAGGGTGACCTTGCTGCCCCCAGTCCAGACAGATGATATTTGCATGAAAAGGGAAATCAAGAGAGTGATTCAGAGAGCATGCAGGTTCTAGAGGTCAAGGCAGCTGTGTGACTTTGAGCAAGTAGCTTCACCTCTCTGAGCCTCAATTTCCCACTCAAATGAAGAGACAATAATAGCACAGCCTACTTCAGAGAACTGTGAGGAGCCAATGAAATAACAACATTTCTTCAGATGGGGGCTGCATACCAGATCCAGTCTCCGTGAACTCCACACAGAGCTTTAAATAACCTTGAATAGCACAGTGAGAAAATCATTCCTTTTTGAGCTCTCCTGATAACTGTCAAGGAGAGAGGCTCAGCTGAGTGCTAGAATATTTGTCATGCCTAACTCTTTACTATTTTTTTTTTTTTAATAACAGAGACAAGTTGGCCTCGGGCTCAGAAAAAGGCTGGCAACAGCATCCGTTTAGAAAGTAAATACTTCGGCTTAGTTTTTATTGTAATTGTCTTCAATGGCTTGTTTCTTTCTCTTTGTGGCAAATGGAATGGATTTTCCATTTATGGTGATCATATATGAGACATTTTCCCCCTAAATAAATATACAATTATCCCTAGTGACTTCATGGGATTGGCACCTGAGTTTTAAAAGAGCAAGCACCGAGGGTTGAGAGGTGAGGGATTGGTTTGGAAAGGTATCTAAATTTCTTTGGTCCCTGATGCCAGAAGGGATTCAGATACCAGGGGATACCGGCATTTATGTAAACAGTGAGTCAGTGATAGTTGCTCAGTCGTGTCCGACTCTTTGCGACCCCATGGACTGTAGCCTGCCAGGCTTCTCTGTCTACGGAATTCTCCAGGCAAGAATACTGGAATGTAAACAGAGTAAGCTCCAACTTAAACAGACTAATTTTCTAGAAGGAATAGCACGAGTGGTCCAGGGATTTAGCAAAAGTTGTAAAGACAATAGGGGCTTCCCAGGTGGCGCTAGTGGTAAAGAACCTGCTAGCCGAGGCAAGGGACAAAAGTTAAGAGACTAGGGTTCAATCCCTGGGCCAGGAAGATCCCCTGAAGGAGAGCATGGCAACCTGCTCCAGCATACTTGCCTGGAGAACCTGATGGACAGAGGGACCTAGCGGGCTACAGTCCATACGGCTGCAGAGAGTCAGACCTGGTTGAAGCGACTTAGCACACACACACACACACACACACACACACGCGCAAAGACAACAAAAAGAATCAAGCAACCACACTGAATATACCAGCTTCGGGCAGAGTGAGGACTATGGGACACACCTCTCCTCCTTTCTGAGTCAACCGTCAGGGTCCTGGCATGCCTCAGTTTACCCACCTGATCCTTTCACCCATCTCAATCCCTTCCCTGGGCGCCCCTCTCCTTCGTTCCTGTCCATCTACTTCCCATGAGCCCTTCCTGGCAAAATTTTTTCAACGAATGTTCCAGAACTTGAATTCTCCAGTACAATAGCCTCTAGCCACACAGCGCTCCTTGTAGTCAAATAAAATTAAATACAATTAAAAATTCAGTTCCACAGTTGCTCTGGCCACATTTCAAGTGACCAGGAGCCACATGTGTGTGGCCAGTGGGTGCCATATTGGATGTGACTATAGAACAGTTTCATCATTCCAGAAAACTCTAGTGGACAGCACTGGCAGATACCCCATCTGCCTGTCTCATCTCCTACCCACCCCTTTCTCTGCGTGGCCACCAAAACCGAAAGTGTCCCCGATAAAATCAGCGGTTTACCTGCATGAAAAAATCAGCGGTTACCTGCACGTCTCCAAATACAATGGTTTCTATTCAGGTCTTGTCTGACTCTGACTAAACGACACCAGTCATGGCTAAAAGGCTCTGATTCCAGAAAACTTTTTCCTTGGCAGAGCATGCCCGTCCCCCTGGCTGCCCCATCCGGCCTCATCTGTGGCTTTCTCTTCCTCTGTGCCTCCTTCGAGTCCAGGTGTTCCAGAGCCAGGGCCACATGCCTTCCCGACATGGGCCTCAAGCTCAGTGTCCCCAAGGGCCAGGCAGGGGAGAGAAAGAAGCATCAGGGGGAAGATTGTAAGTGGGTGTGCTGGACACCGTCCTGACTTGAGGTAGCATGTCTGTCTTGAAGCATTCAGAGACGCGTTTTTAAGGAACCCTCTTCCATGGCAGTGGGTGAGAGGTGGGAGAGGGGTGGAGAGATGGGTCATAGAATTACCCATTCACAACATCCTCCGATTTTACTCTTTCTTCCCACGCCCATCCCACTTCCACAGTTTCCAATACCATCTACAGCTGGGACTTCTCAAATCCTTCTCAAATCTAGGATGGAAGTCGCAGACCTTTCCTGAGTCCCTGACCCAGGTCTGCCATGCCCTTGGTTCTCATGCGCCTGGGTTCCCATCTCTGGGGCTCCCAAGCCCCAGACCAGATGTCTGGGCCCATCCTCCCCTTGCCCCTCATTCCACAAATCCATAGGCCCCCAGGCTCTTGCCCCGTGAATCTTTGCCCTGACCCCTCCTCTCTGGGTCCCCACAGCCCTGGCCTGCCTCAGGCCTCTTCTCCTCCCACTTGACCCTTGCCCAACATGGGTCTCAAGCTCATCGTTCCCGAGGGACAGGCAGGGAAGAAAAGAAGCATCAGGGGGAAGATTGTAAGTGGGTGTGCTGGACACCGTCCTGACTTGAGGTAGCATGTCTGTCTTGAAGCATTCAGAGATGCGTTTTTAAGGAACCCTCTTCCATGGCAGTGGGTGAGAGGTGGGAGGGGGTGGAGAGATGGGTCATAGAATTACCCATTCACAACATCCTCCGATTTTACGCTTTCTTCCCACGCCCATCCCACTTCCACAGTTTCCAATACCATCTACAGCTGCTGCTGCTAAGTCGCTTCAGTCGTGTCTGACTCTGTGTGACCCCAGAGACGGCAGCCCACCAGGCTCCCCCGTCCCTGGGATTCTCCAGGCAAGAGCACTGGAGTGTGTTGCCATTTCCTTCTCCAATGCATGAAAGTGAAAAGTGAATAGCTGGGACTTCTCAAATCCTTCTCAAATCTAGGATGGAAGTCGCAGACCTTTCCTGAGTCCCTGACCCAGGTCTGCCATGCCTTTGGTTCTCATGCTCCTGGGTTCCCATCTCTGGGGCTCCCAAGCCCCAGATGTCTGGGTCCATCCTCCCCTCACCCCTCATTCCACAAATCTGTCGGCCCCCAGGCTCCTGCCCCCTGAATCTTTGCCCTGACCCCTCCGCTCTGTGTCCCCACAGCCCCGGCCTGCCTCGGGCCTCTTCTCCTCCCACTTGACCCTTGCCCAGCCTTTTCCCCCGGCTTCCTGAACTCCCATTCATCTTCACGTGGCCCCCAGGGAGTTCCACACCCAGAGCTGACCCTGCCCCTTCCAGGGCTCCCTGGAACACCCAGACCCGGTCCCCAACCCCTCAGGGTGGCATTTGAGGCCCTGTAACTTCTGGTCCCACCCTCTTCCTTGGTTTCCTCTCTCCGATGGCCCTGGCACCCTGAACTCTGCCCTTTCTTCAATCCACAATGTCAACAGGGGGCAATTTATACTTGCTGTTCCCACTCCTGGAATCCAGCTCACCTTCAGCTGTCAAACTCCAACTCTGTCACCTTCAAATGTTCCCTCACTGACCCCTCTTCCTGTGTCCCCTCCCAGCCTTAACCAGATGCTCCCCCGGGGACCAGCGGTGTGTTCTCCGCAGCTCTCACTTCCTAGCCTTAGAATCATCTTCCTCTCACCAGACCAGAGGTTTCTAAACTTCCTTGACCATCCTTCCCATCAGTAGAAGTTTCTGAGCTGCTGCTGCTGCTGCTAAGTCGCTTCAGTCATGTCCAACTCTGTGCGACCCCAGAGACGGCAGCCCACCAGGCTCCCCCGTCCCTGGGATTCTCCAGGCAAGAACACTGGAGTGGGTTGCCATTTCCTTCTCCAATGCATGAAAGTGAAAAGTGAAAGGGAAGTCGCTCAGTCATGTCCGACTCCTAGCGACCGCCCAAACAGTATTTATATTTATGCATCATTCAAGTCATCCTGCACTAATAGAATATATTCATAATAGAACACACCTTAAATTAGGAACACTGACATTTCCCACACCCCAAGGGTGGTCTTAGGGACACCAGAAAGCCAGAGCCCCCTTGAGAGACCATCACGGAAGGCCAGGAGCTCTTAAGAGCCGCCACTCTTCACCCCGGCTTACCCAGCACAAGCACAGGGTCTACACACACGAGTTAGTAACTGCGACCTTCCAGTGGGAGTCACACATATTTGCCAGGGCTTACTAAGCACTGAGTGCTGTTTCAGAAATACCGCAAGCATTAACTTGTTTAATTCTCACAATAGCTTCAGGAACTAGAGCCTGTTTTTACGCCCAGATAATAGATGAGCACAATGCCCAGAAGAGTAAAATGATTTGCCGCAAGCCACCTAGCGCCTCAGTTGAAATTTGTGTCTCGGTTCAAATGTGAACTGTGGCAAGGGTCTGTACTCTCGCAAACAGTGCTCCCCCTTGGAAGTGCTGAGTGAGAGTGTCTGGGAGGAATGAAGGAAGGGATGAATGAATGAGACAGGAACAGCCAAGAAAGAAAGACAAGAGAAAGTGACACCAGAAGGCAGACACCCAGAAGGGAAACCGGGAAGGAAAGAAACAGAAGCCTGCCCTGGGGCTTTAACACTGATCCTGAGCGCGAGGCCGGGAAGTTGCAAATGTTTGCAGACTGACCCAAGGCCTCCCCGATACACAGGGCCACCGGGGAACGCCCTTGGGAGTGTCCGCAGTGACAAGACCGGGGACCGAAAGGACCCGAAGGGCGCGGTTTGCGCGGTGTGCGGGGCTCAGCGGGCCCGGGACGCTCGAGGGTCTGTCCCCTGGGCGAGCTCCTCACCCCGAATCTGTGGGGTCAGCGACGAAAGTCGTGCACGTCTTCTTCTTGAAGATCTTGGGAATCCAGCTCTGGGGGACAGGAACAAGGGATGAGGGGATCCAACTCAGTCCTGCGGACACAGAGTGACCCGCCCGCGCCCTAGCGGGAGATCCGGGAGTCCAGGACCCCAGCGTCATCCTCTCCCGGATTCCGGAGACTCGACCCCCACCCCCAGCCTCCCCCCTTCTATCCGTCCCCGGGGACCCAGGAGTCCCGGCCTCCAGTAATCCCCCCCGCCCCCTCCTTTGTCTGACCCAAGAATCCAGGTCTCAAGCGCCCTCCTCCCTGCGAGCAAGGAGGCCCGGCCCAGGCTCCCTGTTCCCTCAGACCCGGGTCCGACGCTGTACCTGCTCCTTCTCCGCACCCACCATGCTGCCGCGGGCACAGCGACCTATCTGGCAGCCCGCACCCCCTGCACCAACCCGGGGCTCTAGACGCGCCCGGGACAGACCGGATCCGCCGCCTCCCCGCCCAGCCCGGGGCGGGACCAGGTCTGCGGGGCGGGGAGCACAGGGGATGCGTAGAGCGGGAGGCGGGGCCGAGGCTGGAACAGGACCCGGGGAGAGGGGTCAGGGACCAGAGAGAGGGGATCGGGGACCAGAGAGAGGAGATCGGGGACCCAGAGAGTGAGAGACAGAGTCCAAGAGAGGGGGGCAGAGGTCAGAGAGAGGAGGACGGGGCGCAGAGAGGAAATGCCAGCGATGAGGGGGAGGGTCCACTGACCACACTGACAAAGTGTTGGGGGGGACACAAAGACTTAGGTGGGGGCAGAAAATTGGATGGGTGGAGGGCTACAGTGACCCAAAGAGACAGTGAGAAAGGCTCGGATAGGGGGGATAGTGTGCACACAGACACACTCAAGAGTGAGAAGAAGGGGACGGAATCCTCAGGATGGGGGATAGGGGTCCTGAGAGAGCAGGTGAAGAAACAACGGTGGAGAGAGGGAGACCCGTGAAGAAGGCTGGGGCCCCAAAGAGCTGAGCAGCAGTGCTGGGGTGAGCAGTGGGAGGTGTGGGTAGGCGAACGGGCAGGGCGGTGTGTCCCCTGCCAGCTCTCTGACAGGGACAGCTGTGGCCGCCCGGGTAACCTGAGCCCCCCGCCCCGCTGCGCCACATTTATAGCCCTGGCCTGGCCCCATCCCCTGCCCCCAGATCTGAGTCCCAGGGACAGGAGGTCACGGGTATGTGTGCCGCAGCAGAATGCCTCTCACCCCTCGCCAGGGCCTCCATGCTGGCATCCACCATTTCAGCAGAGCAGCCCATTCTGGCCAGAAACTCCCGGGAATCTAACCCCCTAGTCCTTCCTTGGCAGGGGTCTCTCCCTTCACATACATCCCTCCTGCTCCCCTCCCCCGGGGTCCAGGCTCCCCGACACTGGCCGACTAAAAATCTAGCCACTGTCTTGGCAGCTGCCAAACATGAACGCGTTGGCAGCCCAAAGTCAGAGACCCTCAACTCCTCTCTCCTGGCCAAAGAGAGACCCCTTCATTCACCCCCTACCCAGCTGAGAGGAGGAGGTGCAGGAGGGGAGGGGCAGGAGGGGACTGACCCAGAATAACTCAGGGCCCAGAGTAAATTTAGCCACAGAAAGGGGAGGAGAGAGACCCTATTGGCTGGGAAGTGGGAAGGAGGGCCTGTGAGGGGGGTCAGGGGACTCTGAAGACAGCCTCAGAGGGGTGTCCAGAGGCTGACTGTGAGGGCCAGAGGGCAGAGACGGGGAGGGACACAGCAAAGGAACAACACACGGAGCCAGAAAGGGAAGGAGCCCCAAAGGGACAAGGAGCCCAACATCCATCCTCGCAGCCACAGTCGCAGTGGGAGCCAGCCCTGGGAGCAGCTCCGCTGCCTGTCTGTCCCCATGGGCCTCTGCGGGCCATGGCTGCACACTTCTGTCCTCTGGGCCACAGTGGCCAGCCTGCTCCTCCCCCCCGCCATGACCCAGCAGCTGAGAGGGGCTGGACCCGGCCCCAGCAACTGGGATGACCATGCAGGAGCTTCGGGGCCCTCGGAGGACGTGTCGGGCAAGTCTGACCACCCCGCGCACAGCCACGGAGGCCATGGAGATGAGAACAGGGATGTTTCCACAGACAGTGGGCACCATTTCTGGGGCCACGGAGACCACGGAGAAGAGGACGAAGATGTCTCCAGAGAATCCCAAGGCCATAGGTACCAAGGCCGCGAGGTGGGAGATGAGAACGTCTCTGACGAGGAGGAGTACCCCAAGCATGCTCAGCAGGCCCACGGACACAGACACCACAGAAAAGAAGACGCAAATGATTCAGCTGAGCGCGGGGACCACTTCCCCAGCCACGAGAGCCAGAGCCATCAAGACGAGGAGGAGGAGGAAGTTGTGTCCAGTGAGCATCACCATCATCACGTCGTCAGGCAGGCCCACCGAGGCCACAGAGAAGAGGAAGATGAAGACGAGGAAGAGGAGAATGTCTCCACTGAGTATGGACAGCAGGTCCACAGATGCCAGGACCGCGGGGAGCAGGAGGACAAAGACGGCTCAGAGGAACATGACCGCGACCATGGCCCCAGCCACAGACATGGGGGCCACGAAGATGACGATGACGGCGATGATGCTGTCTCCACCGAGCGCAGACATCAAGTCCACAGGCACCGAGATCATGGGGAAGAGGAGGAGGAGGAGGCTGTCTCAGAGGAACATCCCCACCATCACAGCTCCAGCCACAGACACCAGGGCCACGAAGAAGAAGCAGATGATGAAGATGATGATGATATTGTCTCCACTGAGCACAGACATCAAGTCCACAGGCACCAAGATCATGGGGAGGAGGAGGATGACGATGACTCAGAGGAACATCACCACCATGGCCCCAGCCACAGATACGGGGGCCACAAAGAAGAAGAAGAAGATGATGATGATGATGAAGATGACGATGATATTGTCTCCACTGAGCACAGACATCAAGTCCACAGGCACCGAGATCATGGGGAGGAGGAGGATGACGATGACTCAGAGGAACATCACCACCATCATGGTGGCAACAAGGAAGATGAGGATGAGGATGTGTCCACGGAGCACTGGCACCAGGGCCCCAGACATACCCACCATGGCCTTGGAGACGAGGAGGAAGAGGACGAGATCACAGTCAAGTTCAGCCACCATGTTGCAAGCCCCCAACCCCAAGGCCACAAGAGCGCTAAGGAGGAGGACTTCCCGGAAGATTATAAAACAGCAGTCCCTGGCCATGACCACCATGGAGTCCCCAAGGAGGAAGATGAGGACATCTCTGCCAGGCTTGGCCACCAGGCTCCCAGCCACAGGCAGCAGGACCACAGAGATGAGGGCACTGGCCACAGAGGGTCCATCAGGGAAGAGATGAGCCACCGGTCCCCAGAACACATGGGGGTGAAGGATAGAAGCCACTTAAAGGAGAGCGATTCTGAGGAGGACGAGGAAGAGAAGGAAGAGGATCACAGCTCCCGTGAAGAAGCCAACGAAGGTTCAGAGGAGGGAGGAGAAGGCACCCGTCATGGCAGCCTGGATGACCAGGAGGATGAGGAAGACGAGGAGGAAGGGCATGGCCTCAGCCTGAGCCAGGAGGAGGAGGAAGAGGAGGAGGAGGAAGAGAAGGAGGAAAAGAGAGAAGAGAGAGCTGAGGTTTGGGTCCCACTGAACCAAGACCACCAGGAGGAAGATGAAGAGGAGGCGGGGCTCGAAGAAGATGAACTCCCCTTCACCATCATCCCCAACCCGCTGACCCGGAAGGAGGTGTCTGGAGGTGCCTCCAGTGAGGAAGAGAGTGGCGAGGACAAGGGTAAGTGATCTGACTGGTTGGGGGTGGGGAGGAGCGGAGTCAGCCTGGGTCACTGCTGCCCTCTTGTCCCCACAGGTCAGCAGGATGCCCCGGAGTATGGGAACTACCAGCCAGGGTCCCTGTGCGGGTACTGCTCCTTCTGCAATGTATGTCCGCAACCCAGATCCACCCACCAAGCTGTTTCTAGACTTTGGTCCAGGGCTCTGGTGTGCCTGGGGAGGGTCGTGAGCAAAGGAGAATCAGGGACAGTTCTGAGTGAACAAAGACACTTCTGGGGCCACCAAGGGGGCAGACTGGAGGCCAGGAGGCTGGGGAGGAGGCTGGGACAATGGTCCAAGAGTGGGAGGGTGAGGCCTGAGCTGCACTTGCAGACCCGAGGACAGGGAGGAGGGGGCAGGGCAGATCGCCAGGGGTGGTGGGCGGGGGGGGGGGGTGGGGGGGGGTGGGGGGGGGTGGGACAGGACTGGAGACGGTGAGCAGGGAGGAAGGTGGTGAAGAGACTACCCGAACGTCCAGCGCACAGTAACAAGGTGGTGTCGCGGCACCTGGCAATGGGGAAATGAGAGGGTGGAAAGCAGTTTGGGGGAAGATAACTGAGCTCAGTGCTGGAGGTGAGGAGGCTGAGAAGTTGGGGAAACGTCCAGCCGGCAGGGCGGAGGACTGGTGGATGGCTCCTAAACATCTCCGTCTAACCTGGCTCCCATGGTCCCCAGCGATGCACTGAATGTGAGAACTGTCACTGTGACGAGGAGAACATGGGAGAGCATTGCGACCAGTGCCAGGTGAGACTTCTCCCAGACCCAAAGACCCTCCAAGGCTCAGGGTGGCCCGGGACCAGCTAAGCACCCCCAGCCCCAAATCCTGCCCTCTGCCCTCAAACCGACCTAACCCCTTACTCTTGATGTAGCCTGGACTCCAAACCCCGTCCTACCTCTGACCTTAAGCTCCACCTAGCTAGTCTCCACAGCTAGTCTCCTGCCCTCGTGCTGCCCACGCCCCATCCTGACCCCGCCCCTGACCGCCTCCTACCTCTCTCTCTCTCTCCGTATCCTCAACCCCAGCACTGTCAGTTCTGCTATCTCTGCCCGCTGGTCTGCGAAACTCTCTGCTCACCGGGTGAGCATGGGCGGGGCCCAGGAGGAACCCGGTGAAAGGGCGGAGCCTAGAGGGGGCGGAGCCAACTCGAGGAGGGGACCGGAAGGCTGTGGGGCGTGGCCATGTGGGGAGGCGTGGCCGAGGCTGGGCATCTTTGACAGGAATGGGAGGAGCACTGAGGGGTGGGGCCCGCACCGAGGGAAGGTTGGGGAGAGATGCCAAAACTAAAGGGGTTAGGAGTGCCTAGAGGATTGAAGGGCGAGCCTAGAACCGAGAGGGTGGGGCCAAAGCAAGAATGGGGCTCCTGAAGCATGAGAACACCCAGAGCCGAGGGGAAGGAGTGGGCCCTTCAAAGGTGTCCCGGAAGAAGGAATTAATTTGGGAGAAGGAACCCAGAAAGGGGGGGCGGAGCTAGTCCTGATCCTGGACTGAGTGAAAAGTGACCCCCATATTCACCCGTGATGTACCCCTCAAGCCTCTTCTCTCCCACAGGAAGCTACGTCGACTATTTCTCCTCGTCCCTGTACCAGTAAGTATGTGGAAGGGAAAGTGTGAGGGCTCCTTTAGAAAGGTGCTGTCCCGCTATGAATTACTGGACAACTCTGGGATTCTATTTCCCCCTTGGTGAAATGGGCAGGTTAAGGACCTCTAAGCGCCCTGGGGTGAGCTAGGGACACTTCGACTGTCCAATCTCTGCGTCCTTCTCTCCAGAGCCCTGGCAGACATGCTGGAAACTCCGGAACCCTGACCCAGCCTCGCGGCTGCGGCGCAGACATACCTCCTTGGCCCTCCAAACCCTTTCCACGAGCCATATTTATTTCTCTGAATAAACGTGCTCCCCGAGACCTCACTGTCAGGCGTGGGGTCGTGGGTTTGAGGGAGAAGAGGCCTGAACTCCTCGAGGTGTTTGGTTTACTAGGTCCTGATAAATAAATCAGTCAACACGGGAGCTTTTTGAAACAGTTCTCTTTACCCGTGATCACTGAGTGACGCCTGGGGCAGGGAGGCCGACCAAGAGTCAGGGGCGAGGGCTCCCCCACCGTCCTTCCTCCCCCCACGCCACGTCGCCCAGTGGCATCATGGAAAGAGGATTCTCCCATGCAAACCCCGGAGCCGGAGCGGAACGGGGAGCGCAGTTCTGCACCCCGTACCCCCGGGGCACGGACACGGCCACAGCACGGGGGGCGGAGGGGCCTCGGGGACACGAGACACTGGGGAGAGAGAGGGAACCCCGCCCGCAGCTGACCCCAGACACCAGCGACGGGACGCGGCGGGGCGGGGCTGAGTGGCACAAGGGGCGAGGCTTTTAGCAGCGAGTCCCCCCTCCCCTCCTTTCGGACGAAGAAGGAAGACTTGGGCCCCGCAACTGAGAAGAAAGAGGAGGGGTCAGCCTCTCCCCGCATGCGGCCCGGGAGGGAAGCCCCGCCCCCTTCCCGCGGGGAAAGGGCACCCATCTCCCATCGGAAACTGATCAATAAATTACAAAGTAGAGGAAAGGGAGGCGGAAGTTTGGGGCGGGATTTCTTCCTGCCCTCTTCTTCCCCCCTCTCAGTCCAGTGCATGTGGTTTGGTCCAGGCCCAGTCCATTTGTGAGGCGGGGACCAACATCCCCCGTTCGTCTGTACAGATGGTCCAGTCCGCGGCGCGAGCTCCCCAGTACACTCTCCCCGGCGAGACCATACTGTGGGCAGGAGAGGGAGCAGCCCAGCCTCTGAAAGGTTCTTCCGTCCGAGTGAGGTCACCTGCATTGACGCCAGGCGTGAAGATCCACTGTGCCGCCCCGATCCCCAAGATCGCCCAGTATGGTCCTCACCTGGAAGCCTACACTAGCAGGAATAGGTCCGGACAGAAACGCCATCTGCCCGGGAACTCCCAGAAGTCTGGCCTGGAGGAAGAATGAGCATTGGTTCAGCGCACACACACACACACACACACACACACACACCCGCCCAGTGAGCATTGGTTCGGTAAAGCGCGCTCACACACACACACACACAGACAGACACACACACACACACACCCGCCCAGTGAGCATTGGTTCAGTAAAGCGCGCTCACACACACACACACACACACACCCGCCCAGTTCCTCCTCCACCCAAGCGTCCTCCCTTGGATTCCCCCTCCCTAGAAGCCAACGGCTCCCCCAAGTCAGTTTCCATTCCTTTCTCAAAGCCTCAGATTCCTTCAAAATGCCCCAGGTGACACTGGACGAGTTCATTTCCCACCCTGGAAAACGGGGTATGATAGGATCAATCCATTCCACACCCTGGGGAGGGAGTTGGCTTGTTGGAGCGGTCCATTTGTCGTGGGTGGGGGAAAAAGGGACTAGACCATTTCAGACCTCGAGAAGGCTGGTGGAATGTGGAGGTGGTCTCTCCCCCGACACCTAAGAAGGGGAGGGGAGCAGAGGCTGTCCCATTTAGTATCCGCCCACCTTCCGGCTGCAGCTTGCGGAGAGGGAGCCCCGGCGAGCCCAGAGCCCCTGCTGCGGCCGAACGAAAGTTGGGGGGCAACATCTCAGCTGAGTCGGGGGTTACGCCTCGGAGGTCCTTCTCTCGGAACATCTTCCGCCAGGATGGGGAGCGGCTGAAGGACTTGGCACTGTCCTAGGTATAGGGGTGCAGCCAGCTGGTGAAGGACTAGGGCCGCGTCCCACTCCACTCCTCCTTTTGACCCCACCCCTCTCCGGCTCCCTCCGCTCCTTTAGCCCCGCCCCTTCCCTGGCACCGTCTCCAACCGCGACTCCTTGGGCAAGTCAAGCCCCACCCCTTTAGCTGCGAGTCTAGAGAGGCAGCTGGGAGAGTGGAGTCCCCTACGCTTGCTGCTGCTGCGCCCACCTCATCCAGCCGCCTGTCTGTGCCCAAGGAAATGAGGTTGCTGAATTCCTTTTCCAAGAGCTGCCGGGCCTGCAGGGGAGAGGTGGGAGAGAGGCTGCAGCGTGCAGTCTGCAAGATGGGGATGCTCAGTGTGCCCCGGGCTCGGCGGCAGCTCACCTGTGCATTTTGCGTGGGGATCTGCAGAAGCAAGGCCAGGTCGGAGTAGTCGAAGGTCTCGTCCAGGGCGAGCAGTGCCCCGTGCACCCCGCTCTCCGTGAGGTTCGTGGCGAATTCCTTCAGGCCCAGCCCGGACACCCAACCCATGACCCGCTCATTGGACCACACCATCACGTCTGGGGATGGAAGGGACCCTCAGTTGCACCCTTCCTGGGGCCTGACCCTTCATTTATCCTGTATCTCCAACCCCATTTCCTCTTCCTGTCTCCACCCCGTCTCCCCTGGCCTCCCTCCCCTTCCCTATTTATGCCTCCTCCAACCCTGTCCCAAACCCCTGCACATGGCTCCCAGCTGGACTCATACTTTTCTACTCACCTCGGATCTGGGTCTGACTCTCTTCCCGCCTCCGCTCCAAGTCCTTCCTGTCATAGTTGAGCCGTTTCAGGCACATGATCCCATAATGCAGGCTCACCCTGAGTAGCAGAAATAGGGGAGTCACAGAAGAGCCCCACAACCCCAGTGACTGTTTTCCCTGTTGCTTGTGGTTTTCTGGAGGCTGGGGAATTGCTCCACTGGATCTGTTCTATCGATTGCTGACCATCCCAGGAGCCGGGATATTTTTTAAAAAGCAGTTCCTGTTAGCCAGCCTGTAAGGAGTATGGGGTCAGCTAGCCAAGCTGTCTCAGGACTTGGACTATTCCTATTGGACCATCTTAATGGGTGGAAGGGGCACAGGAATCTGGATTTCCTAACAATCCATGCTAAAGGACCAAAGATAGTCCAAGATGAATTAATTCCCACATCACTGGTCCTAGTTGCCAAAGACTCTCTAGAAGTGGGGGCTTCCCCCACTTGGAATGTCGCCACGGGCCAGGCAACCTCACCTGTGAAAGCTGTCCACCATCTTGAGCTGGCCCCGGAGTTCCTTCTTGTTAAGATGATCTAACATTCGGGCATCCACCAGCGACTCCATGAAGTAGCTGCGGTACTGGGGCAGCCCCAGGCTGGGCAGCCAGTCGTTCCCCACCCATTCGTGGTTCATGTCGCCATATGCCAGGATCTGGGGCCATGGGCAGGTGGGGGAGCAGTCAGGCCTTCTGACCCCTTCCCATGTGTGTACGAAGGGGTACAGTCCAACCCTCTCTCTCCCAAATCCAAGGTTGTTCTTTCTCTATCCCATAGCAGGACAATGGCCAGTCTCTGCTCAGGACAACGGGCTATTCAAAACTGTTTCCTTCTCCTTCATAATGACAGCACAGGCCCTTGTCTACTCAAAGCATCATTATCACTTGCGAACTTGCTGAAATTGCGGAATCTCAGACCCTAGGCTACTGAATCGAAATCCTCACAGTACATTTAAGAAGTACTAGTCTAGCATCGTCCCAAGTCAGAACAATTGATCAGTCCAATATCACTACTCCAAGTCCGCACAACAGATTCTTCCAGCGTAGCTCCCTCCCCAACAAAGGATAACGGATTCATCTACCACTCTTGTGCTGTCCCCAAAATACTAGCCAGATGCTACATCTGGCCCACGACAATATTCTGGATCCACCCCCAAGTCCTTCACTCCTCCCAGCATGAGGAAACAATCCATACCCTGGGCTATTGGAAACAAAGACCCAACATAGCTCCAGTACCTCAGGTGAGTTCATACCTCTCGCCCTCTTGAGAATAAAATGTACCTCCTTCTACCCAACTTCTTCTCAGCCTGATGTACCCTGTCCACCCACAACCCCGCCCCAAATGCTTTCCCTTTTGCCCCAGTAGTGGAACAGCCCCACTTCCCTCTGCCTAGGGCAAAGAGCCGCTCAGCGTTTCCCTCTAGTTACAGCAATGAAACAGCCCCTGGAGCCCGCGCAACCAACCATAATGGGATGACCCGTGCACCACTGAATGGAACAGTCGGGCTTCTACACCAGCCCACCAAGTCACAGTGACAGCCCTGAGCAGAGCTCCGCCAGCGCCCCCCCGCGGTGAGGATGGAATGCTCCGGCGAGGGGCGGGGCGGGGCGGGGCTCGGAGAAGGAGGGGCGTCCATGCAGCGTGCACAGCCTGTTCATGCGCCCACGACCCGCCCCGCGCCCCCTACCTGCTCCCAGCTGATCTCCTTGGTCTCCTGACCAGTTAGTGGGAAGAGGGGAGAGAAGGGGTGGGTTAAGGGGCAGGCGGAGGAGGGCGGAAAGGACGAACGGACGGACAGACAGCCACAGACTCACCCGCCACCCGGCCCCTGCCCAGGGAAAGTTAGTGCCACCCCCAAGGCCACGGGCAGGGGGCACTCACAGGCTTGGTCGTCGCAGTAAGGGACTCCATCTCCTCGTGTGTCATCCACACGTTTCCTGTGGACTGAGGGGCGAGAGGTGTTATGGAGGTTGGGAAAGAGCTGGACAGGGGAGGGGAAGAGAGTCGTGCTCCTGGAGGAGCCGAATTAGGCATGGGAACACATAATTTTCTGTATGGAACAAAATGATTAAATGTTAGAAGGCAGTAAATGCCATGGGGTTAAAAAAAAAAAAAAGGTGTTCGTGTATGATGGTGGTGGGGACTAGTTTAGCTGTTGAGTTAGGGAGGCCTCTTGGAGGTGGTGACATTTGAGCTGAGACCTCAGGGATGCGTAGGAGCCAGCCTCGGAGGTAAAAAGGAGGGAGCGGTGCTCCAAGGAAAGGGACCAGCAAGTGTCAAGGAGCAGAGCAGAAAAGGAGCTGGGGAAGGGGCCCCTCATTGTGGGACTTGTAGAGAACCATATGAATTGCGGTTTTTCTCCGGGGTAGGATCCTTCTGCTGCGGTGTGTAAGACAGACTGAGGGGTGGAAGTAGAGGGGAGGCAGGGAGGCCTGAAGGGTGTCCCACCCTCAGAGATAATCCAGGTGAGAGACTGTGGAGCAGGGTATTTCTGACAAGACAGAGCTAGAATGAGCGGGCTCAGGATTGGCTACCCTGAAGACAGTACTCTGAGGATTGGCTACCCTGAAGACAGTACTCTGAGGATTGGCTACTCCAGCGGGGGCTGGGATTGGTCCTGGACACTCACGGTGCGGGAGGAGGCAGGAGCAGAGGGTGAGGTGAGTGAGACCATCTCCTGGATGGCAAGGCGCAGCTTGAGCCGGTGCAGTGGGTTGCTGATGCCGATCTCGCGCTGGATCTCCGTGTCTGACAAGTTGGCCATGATGGCACCACTCTTGACATTGGCCCGGCAGGCGGCCACATACCACGCAGGCATGCCTACCCACAGCTGGACCAGAGGGAGAAAGGAAGGAAGGGGTGGACATGAGACAGAGAGACAGAGATATATCACAGCAGAAATGGGAGAAGGACAGAAAGAAAGGGGGAGAGGGAGACCGAGAGGTGGGGAAAGGCAAGTGGGGGAGAAACAGAAAGAAATGAGGAAATTAGCAGTGAGGCAAAGACATCAGGAGTCAGAGGGAGACACAAAGAGACGAAGGACAGTCAGAGAAGGGTGAGCCCAGGGTCAGAGGGGAAAGAGAGATGGGGACAGAGATGAGAGGCAGAGAGGCGGAGAAAAAGAAGCAAAGCACATTGAGAGAGACACGGGAAGAAAAACGGGGAATGACAAAAACACAGAAATGAGGAGAGGCAGAAAAATAGAGAAAGAGAATCCCAGAGACAGAGGCATGGGAAGACACAGAGAGAGAGACAATAGGACCAAGATGGGCACGGTGAGGGGTGAGGGGAGAAGGAAAAAAAAAGCAACAGGAAGGTCCACAAGAAACCTGACCCCTCCCAGGGCCTCAACCCCCAGCTCCCTTCCCCCGACACCTCTGGGCCAGGAGGATGGCACAGGGTCAGCCAGCCCTGACTGTGGGGTTCTCAGAGGGGTTGGGGATGAAGAGTCAGGACATTTCTGGACCCCAGTACCTCTAGCCAGGAGACCACAGTGGGCCCATCCCAAGCAGCAAAAGGCAGGCCCTGACGGCAGGCCTCTTCCAGAAGTTCATGCCTGAAGAGAGAGCACCATGGCAGGAGGTCTCAGGGGTAGAGACACCTAGCCCTCTCGGATAGCTCCCTTCACCAACTGCTCCCCCGCCCCGTCCACAAAAACAACTTTTATGAATGTAGAAAACGTGGCAGAAGGTTAAAAAAAAAACCAAATACCTGTGATTCTTTGTAATCCCCTTCCCCCGACACACATGTACACACACCAAACAAATGAAAAGAGGAGGGGAAAAAAAACCAACCCTCTAGGAGTTCCCAAATTTCCAAGCAAGCTCAGGATCTCAGACACCCCTTCCCAGAATTTTCTTACTTATGACCAGCCCTCCCCCGCACACATACCACACACCCACACTCACTTCCTCTTGTTTCTTCGGTCCTTATCTCCTGGGCCCGTCAGCTTGGCTAGCCCCAGAGGGTCAGTGGCCAGTGTCTCGTCTGAGGGTGTTCCAGCTGGAGGCAGGGAGGGGCCAAAATTTGGAGAGTCTCAGAGGGGAGGCAGAATCTTTGATGCTGGGGGGTTGAGAAGGATGCCAGGAAAGCAGAGGCCCAGAGGGATTAGTAAATGAGGCCACACAGAGGGAGTGATAGGACCACACAGGAACCAATGTCACCTCCTAGGCAAAGCATTGGAGAAATCCCCCAAATAGAGCTGATTCACTAGACTGGCCCTGGTAAGGTGGCAGTGGTATGCTGCTAAATTCTTAACAACTGGCTCCCTGGGGAAGAAAAGGTATTTCCTGATGGGTAGTATTTGCCAGTTTCCATGGTGTAAATAATCCCACCAATTTCAGGCTACCGAATGTGATGTCAAAGCAGCTCATAAAATTCCTGAAAATTTGACTAACTTGGATTTCACAAGTCAGACAAGCAAGCTCCTCTCTATTTAAAAACAAAAACAAAAACAGGTAAATGAAATAACAAATTCCTTTGTCCAACCATCACTCAGGCAGGCCTCAGAGTGCCCATCTTGCCCCTTCTCCCCTCGACTTCTGCCAAGGTTCCAGTGCTCAAAATGCATTACCAAATGATTGCGGACAGGATTGTATGTCAAGTGAATATGTAAAGAAGGAGGAAGGAAGGAATAAAGAAAGGGAGAGGAAATCAGGGGACTCACCCAGAGAAGAGCTGTCCCGACCTGGTGGTCCCATCCTCCCCTTCTCCTTCTTGCCAAAGAGACGGCCTATGGATGACTTGATGCTCTTCTTCTTGGGAGCTTTGTGCAGGGAATCTGGGGTGCCCTCACTGGGTGAGCAGGACAGAGTGAAGCTAGATCCCATCTGGTAGGTTCCAAGTCTTTGTCCACTCCCATCTCCTCCTCCCAAGCAAGTCCCTCCCTGTCTCGTCCCTTATTCTTACTGACCTTCCCCGTGATGGCCCTCCATCCTCCAGGGATCCCGCCTGCAGTGCCAAGGCTTGCGTCATTCTCTCAAGGCGGGCTGAGCGAGGAGTGGGAGGTGGGGTGTCTCCTGGGATTGCTGGCCCCTCCCCTCGGGGAGCCACAGCTTCCTCCTTAGGGACATGATTCTGTAGACAGGCAGAGTTGCTACACTGAGTCGGAGGGATCATGTTGGGGGCTCCTCATTAGCTGGGAGGTATGCCAGGTGTCTAGGATACCCCTGATTTGGACTATCACTTCTAAAGATAGGCTAGATTAAGTGGGAGTGAATTGCAGAAATATAAAGGCAATAACTTCAGTCCTTCTGGAGCTTGATGAGCCCATATTTCTACTGTCTTAGCTTCTGGTGTCAGGAGTGGGATCTGCTCAGTTTCAAGGAAATCTAATGAGTTACAAGTTCTGACAATAGGAAAGCTGAGTTTAAGGCAATAAAACAGGGTTATAGCTCTTGTGCCCGTCTCTAAGGTCAATTCTGAGGCCATTATGGTAGTTCTCAAATGTACATTTAGTCACAGAATATATATATATATATTCTGTATCCAGTGGTTAAGCGGTTAAGACTTGGTACTCTCGCTGCTGGAGCCCAGGGTCTGATCCCTGGTTGGAGAACTAAAATCCAGCAAGCTGCATGACATGGCCAAAAAAATTAAAAATAAAAATCCTATGCAGAAATTTAATGCATAAAGTAGGTAAAAGTAGATCAGATCTGACTAAAGTACAAGTTAGGGTTCAGGAATCCAGTGATTCAGCCTCCCCTTTGCCCCGCTTTTTTAAATTTTAAAAATTATTTTTGGCTGCCCTGGGTCTTCATTGCTGTGCATATGCTTTCTCTAGTTGCAGTGAGCACAGGCTACTAGCTGCAGTGCACGAGCTTCTCATTGCAGTGGTTTCTCTTGTTGTGGCGCACGGGCTCTGGAGCCCAGGCTCAATAGTGGTGCACGGGCTTAGCCTCCCCCCAGCATGTGAAATCTTCCTGCAGAAGGGATCGAATCTGTGTCCCCTGCACTGGCAGGCAAATCCCCAACCACTGGACCACCAGGGAAGTCCTCCTTTGCCCTTTGAGTTGAGCTTTTAGGGGAAGCTAAGGTTGCTAACATTGGTGTGATGGTTATTGTTGCTGTTTGTTAGGGAGCCCTGTTTATGACCTCCCTCCACCGCCACCACCACCACCAAGCTGAGGAGACTTAAGAATACTCACAGCTTTGTCGGTGCCCTCACGGGCAGGGCTGGGGGGTGCCAGACGGGGTGTTGAGTGGCCAGAGCTGGGAGGGGAGGGGCTGGCGAGGGTAGAGGTGGTGAGGGAGGGGGGCAGTGAGCAGCTGCTGCGGTAGCGGCCCAGTGAGTCCAGGCCAGAGCCTGACACCCGGCTCTCCAGCTCTTCTGCCCTTTGTTCTGTTGTCTCCTTCTCCTCTTGGATTAACCTGAGGAGGGAAATGGGGAGATGGGATGAGAGGACTGAGGCAGGCAATAGGAGAGGGAGCTTGGGGAGACTTCCTGGTGGTCCAGAAGCTAAGACTCCGTGGTTCCAATGCAGAGGATCCAGGTTCAATCCCTGGTTGGGGAACTAAGATCCCACATGCTGCACTGCACATCCAAAAGGAGGAGTCTGGGGATCCCAGTGGACCAGGAAGGCTTGGTGGAGCAAAAATAATTCTGGGGAAGGCACAATGAGGTCTTGGTGGATCCCTGATGGCCTCACAGGTTCAAAGGGAGTCAAGGGATCATGTTAGGCTCTGGAGGCTATGGAAAGATTAGGGATGACAGGATGACCAGAGTGTGCCTCAGGATGACCCTGATGATGCGCAAGTGGCTCTGGAAAATCATAAATGAATGACCGTGGGCAAGAGGTAAAGTTCTAAGGAGGGTAGAAAGAGCAAGCTCATAACAAGAGAAGGCTGAGATCAGGGACTCTGCAGTCAATCTGGGATCTGGGAAGGGCATAGAGACATTTGGTGAGAGTCAATATCTCCAGTCAGAATGAGCTGGAATGGAAGACGGTAGTCAGGTTGATATGTTTGCTGGGGCCCATGCAAAGTATCTTATCAGAGAATTGCTAAGTAGGGCAATTGCTGGGGAATCCAAGTAGACCTTATGTGATGGGGGAGTCTAAATAAACTGAGGATTTTTGTTATATCAGGTAAAAATTCTTGTTATCTAGAGTCGAGGTTCAGGTGTTTTGGATTGGGGACCTTGTGTCGAGATTCCTAGGGTACCGGGAGTCTCTGGGTAATGGTTGCTTGAAGCCAGGAAAGCCGTGATATAATGGAGGACTCTTGATGGATTGGATTGTGATTTTTGGTATCTGAGGATGCACTCTTGGGTATTTTGGGAAATTGTGAGTACTGTTTGTGGGGGGGGGCGCGGTGTATAATGTATAAATAGCACATAGGAGACTTCTGGGTATTTCCTCAGGGATTCCTGAATAGTGTTGGGCTGAGAGAACTCCTTGAGGATGGTTAGGAAAGGAGTTGGGCTTAGGTATTCAGATCAGTCTCCAGAGCCAGAGGGGCTGTGGGCTTAGCTCAGGCAGGACGAGAGAGAACTGGGCCAGGGCTCACTTGATCTCTTTGTTGATGGCCTCCAGCTGCTCCTGAAGCATGATGGCCAGTGTCTGAACATCTGCCTGCCCGCTGGGGGACAGCAGCTCAGCTCCAAACATCCCCTCAGCCTCCTCTTCATCTGAGCCGTCCAGCTCGCCAGGAAATGGAGGTGGCATGGACCCCGCAGGGGCAGACCTCTCCCACTCCTGTCTCTGTGTGGAGACAGAAGGATGGCAGGTGGACAGGGGCCAGAGGCAGACGCTGGGTCTCCCCTCACTGCTCCGGACCTTTCCCACCCTCCATGACCCCGCCCTCATCCGTTGACACTAACTGCCCCCACCCTGTGGTCCAGTCCCGTTTCCCCAGCCCACCTTTCTCTCTTGGTGGGGCCCTTTTTTTGAGCCCCCCCCGACACCCCCCACAACCTCCCCTGAGTCCACTGTTTCTTTTGACACAGCCCAATTCTTTTCTTCACTTAGCCCCATCCATTCTAGGATTCTACACCTTGCACATCACCCGCCCCCCAAACCCTCTTCCCAGCCCATCATTCCTCTAAAGTTCTCACCAGGCAGCAGGACATCCACGTGAGGAGACATCCAGGCAAGTGGGGATGGTGAAAGAAGAGAAGACAGTGTGGGCCCAGGAAGCCTTTCTTCTCCACTAGTCCCCGCCCAGAGCCCTGCATACGGGGCACCACCTCCTACTGCTGCCCTCCCAGGCCCTGCTCAGCCCAGGCCTCAGAAGCAGCTGCTGACCTTAGAGGGCTCATCCTTGACCCCTGACCAGCGGCCCCTCTTGCTTGCCCGGCCACTGCCAGCCCCATAGGGGTCCAGGTGGGCACCAGAAGGTAAGGTGGGTGCCTGAGAGTAACGGAGCTCCAGGGCACTGCCAGGGAGAGATCTGTGGGCATAGAGAGGGTGGAGACCAAGGGGTCAGGAAAAGGAACTAGAGGTCAGTGGTCATGTGGAAGGGCTTGGGGTCAGAGGACCGCAAGAAGGATCTTATGTTAAAAGTCAAAAAAAAAAGGGTCTGGGGCCAGAGATCATGAAGTCAGGAGTCAAAAATAAGAGGGGCCAGTGGAAGTCTCAGGAGGACAGGGAGGGGAATGGGGACACTTAGGAAGCAGAAGGGATGTGCTTGGCCAAGGGGGCCCCATGGACACAGGAAAGTTACTGTCACCTGGAGTAGGACGACGGTGGCCTCCCCCGAAGCTGATCAATCTCCATCTGCATCCGCTCCATCTCAGCCAGGAGCTGCTCCTGGGGGAGGAGGTTGGAGAGGCCAGGTCAGAATCTGCCCACTTCTGAGATCAGTCCCTCCCAGCCAGGCTGATTCCAGCCCCAGCAAAGCCTGCTCCATTTCTCTGGCCCTCACCCGCCAGGCTCCTCCCTACCTTGTTGAGCAGCAGCTCATCCTGAAGCTTCTTCATGTTGGCAATCTCCTCGCTTAGTGAGTTCTGTAGGGGGACAGGGGTGCAGTGAGGGGCCAGAACCTGGAAGCAGCCTCCAGTGCACAGAGGCAGGCCTGAGGGGACCCCAAGGGGAATGGATGGGCTGGAATGGTGAGTTAGAGGGTTGTGGAGTGAAGATGCTGCTGAAAAGGGGGAGTCCCTGGGAGCCCAGAATTCAGCATCCTGTGTAATTTCAGCAGATTCAGAGTTTGAGGATTATAGGCTCAGGGTTATAGGCTTGGGGAAACACCAAGAATTCAGTGTATAAGTGCCCCAGAATTCAGCTCTAGGGTGTTCAGGTGAAATAGTGCTGGTCCCAGCAATAGAGCAGTCTGTCAGATTTGAATTCCGGATGCCTAGATTTGAGGAGATCTCAGATAATGATTTGGGGAAAAGTCTGGGGCCCCAAGATTCCAGTTTATGGGAGTCCTAGATTGGGGCGCACCTTCTCCTCCAGGGCCCCCATGCGCTCCTTGAGATGAAGCTGCAGTCGTTCGTTGGACTCGCTCAGCAGCTTGTCCACTGTCTCGGACAGCCGCTTATTGTGGTCATCGTTCATCTTCTCCCGCTGCCGGGCCTGCCCAGAGGAGAGCAGGGCACAGGCGCTGGAACCCTGAGCGCTGCCCCTGCTCCCAGCTCCCACCCCCTTCAGCCCACCCTCTCATCTAAGGCTCATCCTCCAAGCCTCAAAGCCCCCTCACCCGCTGCAGCTCCTGGTTCTTCTCCTCCAACTGGGCCTCCAGCTGCCGAAGCCGCTCCTCAAAATTCCCATGACGTTCCTCAGCCTAGAAGTTGGAACCCATGGCATCTGACTGTCCCGCTAGGACCCGGTCAGGCCCCAGGCCCCACCTCCTCCAAGGCTGGCTTCCAGGCCCCGCCCCTGGAGCTCTAGGCTCCTCCCCAACAAAACTCCAAACCTCGAACTTGAGTCTCAAGCCCTGCCCTCTCTATAAGCTCTGTCCCCTTCTCAGTTCAGGTCCCACCTATCCTTTTAGTCCAAACTAGAAAACAGCCCTGAGTCGGGAAGATCCCCTAGAGGAGGAAATGGCAATTCACTCCAGTATTCTTGCCTGGAGAATCCCATGGACAGAGGAAACTGGCGGGCGCTACAGTCCACAGGGTCGCAGTCGGACACGACTGAATCGACTTAGCAGAGAACGTCACCTCCCACCAAACCTCTAGGCCCTTCCCCCATTCTAAGTCACGTCCCTTTCTAGATCCCACGCCCTGCCCTTTCTGTCTGAATTCAGGCTGTAGGTCTTCAACCCCTCCAGACTCTAGGCTCCGCCTCCCCTAAGCCCCTTCCCTAAGCCCCAGAGACTCCAGGC